>NC_079506.1:34917453-35229212 GCF_030052815.1 Hevea brasiliensis
AATCTGATTAATTTTAAAATCTTAAATGGCAAATACAGATCCAAAAACATATTAAAAGAGTTTTAATATGTTGTTTATCATTGAAATTAAATAGATAAAAATAAATCTTGCATGGTGCATGTGACCCTAGGTGAAAATTTTTGAATTCAATAGTATAATCTTGTGTTTTTCACGCTTCCGTTCCTTCAGAGGGAATTCAATTCATCCCACTAGACAAGCTAGAGAGGAATACAATCAATATACATGATAGCTGTGGTTTCAAACCATTTCTAATGCTTTTTAATCAATAAGTATCCATCAATGTCATTCAAACCATTTTTCACAGTTTCAAACTATTCACAATATTTTTCAATCAATAAATATTCATCAAACACATTTCCACAATTTAAAATAATGATATACAAATAATCAATATTTATTTCCATTGAAAATAATTCAAAAGAAACAGTTGTTGTGCACAAACACAATTTAAAACAATAATATACAAATATTCAATATTTATTTCAATTGAAAAATTCAAAAGCAATAGCCGTTGTGCACAAACCTCTGATGACTGTCTCCCTGGTCTGGACTCAGTGTTTCTTTCCCTTTTGTTGAGTCCTTGTTAACTGAGAAATACAATTTGAAGTGTTTCAGTACTAAATTAAACTGTCTCTATTGATGGTGTTTGGTAAATAATGCACTGAACTCAATTATTCACTTAATCACCTAATATACCGACCCTCGTTGCATTTTAGGTAAATTAGGTTTTAGTGTCGTTAATATGTCACACTCGATAGGGTTTTAGGTTTGGTATGTTTTACCAAAGTCATTTCCTTGCTTAGTGCATTTTAATGCAAATTGCTGGATTCTGGAACACTGGTTTGACCTAACCGGACGATCTAGTTCCCTCGGTTTTCGGGTCTCGGTCGAAACTACAAACTTGTAGATCTAGGTCTTATTGCACGCGGTGCAAAATTTCAGGTCAATCCGAGTTAAGTAGACCAAGTTATGGTCATTACACTATTGCTGGTCAAGTGGTACCATTTTAGGTCAAATTGGTCAATTCTGGTTCGGCCAGTTTTTGGACCCGAACTTGTGCAAGTTGTTTGACTTGCTTATGGTCATTTCTGAGCTTTGGTGTCTTCATAAGACTTGTAGGTATGGGTCTTAACTATTCTTGGTCAAAATTTCAGGTCAATTGGACCTGGTTTGAGTGAGTTATGGCCTAAACACTCACTGCTGCCCAATTGGTCATTTTTCAGGTCCTAATTGCACCTAATCCGAATTGGTCATTTTTTTAGGTCACCTTGCAAGCAGAATTTTGGCATGGTTTCTCAATGAAGGTTGGCACCTTTTGTGCCTAGTTTCACCTCAAATTGGTCTCATACCAATTGAGGTTACACATTCAAGGTTATAGGCTAAAATATACACTGCCCTCAATATGCATTTCACACCCCAACTTCAAACATACACTTACCTTTGCCATTTGTTTACTTACCTACCAAACTGTTTTGGCACATTACCAAAAGCATTTTCTACATTACATTAGCATTATTTTGGGCAGATTCCAATCACCTTCAACACACCAATAATCATTCACAATTACAATCTCTAAGTACCATTACAAACACACCTAAACATTACAAACTTTACATACACTTTACAATGTTAATTTACATACATATCATCAATCTTTCTAGGTCAATATTCTGCCCACACTTCCTTCAATATATACCATTACTCAAGTGTCCACAAACTGCCACAAACCATTCTTCAACATCACATTGCCGTCCCATATACCAATTTCCATCAAAGTGCATAATTCACCATATAAACATGAAATAATTCACTAAGTTACTCAATCACCATGATTAACATTATTTCTCATCAATTATATGCACAAATACCTCATCAAAAACGTGACTCATGGCTGTCCAAAATGACAACAACAATAACCCTTCAAACTCAAAATTTTCCTTCACCAAACTAACACCCATAACATGAACATAAACTTTAACAAAGAAATTCTCAAAAATGCAAACTTACCTTTAATTGTAACTTGCTAAACCTTCACCAAACTTCTCAAAATTGGTATCAATATCTTCCTTGTGATGTGTAGACAAAGTTTAATGAAGAACACTAAGAGATTAGAGTTGAAAATGGAGGATGGATCAAGCTTGCATGCAAAACATCAATGGTGGTTTCTCTCACCTTCAATTCGGCTAGCTTTGTAAGTTGGAGAAGATGAACTATCTGATGGGTTTAGTGGACTTACACCTGCCATACTTTATGTTTAATTAATCCTATAGTGGTCCACTAACTAAAATTAAAACATATTATAAGTTAACTTTCACTTAATCCACATTTTACCCCTTATTTTAGCTATTTACTTTGGGTACCACCAATTTAATTTTTCATTTAATTTTCTAAGTGTAATACTATTTATTTTTAATGGACATTTAGGTCAAAAGACACTTCGGGATGTCAAATGACTATAATGCCCCTGTTCGGGTTGCATTCCCGATTTTTCGGTAACACCGTATTTTGTCTGTTTTTCGATTTCTCACTTTTCTTTGTACTAATTATTTAATTTTTATTTAATCTTTCTAATGAGATTTATACTTCAATAAGGGTCTATTTATGTCCTAAAAATGTTTTCCAGGGTTCCCATGATCCTGTATAGTCAACGGTCCACGCAGTTGACTTCCTGCAAGTCACCCATCGCTAGGTTTCCCGGCTCACTTACTCGGTTACATTTCTTTGCTATGATTTTTCCTTTGTTTTTCTTTTCTTGTATTTCATTATTTTATGTCTCCTCACTCATATTGAGGTACGGTTCTAGGCATCCTAGCTGTCCGGACAACACTGGTCACCGGAGCAGCAGAACGCACTACCGAACTTTGGGGTGTTACAGAAAATTTAATGAAAAATGAAATTCAAGATAACATGTAATTTAAGGGAATTGGAGGGCATAATTGCAATTAAAGGAAATCTTGAATTAATCTAATTTTTAATTGTGATTAGTGGGGCATTAGTGGAGTATATAAGGACCACTAGGACAGATTTTTCCACTATTCATCTTCTTCTTCATTCTTCTTCTTTGCCGAATTGAAAATCCTCCAAGCTTCATCCATGGCCGCCCCATATACAAGCCTTCATATACCCATCTACAAGCCTTGATTTTCATAAGTTCCTTCATTAAACTTAGTCTATACATCATAGGCAGTATATTGGAAGCAAAAAGAAGAGGATTTGATGAAGTTTTGGTCAAGCTCAAAAAAGGTTAGTGCTAGTTTTTCTTCCCTTGCTTAATTAAAGTTTGTATTGAAGTTATGGTGAGTAGTTTGGTTGAAAAATTTAAGGAATTGAGTGAGTATTTGGTGTGTGTAATTCTTGGCAACCATAAAAAGGGAAGGTAAGTGAATTATTCTTATATGTAATAGATGGTATTTGATGGGAATGAGTGTGGATTAAAGTAATTTGTGATGCTAGTAAGTTAATCTCATGTGTAACTTGTGATTGAGCTTTTGAAATTGGGATTTGTATTATTGCTTCATTTTGGGCAGCCATGAGAATATGGGAGATTAATTATCTCATGAATTTAATTAATGTTTGGGATGTTGATAAGTAAGCAAATGAGGCTTACACTTGGATTGATGAAAATACTTGTGCTAGAAATTGATTGAATGTGAATTATTGAATTAGAACATTTGAATTAAGGATTTAAAAGTGGGACTTTGATGTTTTAGTAAACTGCTGTCGCAAGGGATTTTGCGGTCGCCTGAACGAACCCTCACCGAAGTGGAAAAGAATGAGGAGTCGCCACCTTAGTTTTGAGGGAAACTAAAGAAAACCATTTGTGAAGATAAATTGAAATAAAACCACTTCAAAACAGAGATTCTAAGTTCGGGGTCCGTAAACGGGTGGGGAAGGTGTTAGGCACCCCACCTCGTCCCTTAATAAGTGTAAGTAGATTTAACTTCGCACTCTTTATAAATTAGTTAGGAGGACTTGAATGGAAATGTTAATCCTTTTGACAAAAGGAATATTTGATTTTTCACTAATTCGGATTACCCAGATACATAAGTAAATGAGACAACCTTAGTGAGTTATTGTTATATTGTTAATTTTGTTTAAAGAGGCTATTTGGTTAAAATTCAATTTGAGAATCGGATAAGAACTCTCCTCCGATCTCTTTTAAAAATTTTGAATTGAGAATCAGATAAGAACTCTCCTCCGATCCCTTTTAATATTTATTAAAATTTTAGCTTGAAGATCGGATAAGGACTCTCCTCCGATCTCTTTTAATGTTTATTAAAATTTTAGCCAGAGGATCGGATAAGAACTCTCCTCCAACCTCTTTTAATGTTTATTAAAATTTTAGCTTGATGATCGGATAAGGACTCTCCTCCGACCTCTTTTAGTATTTATTAAAATTTTAGATTGAGAATCGGATAAGAACTCTCCTCCGACCTCTTTTAATATATTTGTTAAAATTTTAGATTGAGAATCGGATAAGAACTCTCCTCCGACCTCTTTTAATATATTTGTTAAAATTTTAGATTGAGAATCGGATAAGAACTCTCCTCCGACCTCTTTTAATATATTTAGTAGTCGGATAAGGATTTTTCCGATCTCTCTAAATTTTACCTATCGAGAAGGCCTAAAGCTAATGGTTCTGACGTTCAAAAGTGTCAGGGGGTCTGCGCAGGACCTCTTTAACTTATTGGTGCCTTAGGACTGGGCAGGGGATGCCAAACCGAATCCTCCGACCTTCCTATATGGTCGCCTCACCAGCATTTTTTTGGTAGGCGATCTATTCCATTTAGTTATCCGGGGTTTGGTTTTACTCTGTCTTATGACGTCTTGCCCTATGGCCTATTGAGTTATTCTAGTGACTCGGCTTCACCATTCTCCTGGCTTATTATTTAGACCTTTCATTATTTCAAAAGGATTCTTAAGTTGCCGTTACCTGCATCTCATCCAACTACTTATGTATCGCTTGGAACTAGATGACTTACGCTCAGAAATAATAAAGATTAACAAAGGTATCGACACAGAAATAAACTAGAGCCGAACCTTTCTCTGTATCTTTCTAGCGTGATATGAACTTAAAGAAAATAACACACGTAAAGAAAGAAAAAATGGAAATGCGTAAAACAAGAACTAAACTTAATAAAATGGCAACATGAATACTGACCTGTAAGGAGTCGATTCTAGTGAACTAACCGAGAATCACAAAACGCAATAAGATTGCAAGTTGATAGCCGGGAGACTGAGGTTCACCTTGGAACAAAGAGTGCTTCACTAAATGCAATCGAGTCAGAATTATACCCGAGTTTAAATGGGATTGAGCATGAACGATGGAAGTGAAAATAAAGATAACAAGGAACTGAAAAATGTGAACGCTACGGAATAATGAACGAGCTGAAAATGGAGTGTTTCAGTGTTCAAAATCTTTTCAGAAAACACTTCAGAAAACTGGTTCCAAAAGTTCTTCTTATGAAAGCAGAGTAACGATCTGAATTAAATTTCAGAGTTCTTCCGCTATAGTAACTTCCTTCTTTTCTTTTCTCCGTCCCCTGAACAGTTTTTCATGTAGGTATTTATAGGGACCGGGTGTTCCCCTTCAAGGGTCAGGATCTATCTTGAGGGAGATGGAGGGTCAAGATTTCAAAGGACATAATCCTAAGCTCAAGAATTAAAGAGAATCAGAATAGACGGCCGAGATCCACTTCAGAATATTTGTCTTTTTCCTCCTCTAATCTGACGGTCCCAAATTCTCTTATCCGGGGCGATCCAAGGGCTAGGAGTGAAAGGCGCTGGTTTTGTCATCTTCTTCTTTGATCCAAGGGCCTTGGGCTTGTCCTTACAAGTTGGATCAATGGTGGAGATTGGGAGGTACAGCGCTGTCATGACATATTCGGCACTGTCGATGTCACGGGCGATTCTGGGGCATGCGGTTGAGATTTTACCTGCAACGCTTTAACTACCTCGGCTCTGATCATGGCGACGGTGGTAGGCGCCTTATTCTTTTTGTTTTCTGCTCTCTATTCCTTTCAGATCTTCTTAACATGATCCTTCTCTGATCTTTCATACCGGTCTCCCCTCTTCCGATCTCTATTATTCCAATATTTCCCTTAATCAGGCCCGGTCTGGTCAAAGCATTAATTCCCTCGATTCCCGAAGTGTCTGCTTCATTTTCTGCTTAGCAATAAATGCCCGATTTTCCCCTATATATACCCCTGACAGAAGAGACTTTCCTTAGTCGATTTTTCTCTCTTCCTTCTTACTTCCCTGTTTTAGCTGCTTCGGCAGTAGTTCCGGCCATGATTGTGGCTGTTGATCCCTTCCCGATGGACCTCTTTATTCCCCAACTGAAAATTTACGACCCCGGTGATCGAATAATCGTGATAACCTTATCTGATGATGGTGAGAGAACTGGACCAATTAACCGATCTGGATCGCGACCTCGATCGTGCCGATCTCGAGTCGTTCGACCGGTATAATCGGCGAACCGATTTCGGCCGAGAAGACTGCTAATGTTCCGCCAACCCTTGGCAGTTGCTCTTCCAAGTTTATTCGGCTTCTCACTACATTGGGTGTTCCGACAGCGGCTTTCCTCCACATTGGGTGTTCCGACAGCGGCTCAGTTCCGGTCGATGACATCCTTTGGATTAGTCACAATGTGGGCTTTGACATAGGCCCTTTAGATGGGATGTTCCACTTGTCTCTGAGATCGCCCAAATGATGTATTTTATTTTCAATGTAGTCCGATCTCTAGAGATCACCGAAATTATGTAATCCAATTTTAGTGTAATCCGATCCCTAGAGATCGCCCAAATGATGTAATTCGATCTTTTGGAAATAAAGATTTTATTTTGTCGATTATCATCTTATTATTATTGCATTAATTATTTTCTGATCTCTGAAGTATTTACCCGATCTGACCTTTAATTTAAATGACCCTAAACTGATCCGCAATTCAAAAAATTTATCTTAATCTGCCGATCTCTAGTTAGCCGATCTCTTTATGGAATTTCTGGAATATTCATGAGATGTGTTAGAAACAGCTGGCAGATCTCACTGACCGATGCACCACTTGGGATGCCGTGAGCATTAAATGCTCGGATGAGTATAAATAGGGGTGGGGGTTAGCCATTTGCTTTCTTGTGTCATTTTCAGTTTCTCGCGAACAACTTCAAAATTCTCTCGTTTTCTCAAGCTCTTCCGACTCCGATCAAGCTCCAGTAAGGGTTTAGATTCTTCTTTTAGTTTAAATTCTTTATTTCCTTTGAAAATGAGCGGCGCCGAAGGTCAAAGAGCGGCGAGCCCTCCTTCCATCCAGTTCTCGTGGTCATCTGATGAAGTAGAGGTGGTCGGGCCAAGGGCGTGACCTGAACCTCCTAGAGTCTCCATTCCAGCTCAGGAACAAGTAACGTCATCAAGGCATGTGCCTTCTTCAGGGAGAGAGAATCTTCCCATGGACGAGCTGCCATCGGTCCTTCAAGAAACCGATCTGCAGTCATTCAGCCAGGAGTACAACATTGAGCCCGATTGATATGAACTTATCCGGTGTCACGGCGATCTCTGGGCCGATTATTTCTTCGAAGAGAACGACATGATTATGGTATACGAAGAACAGTTGAAAGCCAGGCTGCGGTTCCCTCTTGACGACTTCTTTAAGGAAGTCTTAAAATTTTTCCAAGTGTGTATAGCTCAAGTTCATCCGAACTCGTGGCGGATCTTAGTAGCCTTTCAAGGCCTCTACCGAGCTAAGGGGTTCCGTCCTACGCCTAAAGTATTCGCCGAATTGCATAGGTTAACTCATCGAAAGGACGACGAGTACTGGTTTTTCCAGGCGAAGCCACATTGTGGGCTCTTCATCGATCTGCCCTCCTCTCTGAAAAACTGGAAGAACCGCTTCTTCATTCTAAGGAGCAAAATTTCAAACGGCTTTGAGGGTTTCCCTCGTAGCTGGCTACACCAAGGCCCCTTAATTCCGAAGCGTCTCGTGTTGAATAGGGAAGAGGGCACAATGGTGATGGAGTTAAAGGAGCAGGCGTCCAGAGAGAAGTTCTCTTGCTTGGATGCAGTGATTGTCGAGCTGCACCATTGGACTATGGAATTGATCACCGGTAAAGATCGCGGGCTTCAGGTCTCTGACCTCGGCATCGGTATTTTCTACATCTCAGATCTCAGGACCTTAGCAATCTCACTGACCTCTTCTTTGTGCAGGTATGGCAAGCGGCAAAGCCTCTAAGGAGAGCCGGAAGCGAAAGAGGGAGATCTCCCGGAAGGTACGGGAGATGAAGCGGGCCGAGGAGATGCAGACACCTCGTCCTGAGCCCGAGGAAATACGAGAAGGCTCGTCTCAACCTTCAGGACCGCCGATCATAGAAATGGTCCGATCTCCCCCTCGCCAGGAGGAGCCGCCTCCTCCTCCTCCAGTTACTTCGGGCGCGGAAGGGGGTGCTTCCCAACAACAGGTGAGGCCCCTTTCCCGCGGTGCTCAAGTTCTGATCCACTCGCTGGAGAAAAACCGGACTGTTCGGGAGAACCCAGGTTTTGCTAAGGTATTGGGGTCTTCCATCTGCTTTTGGGAGGATCGGGACAGGCTGTCTCCGGATAGCCTTGATGATATCTTGACCAGATCTATGAGCCTGAATGTTGAGTGTCTGGTGAACCAGCACATGGTCCGGGAGAAGGCGCATCGCCTGGGTAAAGAGGTCGAGAGGATAGGGCATGAAGCAGCTTCCCTCCGATCCCAACTATCATCCGCTCGGGACTACATATCTCAACTTGAGGGGCGAATGAAATACTATGAGGACAAGCTGGCCGAGCAAGCTCATGCTCTTGAAGAAGTGCAAGCGCTCCGGGCCAATGAAGCTGCTCAACTTGCTCACCTTGCTGAGGAGCTCAAGGCAAAAGAGGAAGAGATGGTGACTGGAGTGGCCGGCGCTTATGTAAATGCCCACAGAGATCTCCTGGCTGAGCTCAAGAAGCGTTACCCTGAGGAGGACTTCTCCTGGATGGCCAACCTGGCTCCCGAGGATGAAGGTGAGGAGAGTGAGGAGGAGGCTGAGGGTGAGGGAGGGGACGGACAAAATGTAGATCAGGCTGGGGGTGATCCTCCAGCTGAATAACTTGTACAAATTCTTAAAATGAAATGAAATGGAATGCCTCTTTTGTTCGATGAACGGTTGTGATCAGAAAATTTCTAAATTATTTAAACACTTGATTGTCTGAGTATGTTGAAATAACTGAAAGTGATTATTAACCTAAGTGTGAGAGATCCGAAAACACAATGAGCATGAGATCGGTAGGGAACCAACGCTAAACGGGACTTGATTAAAATTAGAAATTTGGCTTGAACATTTAAGATCGAGATCACCATTAAACCGGAACGGAACCTTTGATTATTCTTAAACTTTTGAAAGGGAGATCGGCAACAAAAATGGTAACAAGGATCTAGTGTCAGTTCAATTTTCGTTTGTCAACAGAGATCAGGAATATACTTGACTGGTCAGGAGATTCGACAATGGGTTTGAGAGATTGGTGAGTGATTTAATAGACCGGTAAGGCTTTGACTGATGTGAGGACTTAGCATTGATTCAATTCCTTGTGAGGAGAGATCGGAAATGTGGTTATCTAGCAAAGAGAGATCGGAAATGTGGTTAGCTGTCAAAGGGAGACTTAGTACTGGGGATCGGTTTCAAAGTTTATTAATTTTGGAGATCGGCCAAAATATGGTGTCGACAGCTGCCATGTTGGGCAGCCTTAAATATCATGAATTTGTGTGTGAGTTTATGAAATTTATTAATAAAATATGATGGTGTTGAATGGTGAGCAGTTTGTGTAATTGCCATGGAAGTGTATGTGTAATATAAGTGTTGATGTACATTGAATTTGGGTTGAAGTAAATGTTAAACATGAATGGTGTATTGTGTGCATTGAGCACTTGAGTGTTCTACCCAAAATGCTTACTGGAATTGTGTACAATATATATAGAAGTGCCATGATTAAATGTTAAAGTATTGGGAGGAGGAGGATTGTCAAAATTAGAAGTGTGATGTTCAAATGCAGGTTGTATACGTTGGTAGCACCTAAAGTAATCATAAGTGCAAAACTGTGAACCCAATTGGTGTAAGGACAATAGGGGGTGAAACTAGACACCAATAGACCAACTTTCATATAGAAATGTTGCCAAAATTTTGCCTAGAAACTAACCTTAAAAATGACTAAATCCGAAATGGCAACCTTGCAACCCAGATTTTTGACCATATGAACAGTAGTCATTAGGATGACCATAACTCACTCAAAACAGGTCCAATTGACATGAAATTTTTACCATGAATACTTAGACATAGGGCTACAATTCTTATGAAGACACCAAAGCCCAAAAATGGCAAGAACCAAGTCAAATAGCTTGCACAAGTTTGGGTACCAAAACTGCCAAAACTAAAAGTGACCTAAAATTGACCAAATTTTGCACTAAAGGTGCAATCTGTCCAGCTTTAGTAAATTGACCATATCTTGGTCTATACAATTCAGAATGACCTGAAATTTTGGCAAGAGTTCAATAAGATATAGAGCTACAATTCTTATGAAGACATCAAAGCCCAAAAATGGCTAGAACCAAGTCAAATAGCTTGCACAAGTTCAAGTACCAAAACTGCCAGAACTAAAAGTGACCTAAAATTGACCAAATTTTGCACTAATGGTGCAATCTGTCCAGCTTTAGTAAATTGACCATATCTTGGTCTATACAACTCATAATGACTTGAAACTTTGCCCAGAGTGCAATAAGACATAGAGCTACAATTCTTATGAAGACACCAAACCCAGAAATGACCAAAACCATGTTAAATAGCTTGCACAAGTTCGTGTACCAAAACTACCAAAACTAAAAGTGACCTAAAATTGATCAAATTTTGCACTAAAGGTGCAATCTGTCCAACTTTAGTAAATTGACCATATATTGGTCTATACAATTTAGAATGACCTGAAAGTTTGGCAAGAGTTCAATAAGACATAGAGCTACAATTTTGCTTCTTTGACCAGAAGCTAAAAACCAAGAGAAATAGGATATTAAGCTAGACCAATCTAGCACACAAAAATTGAGAATTTGACATTTACATACAATGATGCTTGAAGCAATTTGGCAATGAATACCAACTTGTAAAAATGGTAAATTGCACTATATTGGCAGCATATTGAATTACGAATTGTAACATGTTGATACTAGGATCAACTTATGCATGATATATGAAAAGGTTAACATTTCCATTGACCAGTGAATTGTATAATGACCAGTAAACCCTAAAAATAAATATTTAATCTTGTAATATGCCCTAGTTTGCCTAGTTGACTAGTTTGGATAAGTTGGCATGCCAATAGGATTCTGACAGCTGTTCTGTAAATGACTTTATGTCATATTGTGTTTTATGGCTTATTATGCCATACTATGATTTAAATAGCCTATGGCTATATAAATTGTGTTATTATACTCGGCTTAATGCCTGATTGATTATATGGCTTTGTAGCCACACTATTTGCACACCGGGAGACACTTTGTGACCAATGGTGTGACGGCTCGAGGTACTAGGTACCCAGTGCTAGTATATTCGTTTATCCAGTCTGGTCAGTGTATAGGCTACATGGGTAGTCAATTAAAAGATTATTCAATTTAGGCAGCTAAGTATAATGAAATTTCAGTACAATTAAATTAAGTATTGAATGAATGAGTAAAAGATATTAGCAAAAGAAACATAACAAAAATATAAATTGCAGAACCGTAAAGACTTAAAATACAATACAGTTAGAATAATTTGTATACTGGGTAGTATTACTAAAAAGTTATAAACTAAGCACTTCCAAAGAGGAACAAACTAGTATATAAGATCGTTGATACTAGAAATACCATACCAAATTAAATTGATTCCTAAATATCCGAATTATGATTTATTTCTTTCTTTATTTGTATATAGTATTCTTGTTATACTATTGCACCACTAAGTAGAAATGCTTAGCGCGATGGAATTGCTTCCTCGCGCAGGTACTTAAGGTAAAACCAGTAGATTGTCGACTGTGATTTTTGGAGTCCAGATCTGCAGAAGTGTCAGAAGAGTTCAAGATTGTCACCTCCTCAGCAATGCATGTAGATAGGGCTCATTTTAAGCATGTTTTATAATCTGTACATTATAATTACTGCTATTATTGTAATGTGAATTAATAACTGTAATTTCATTTGTATATCTTGTACTTGACAAACTTATGTAATTAGTTGGCAAATTATGTAAGATAATGAAATGTAAGAATTCTGATATATGAGTTAAGTATTTGATCATGATGATTCTAATTGAGATTGAGTATATATTGAAATTGTTTTTGATAAGTTCAGAAGAACTGTTAGTCTAAATTACTGCCGGCACTCTGCTGGATTGTCATTAAAATTTTTGAATTTTCTAAATTAGTCAGATTTTGATAAACAGTAAATATAGCCTAAACCTCAGATAAAGTTTTTGAACAAGTAAATCAAGAACTATAATGAAATCAATTAAGATTAGGTGCTCCGGCACTCCGTGTGACACACCTTGCTCGGCTACACTGTAGACGGATGAGGGGAGTTACACAAGCATACTTGATCGCAATAGGTTGACAGGACCTAATCTGTCTGATTGGCTAAGAAATTTGAAACTTGTCCTGAACATTGAACATATAGGATACATTCTAGACTCAAATGTTCCTGGTCCCTTACCTCCAGAGGCCACTAGAGGAACATGAAACTTTGGACGAGTGGAAGGAGCATGATATGAGAGCTAAGTGTTACATGCTTGCTTCTATGAGTAATGAGTTACAGAAGCAGCATGAAAACATGCAGAGTGCGAGTGAGATCCTCCTTCACCTACAAGAGTTGTATGGTGAGCACAGCAGGAATGCTAGGTATGAGATATCTAGACAAGCTTACGCATGAGGTTGTGCGAGGGATGTAATGTTGGGGATCATGTCCATAAGATGATTCGGCTGATTGAGCAGTTGGAACATCTTGACTTCAACATGGATTTCCAACTACAGACGGATTTGATCCTTCAGTCCCTTCCTGAGTCTTTTGGGAATTTTCTGACAAATTTCCATATGACTAAATAGGAATGCACCTTGGATGGTTTACTCAACATGCTGGTTATTGCCCAAAAGAATATGCTGGGCAATAAAGGAAAAGAGGTAGCTTTGATTGCATCTTCTTATGCTGGAAAGTCCAACAAGAAGAAGGGCAATAAGAAAAAGAAACCTCAGATTCCTGGTCCTTCCAAGAAAATAGCTAAACAGAAAGGGAAGACTAAAGCTGATGGAGGCAGAGGAAAGTGTTTCCACTGCTAGAAGGATGGGCACTGGAAAAGGAACTGCCCAGAGTATGTTGTTTCTCTGAAGGACAAGAAGGATAGACCTTTGGAAGGTATGTCTATATCTTGTTATTTAGATTCTGATGATACTCATAGTTCATCTATAGCTTGGGTTTTAGATACTGGTGCCAGTTCTCACATTTCTTATAATATGCAGGAACTAGCAAATAGTAGCAGCTTGCATTCTCGAGATGTTAGAGTCCGGATTGGCAATGGCTAAACTGTTGAAGCTTTAGCCATAGAATCTAAATCTTTTTACATGTCTGGACATGTTTTGTGTTTGGATAATATTTTATATGTACCTGATGCTTTTAAGAACATTATTTCTATATCTTGTTTGACTAGAAATGGCTATGAATTTCGGTTCATATATGATGTTTGCAATATTTATTTTGGAAATAAATATGTTGGTTCGGGTTATATGAATGATATTTGGATAATAATGACAAACACAAAATGAATGCAAGGGATCTAAATGAATGCAATGCCATGGTGAAAATCAACTCAAGTTCAAAATATATTTGGCACTTAAGGTTAGGTCATGTTGCAGAAGATAGGATTACAAAATTGGAGAAAATGGGGATTATATCCTCATTGGGCTCTGAGCCTACTCCAACTTGTGAATCTTGCCTTCAGGGCAAAATAACTAGATCACCCTTTGTTGGACAAGGGCTAAGAGCTGAAAATATTTTAGAGCTAATACATAGTGATGTATGTGGTCCATTTAAGGAAATGGCTAGAGGCGGTTTTCATTACTTTGTTACCTTTACTGATGATAAATCAAGGTTTGGGTATTTGTATTTGATGAAATACAAACATGAATCTTTGAAAAGTTCAAAGAATTTAAATTTGAAGTAGAAAATCAAACAGAAAAGAGTATTAAAGCTCTTCGATCAGATCGTGGAGGTGAATATTTGAGTACTGAATTTGATGAATACTTGAGAGAGCACGGCATTGTTTCCCAGTTGACTCCTTCAAGAACACCACAGCTGAATGGTGTATCTGAAAGGAGAAATCATACCCTATTGGATATGGTATGTAGTATGATGAGCTATACTGATATGCCAATCTCCTTTTGGGGATTTACATTAGAATCAGCTTTGTATATTCTGAATAGGATTCCATCAAAATCAGTTTCTTCCATACCTTATGAGATATGGCATGGAAGAAAACCAAGTCTTAAGCATGTTAAAATTTGGGATTATCCAGCTTATATCAAAAAGCTGAACACTGATAAATTGGAAACCAGATTAAAAAAAGGTCGATTTGTTGGATATCCAAAGATAGTTTTAGATACTATTTTTATTTGCCTACATCACAAAAGGTTGTGATAAGTAGAGATGTCACATTTGTTGAACAACAGTTTGTTCAAGAAGGAGGCAAAGTAAGGCAAATAGAGTTAGAATTGAAGAATTCTGACCAATCAACAGATCAGATGGATATAAATCCATCTAGTCAACCTACACCTATTGATGAAACATATACAACTGTTCCTTATAGAACAACCAGGGTATCTCACCCACCAGTGAGATATGGTTTCCTTCATGAAGAAGAACAAGAGTTGTGTACTCATGAAGAAGTAGATCATGGAGATGACTACATACCTATGAAGAAGCTATATTAGATATAGACTATTCAAAATGGATTGATGCTATGAAATCCGAAATTGATTCCATGTATAAGAATCAAGTTTGGGATCTTGTTGACCCACCTGAAGGTATTGTACCTATAGGGAACAAATGGGTTTTTAATAAGAAAATTGGTTCTGATGGAAAGGTAGAGACCTATATGGCAAGGTTAGTAGTGAAAGGGTTTTGCCAAAGACAAGGAATCGACTATGAGGAGACTTTCTCTCCTATTGCCATGCTTAAATCAATTAGGATTCTATTAGCAATAGCTGCATACTATGATTATGAGATTTGGCATATGGATGTCAAAACAGCTTTTCTCAATGGATACATTGAAGAAAACATTTTCATGGAACAACCTAGGGGTTTTGAATCCCAAGATGGTTCTAAGGTATGCAAGCTAAAGCAATCCATTTATGGGTTGAAACAAGCTTCGAGGAGTTGGAACATCTGCCTTGATGAAGCCATTAAGTCATTTGGTTTTATAAAAAATGAGGATGAGCCATGTGTATATAAGAAGGTTAGTGATAGTGCTGTCACTTTCCTTGTCTTATAAGTGGATGACATTTTGTTGATGGGTAATGACACAGGTATGTTGACAACTGTAAAGGTGTGGTTGTCAAATACATTCTCCATGAAAGACTTAGGGGAGGCAACCTATATTCTTGGGATTCACATCTATAGAGATAGAGCGAAAAGAATAATTGGTTTATCCCAAAGTCTATATTTAGAAAAGGTGTTAAAGAGGTTTAACATGCTTGATTCCAAGAGAGGATTGTTGCCAGTGAGACATGGTATCCACCTTTCTAAAGAGATGTCTCCAAAGATACCCGAAGAAAGAGATAAAATGGCCAGGATTCCATATGCTTTGGCTATTGGAAGTTTGATGTATGCAATGTTGTGTACTAGGCCGGATATCGAATATGCTCTTGTACTTTCAACTGATAATAACCTGATCTAAGGTCAATTTTAGAGAACACAGATGCACCCCTCAATTGATCAAACAAATCATCAATTCGGGGCAATGGATATCTATTCTTTATTGTCACCTTATTCAACTGCCGATAATCAATGCATAGCTGGAGAGTGCCATCCTTCTTCTTTACAAACAACACTGGCGCTCCCCAAGGTGACACACTAGGGCGGATAAAGCCCTTGTCAAGCAACTCTTGCAATTGTACTTTCAACTTTTTTAATTCTGCAGGTGCCATTCTATATGGCGTTATGGAGATTGGGTCCGCACCAGGCATAACATCAATCTCAAACTGCACCTCTCTTTCTGGAGGTAATCCTGGCAATTCATCAGGAAATACATCCGAAAAATCACATATAGTAGGGATGTCCCTTAGTGCTGGACTCCCCATTTGGGTGTCTATCACATGTGCCAAGTATGCTTCACACCACTTTCTGATCATTCTTCTGGCTAGTGCAGCCGAAATGATGTTTGATGGCAGTAAATGCCTCTCCCCATGTATTACCACATCACCGTACAAAGGGAGACCAAAAGTGACTGTCTTCAGTCTACAATCAATCATAGCATAATGCCTGGCTAACCAATCCATGCCCAAGATAATATCATACTCTTTGAAGGGCATTTCAATCAAGTCTGACAGGAAAATATGTCCTTGGATCACCAAAGGAAAGTCTCTATAAATTCTGTTGACCCGGACGTCTTGTCCTAACGGACTGGTTACTAGCACTTCAAAATCCATTTGCACACATGGAACAGCAAGTGAACTAACTATGCTAGCACTAACATATGAATGGGTTGAACCCGGATCAAACAACATAAATACTTCTTGATCAGAGATAGAGAATGTACCAGCTACCACATCAGAAGTCTCAGCCTCTTCTCGCTGTCTCATTGTGTAGATTCTGGTTGAAGCACTTCCTTGTCCTGACTGACCAACTGTGCCCTGACTGCCTGAAGTAGTGCCTCTACCTCTACCTCTTCCTCTGCCAACTGACTGTGAACCTCTGAGAGCAGGACTTTGAATAGATCCCTCAGCAGTAGAAAGAGCTGGACTATATCTCGGAGTACTAGTACAGTCTTTAGCTATATGGCCCTTGCCACCGCATGATTAAAGCGAGCTCCGGTGGCCCGATGGCACTCCCCATGAATCTTGCCACAAGTCTCACAGGGGCGGGCAGAATGTGAACCCCTGCTCGACTGCTGACTAGACCTAGGGGGTCTCTATCAGGAGAATCAGCCCCTACCAAATCTTCCACCTCGACTCCTGCTGGGTCCACTAAACTTCTTCTTTTTCCCAGAAGTCCCACCAGAACTCGGCTCTACAGACTTTTCCCCCTTGTCTTTGACTGATTTCTCAGCTTTCTCTGATTTTTCTTTGACTGGGGTTGCTTCTAATTCTATTCTTTCCAACTCAAGTGCTTAAGACATGAGCTCTGAAAAGTTGCTGTGTCGGAATCCCACAACTTGCATCCTTATGCTGGGCTTCAAACCCGTTTCAAATCTCTTGCACCTTGCCTTGCTGGTAGTAAGGAGACTCCCAGCATAATGACTTAAGCGGGAGAACTCCCTCTCATACTCTGCCACTAATCTATTGCCTTGTTTTAGACTCAGAAACTCTTGTAACTTCTGATCAACATATTCATCTGGGATGTATTTCTGTCTGAACTCTCTGATGAAGTCATCCCAGGTCAGCATTGGTGGTTCAGCCAAGCTGTGGGGGATGGTCTTCCATCAATCATACGCATCCCCTTGCAGTAGAG
Source organism: Hevea brasiliensis (assembly GCF_030052815.1). Classification (NCBI taxonomy): domain Eukaryota; kingdom Viridiplantae; phylum Streptophyta; class Magnoliopsida; order Malpighiales; family Euphorbiaceae; genus Hevea; species Hevea brasiliensis. The sequence goes on from NC_079506.1 coordinate 34,935,200, forward strand.
ACACAGTGTACTCAAACTTTAGTTTATCTTGGCAGTACTGCTTCTTAAATACTCTGTCCATTCTTTCAAGCCATTGCTTTGCCTCTAAAGGGTCCACTGTACCCTTAAATTCTACAGCCCCATACTTCAGTAATTTATCATATTGTCTGGCTGGAGGCAATGGTTGTGGCACAGGTTGTTGGGGTGGAGCTTGAGCAGGCATACCCCCAGCCATTTGTTGAAGCATCGCAGCCCTCTGCTGTGCAAACTGTTCAGGGAACTACGGCATTTGTGGGGCTGGTGCTGCTGACCCACTAACATTCAGTAAAGCTGGGGCTTCCCCTTGTGCCTCAGCTTCAACAGACTGCTCAACTGAGTGATCCCCTTCTTCCATAATAGTCTGGAGTAGGGTATCTCCTGAACAAGTAACACATGGAGATTTCTCTCCGTTAGTTCATATTCATGATGTAATGCACTGTATGTAACAATTATGGACATTGAGCAGTTGTACTTAATAAAGAATTACACAAATTCACCATTTAAAATGTACTTCAAAAACTTGCTCTGATACCACTAAAACATGTCACACCTTAGCCCTCTGTAAGGCATAACATGATCCCGTAGAATACCTAATGAACTACCGAACTTCACCTACCGATAACTCATTAAGTAACCTACAAGGGATTTTAAAACAATTTTCTTATTTTTAATAAGTGGTGAGCATTTCTAATAAGTATTTTAAACATGTAATTAAGTTGAAAGCTAGTTGGAAATTTTAGCCCATTTTATTTTTCCGCAAATTTTATAAAAATTTTGACAGAGTTCCCTCTGCATTTTGAGAAAACAATTCTTCAAATACCTGTAAAAAGCACTTCTAAAAATTTTCTCAACAACTGCTTCAATTTCAAACTCAATCTCAAACAATTTCTCAACACATTTATCAACTTTCAATTTCAAATCCAGTATCCAATGATCATCAAAATACTAACAATCCATTTCATTCAAATTAAATAAAATAGTTCCATTCATATTTCATTAGAAACAAAACAATTTAAATAGGTCATTACAAAATTTACATTAAGAGAATTTCAAACTACAATATATATTATAACTTTATACAAATTTTATACAACTGCTCAAGACCCATTTTTACATGTCCATACATTTATGTGCAATATATACATCAAAAGAAATATTTATAATTAGGGTATAAATTATACCCGAAGACTTTAGGCTGAATGATCCTCAATCTTTAGCAGCTCAGTCTGCTGCTCCTCTAGTCTCTGTATCTGCAACAGCAATAAAAGCTATCGCTGAGTACTAGGACTCAGTGGTGCACAACATACTAAAATAATCTTTATGCAAAAATAAAATCACATTTATTCAAAAATTTGACTAAACATGAGCATTAAACACAAAACATGAATTATGAAATTTTAATGCAAACCAAGTTCATTTCGAAGTATCAAAACACATTTCATAAAACCCACAGTTAGATCATGCCATTCGAAACAAATAGAATCTCAATAGCCAGAGGCTAAAGAGAAATCACATCACAAGGCTAGCTAGCTCAAATATATGGAAATCCATTCACATCCTCTTCTACTGGCACACCTCAACACTTCTCCAGAGAAGGAATCAAAATTCGAAACTAATTACCCCCACTAATCGTGTTAGTGAGGTGTTCAAATATATGGTCATGATACTGTGGTTTCAAAACTTATCTTAACAATTTATTAAACATTGTTATTTCAAATATACACAATAACTTCCAACAATTTAAGTCAAAAACATCATAACTAATGTCACAAATAAATTCTCAATAATTCAAAGCAAATGTAAAATACATATTTCATTCACTTTATCCACACATTTTAAAGCATAGTGATGTTGTGCACAAACCTCAAATGAGTCGCCTTTTGGCCTTAACTCGACTCCTCGGGTTCTGTCCCGGTATTCTTTTCCCCTGAAACACACAATTTTATAGTGTTTCAGTACCATAATTTAATATAAATCCAAAAATAAATTTAACTTCACTTATACCTAGCTCTAACGTGCTAATTTTGACGTTCTTAAAATTTTTGTGTTTCGGGTTACTATTCACTACACTATTCAAGTCAAATTGTTGACTTTTTAAGGCTTAATAGGTATGGGAACTCCAACTTCACCCACATACCACATTTTGGCCATTAAACTTGTTGGTTTTGGTCATTTTCTCAAAGCGTAAGTCATTTGGCAAAATTGCCAATTTTCGGTTTTGGTGCTCCGAAGTTGCACTGTTCCATTGGTCAATCTACTGTTGGAATTTTGCAAAACATCCTTCATAGAAAATGTTCCTTATTGTCCTAAGTGTATTCTCATTTTTTGATCACCCCAATCGGAGTTTTTTAGCTCAAGTTATAGCCAAAATACAGTTACTATTCACGTGCACTATTTATGCTGAGATTTTGGTTTTGGCAGATTTTTGGTCCAAATTTATTCAGTAATTTGATCAAGTTAAGTTCATAATTTGGTCTAACTTTCTTCATATGAAATGTTCTACTATGTCTTAGGTTTCCGTCGGTTCAAGAATCACTTAAATCCGAGTTTCCTAGAGAGAGTTATAGCCCTTCAAACATTACTCCTCAAATGGAATTCTGCAGAATCGCAGGTACAGTAACTCAACTTTGCTCAATAATTTGAATGGGTTAATGGCATAATTTGGGGGTGGTGTTCTCCATGAAAGTTTTAGATCTATATCTTATCTAATTGTTGGTAAAATTTTAGGTCAATTTGACCTGTCTAGCTCGAATTATGACCAAATGAGCGATTCTTGTTCATTTGGTCGATTTAATGCTTGAATGCTCTCATTTCACTTTGGTCAATTGGTTCACCAAGTTTTAGTCAGTTTTTGGCCATCGTTCCTTAATGAAAATTGTGCTATTTTATGTCTATTTTTATCCCCAATTGGTGGTATATCAATTGGACTTGTAAAATTTCCGTTTTGGTCCTTCAAAATTGGTTTGGTCATGCTGCTGCTGGCAGCATGACCATTTGACCTACGAATTTGGTTTTCATTCCAACAATTCCCAAACATCTCTTTTGGTCATTATTGACCATTTTTCATCTCATAATAGACCAAAGTTATCATTTAAGCATTTCTCCAAAATTTGGTTCACAAACCCTAGCATTCAAACCCTAATTTCACTACTTTGTTGCCATTAACAAATTCAAAATTCCAAACTATCATCATTCAACTAATTAAGTCTTTTAAACTCATTTTAACTCATTTAATTCATGCAATTCATACTCCCTTCAACTAGGCCAAAATTTCAGCAATGGTCCTTCCCCATATTTGTTTCATTTAATCAAGTTCTAAGCTCACTTAAATACCTAAACATGCATTTGAAGTAGAAAATTGAAAGTTAGCACACTAACCTTTGCTTTGGATTCTAAATCTTCAATTTTCCTCTCCTTTTCTTCTTTCTTTCTTGTGCTTAAGTTGAGATTGCAAGGTCTAGTGAGGTATTTAAGGGAGTTATGTAGTTTGGGTGAAGGAATTTAAGCTTAGATGTAGGCTTAAATGAAGGATTTTCATGGAGGGTTTATGGGGGAAGGATGGGGCGGCAACCAAGGGAGAAGAAGACCTTTTTCTAAATTTTTTTTTTCTTTTTTTTTCTTTATCTTTATCCCTTTTTGAAGACCAAAATTCCCAATTTAATAAAATAATTTAATTAATCTTTTATGACATCATTCATGATGTCATCACCTTTGACTTTTCTAACTTCTTTCTTTTTTTTCTTTTTTTTTCTATTTATTTTTTTCTATTAGTTCTTTAATTTAATTCTCGATTTCAAAATTTTCTTTTCTTCGATTTTATTTGACAGTTAGGTCAGGAGTCAGCACTCGGGGTCAATTGACCAAGTTGCCCCTCGCCGGTTCATCCCGGTTTGTAAATAATCCAATATTTCTTCCGGTTCCCTAACCTAATTATTGGACTGGCTTAACAGTTCTTTTTCGTGATTTTCTCTTTTCCACTATGTTCATAAGGGTCCTAAGGACCGCAGCGTCACTTTTTACGGTTCGAAATTTGAGTTTAAAATGACTTCGCAGTCATTCCCGAGGAGGTCACTCATCGCTGTGACTCTCGGCTCGTTTAACCTCTTATGTTCTGTTTTTCTTATTTATAGTTAACTAATTAAACATTACTAATTATTTGTGTTTATGGCTTCTCAAGTTGTCTTAAGTGTGGCTCTAATCTCCTTAATTGTCCGGACCGACACCGATCACCGGAATAGTGAAATCTACCAGGCTATGCAAACGGGGTGTTACAATTCTCCCCCCCTTAAATAAATTTTGTCTCAAAATTTTACCTGGTAATAATCTCTGAATAGCTATGGGTGTTGTCTCCTTATGTCCTCTTCTCATTCCCAAGTAGCATCCTGGCCCGAATGATGGTTCCACAGCACTTTTACCAACGGTATCTGCTTGTTTCGTAGCTGCTTCACCTCATAAGCCAGAATCTCTATGGGTTCTTCTTCATATGTGAGGTCTGGATTTACTTCAATTTTCTCTACTGGTAGTACATGAGATGGGTCTGATCGATACCTCCTCAACATAGACACATGGAAGACATTATGTATATTTTCTAACTCTAGAGGTAGTGCTAACTGATATGCCAAAGGACCCACTCTTTCCAGAACCTCATATGGCCCAATGAAACGAGGACTCAGTTTCCCCTTTCTGCCGAATCTCATAATTCTCTTCCAAGGAGAAACCTTGAGGAAAACTTTCTCACCCACTGCATACTGAATATCCCTTCTTTTCAAATCAATGTAGGACTTCTGACGGTCCGATGCAGTCTTAAGTCGATCTCGGATCACCCTGATTTTCTCTTCAGTTTGCTGAACGATTTCAGGTCCAATCATCTTTCTTTCACCCACGTCATCCCAACACAACGGGGTTCTACATTTCCTGCCATACAAAGCTTCATATGGAGGCATCCCAATGCTTGATTGGTAGCTGTTATTGTAAGCAAACTCAATCAAAGGCATCCCAACTACCCTCAAACTCAATCACATAAGCCCGTAGCATGTCCTCCAAGATCTGAATTACCCTCTCGGGTGGCCATGCATGCGTGGGTGGAATGCAAGATCTTGAAGTTCAATCTAGTTCCTAGGGCTCTCTAAAGACTACCCCAGAATCTAGAAGTGAACCTAGGATCTCTGTCTGACATGATGGATACTGGCACTCCATGCAGTCTCACAATCTCATCGATGTATAACTTGGCCAATCTTTCTAAACTGTAATCCATCCGGACTGGCAGAAAATGAGCAGACTTAGTTAGTCGGTCGACAATGACCCAAACTGCATCATGACTCTTCTGTGTCCTCAGAAGTCCCATCACAAAATCCATCGTTATTCTCTCCCATTTCCATTCCGGTACTGGTAGTAGATGTAACAACCCAGTAGGTACTTGATGCTTTGCCTTCACTTGCTGACAAGTTAGGCATTTGGATACAAACTCTGCCACATCTCATTTCATACCCATCCACCAGTAATGCTCCTTTAGCCCTCTATACATTTTTGTGCCACCAGGGTGCATGGCAAAAGGAGATTCATGTGCTTCCTTCAAAATAATCTTCCTCAATTCAACATCATTAGGAACACATATTCTGCCCTGGTGTAGCAGTAGACTATCATCTCTGATTGAGAATTCTGGTTTCTTGCCCTGCCTAACTTCTTCCAACAGCTTCTAATACTTCTGATCATTATGAGCAGCCATTCTAATATGATCAATCAACACTGGCTGTACATGCCATGCAACTACTGTCTACCCATCATCATTAATCTCTAAGCTGGCATGCAATGATCTCAACTCATGTACCAAAGACAAAGGAGTAACCCGTAGACTTGCCATAGTCTTGCGACTTAAGGCATCAGCCACAATATTAGCTTTCCCTGGCTGATAGTCTATCAGACAATCGTAGTCTTTTATCAACTCTAACCATCTCCTCTGTCTCAAATTCAGCTCTTTCTGGGTGCCCAAATACTTCAAACTCTTATGATCTGTATAGATGTAACACTTTTCCCTATACAAATAGTGTCTCTAGATCTTAAGAGCAAACACAATAGCTGCAAGCTCCAAATCATGTGTTGGATAGTTCCTCTCATGCGGTTTCAGCTGGCGTGATGCATAGGCAATGACATTTCGATCTTGCATCAATACATAGCCTAACCCATTGTGAGAAGCATCACTATATACTGTGTATTCTTTACCCGGAGTAGGTAAAGTCAGGACTGGAGCTTCAGTCAAACATTTCTTCAATTCATCAAAACTCTGTTGGCATTTATCCATCCACTGAAATTTTACATCTTTTCTAAGCAGCTTGGTCAATGGAGATGCCAACATGGAGAATCCCTTCACAAATCTACGGTAGTATCCAGCTAAACCTAGAAAACTACGAATTTCTGTGACATTTCTGGGTGGCCTCCAATTAAGGACAGCTTCAATCTTACTTGGATCTACCTTAATGCCCTCTTTTGATACTACATGCCCCAAGAAAGATATCTCCTTCAGCCAAAATTCACACTTCGACAATTTGGCATATAGTTGTTTCTCCCTCAAAGTCTGCAGTACAATCCGCAGATGTCTATCATGCTCTTCTGCATTCCTCGAATAGACCATTATATCATCAATGAATACCATAACAAACTGGTCGAGGTATGGTCTGAAGATAGTGTTCATCAGATCCATAAAAGCAGCCAGGGCATTAGTTAACCCGAATGGCATAACAAGGAACTCATAATGGCCATAGCAGGTTCTGAAAGCAGTTTTGGCAATACTCTGCACTTGTACTTTCAACTGATAATAACCTGATCTAAGGTCAATTTTGGAGAACACAGCTCCACCCCTCAAATAATCAAACAAATCATTAATGCGGGGCAATGGATATCTATTCTTTATTGTCACTTTATTCAACTGCCGATAATCAATGCATAACCAGAGAGTGCCATCCTTCTTCTTTACAAACAACACTGGCGCTCCCCAAGGTGACACACTAGGGCGGATAAAGCCCTTGTCAAGCAACTCTTGCAATTGTACTTTCAACTCTTTTAATTCTGTAGGTGCCATTCTATATGGCGTTATGGAGATTGGGTCCACACCAGGCATAACATCAATCTCAAACTGCACCTCTCTTTCTGGAGGTAATCCTAGCAATTCATCAGGAAATACATCCAAAAAATCACATATAGTAGGGATGTCCCTTAGTGCTGAAATCCCCATTTGGGTGTCTATCACATGTGCCAAGTATGCTTCACACCCCTTTCTGATCATTCTTCTGGCTAGTGCAGCCGAAATGATGTTTGATGGCAGTAAATGCCTCTCCCCATGTATTACCACATCACCGTATAAAGGGAGACCAAAAGTGACTGTCTTCAGTCTATAATCAATCATAGCATGATGCCTGGCTGACCAATCCATGCCCAAGATAATATCATACTCTTTGAAGGGCATTTCAATCAAGTCTGACAGGAAAATATGTCCTTGGATCACCAAAGGACAGTCTCCATAAATTCTGTTGACCCGAACCTCTTGTCCTAACGGACTGGTTACTAGCACTTCAAAATCCATTTGCACACATGGAACAGCAAGTGAACTAACTATGCTAGCACTAACATATGAATGGGTTGAACCCGGATCAAACAACACAAATACTTCTTGATCAGAGATAGAGAATGTACCAGCTACCACATCAGAAGTCTCAGCCTCTTCTCGCTGTCTCATTGTGTAGATTCTGGTTGAAGCACTTCCTTGTCCTGACTGACCAACTGTGCCCTGACTGCCTAAAGTAGTGCCTCCACCTCTACCTCTTCCTCTGCCAACTGACTGTGAACCTCTGAGAGCAGGACTCTGAATAGATCCCTCAGCAGTAGTAGGAGCTAGACTATATCTCGGAGCACTAGTACAGTCTTTAGCTATATGGCCCTTGCCACCGCAGTTAAAGCAGGCTCCAGTGGCCCAGTAGCACTCCCCCCCATGAATCTTGCCACAAGTCTCACAGGGGCGGGCAGAATGTGAACCCCTGCTCGACTGCTGACTAGACCTAGGGGGTCTCTATCCGGAGAATCAGCCCCTACCAAATCTTCCACCTCGACCCCTGCTGGGTCCACTAAACTTCTTCTTTTTCCCAGAAGTCCCACCAGAACTCGGCTTTACAGACTTTTCCCCCTTGTCTTTGTCTGATTTCTCAGCTTTCTTTGATTTTTCTTTGACTGGGGTTGCTTCTGATTCTATTATTTCCAACTCAAGTGCTTAAGACATGAGCTCTAAAATGTTGCTGTGTCGGAATCCCACAACTTGCATCCTTATGCTGGGCTTCAAACCCGTCTCAAATCTCTTGCACCTTGCCTTGCTGGTAGTAAGGAGACTCCCAGCATAATGACTTAAGTGGGAGAACTCACTCTCATACTCTGCCACTGATCTATTGCCTTGTTTTAGACTTAGAAACTCTTGTAACTTCTGATCAACGTATGCATCTGGGATGTATTTCTGTCTGAACTCTCTGATGAAGTCATCCCAGGTCAGCATTGGTGGTTCAGCTAAGCTGTGGGGGATGGTCTTCCATCAATCATATGCATCCCCTTGCAGTAGAGACACAGAGTACTCAAACTTTAGTTCATCTTGGCAGTACAACTTCTTAAATACTCTGTCCATTCTTTCAAGCCATTGCTCTGCCTCTAAAGGGTTCACTGTACCCTTAAATTCTGCAGCCCCATACTTCAGTAATTTATCATATTGTCTGGCTGGAGGCAATGGTTGTGCCACAGGTGGTTGGGGTGGAGCTTGAGCAGGCATACCCCCAGCCATTTGTTGAAACATCGCAGCCATCTGCTGTGCAAACTGTGCAGGGAACTGCGGCATTTGTGGGGCTGGTGCTGCTGACCCACTAATGTTCGGTAAAGCTGGGGCTTCCCCTTGTGCCTCAGCTTCAACAGACTGCTCAACTGAGCGATCCCCTTCTTCCTTAATAGTCTGGAGTAGGGTATCTCCTGAACAAGTAACACACGGAGATTTCTCTCCGTTAGTTCATATTCATGATGTAATGCACTGTATGTAACAATTATGGACATTGGGCAGTTGTACTTAACAAAGAATTACACAAATTCACAATTTAAAATGTACTTCAAAAACTTGCTCTGATACCAGTAAAACATGTCACACCTTACCCCTCTGTAAGGCATAACATGATCCCGTAGAATACCTAATGAACTACCAAACTTCACCTACCGATAACTCATTAAGTACCCTACAAGGGATTTTAAAACAATTTTCTTATTTTTAATAAGTGGTGAGCATTTCTAATAAGTATTTTAAACATGTAATTAAGTTGAAAGCTAGTTGGAAATTTTAGCCCATTTTATTTTTCCGCAAATTTTATAAAAATTTTGATAGAGTTCCCTCTGTATTTTGAGAAAACAGTTCTTCAAATACCTGTAAAAAGCACTTCTAAAAATTTTCTCAACAACTGCTTCAATTTCAAACTCAATCTCAAACAATTTCTCAACACATTTATCAACTTTCAATTTCAAATCCAGTATCCAATGATCATCAAAATACTAACAATCCATTTCATTCAAATTAAATAAAATAGTTCCATTCATATTTCATTAGAAACAAAACAATTTAAATAGATCATTACAAAATTTACATTAAGAGAATTTCAAACTACAATATATATTATAACTTTATACAAATTTTATACAACTGCTCAAGACCCATTTTTACATGTCCATACATTTATGTGCAATATATACATCAAAAGAAATATTTACAATTAGGGTATAAATTATACCCGAAGACTTTAGGCTGAATGATCCTCAATCTTTAGCAGCTCAGTCTGTTGCTCCTCTAGTCTCTGTATCTGCGACAGCAATAAAAGCTATCGTTGAGTACTAGGACTCAGTGGTGCACAACATACTAAAATAATCTTTATGCAAAAATAAAATCACATTTATTCAAAAATTTGACTAAACATGAGCATTAAACACAAAACATGAATTATGAAATTTTAATGCAAACCAAGTTCATTTCGAAGTATCAAAACACATTTCATAAAACCCACAGTTAGATCATGCCATTCGAAACAAATAGAATCTCAATAGCCAGAGGCTAAAGAGAAATCACATCACAAGGCTAGCTAGCTCAAATATATGGATATCCATTCACATCCTCTTCTACTGGCATACCTCAACACTTCTCCAGAGAAGGAATCAAAATTCGAAACTAATTACCCCCACTAATCGTGTTAGTGAGGTGTTCAAATATATGGTCATGATACTGTGGTTTCAAAACTTATCTTAACAATTTGTTAAACATTGTCATTTCAAATATACACAATAACTTCCAACAATTTAAGTCAAAAACATCATAACTAATGTCACAAATAAATTCTCAATAATTCAAAGCAAATGTAAAATACATATTTCATTCACTTTATCAACACATTTTAAAGCATAGTGATGTTGTGCACAAACCTCAAATGAGTCGCCTTTTGGCCTTAACTCGACTCCTCGGGTTCTGTCCCGGTATTCTTTTCCACTGAAACACACAATTTTATAGTGTTTCAGTACCATAATTTAATATAAATCCAAAAATAAATTTAACTTCACTTATACCTAGCTCTAACGTGCTAATTTCGACGTTCTTGAAATTTTTGTGTTTCGGGTTACTATTCACTACACTATTCAAGTCAAATTGTTGACTTTTTAAGGCTTAATAGGTATGGGAACTCCAACTTCACCCACATACCACATTTTGGCCATTAAACTTGTTGGTTTTGGTCATTTTCTCAAAGCTTAAGTTATTTTGGCAAAATTGCCAATTTTCGGTTTTAGTGCTCCAAAGTTGCACTGTTCCATTGGTCAATCTACTGTTGGAATTTGGCAAAACATCCTGCATAGAAAATGTTCCTTATTGTCTTAAGTGTATTCTCATTTTTGGATCACCTCAATCGGAGTTTTTTAGCTCAAGTTATAGCCAAAATACAGTTACTGTTCACGTGCACTGTTCATGCTGAGATTTTGGTTCTGGCAGATTTTTGGTCCAACTTTGTTCAGTAATTTGATCAAGTTAAGTTCATAATTTGGTCTAACTTTCTTCATATGAAATGTTCTACTATGTCTTAGGTTTCTGTCGGTTCAAGAATCACCTAAATTTCTAGTTTCCTAGAGAGAGTTATAGCCCTTCAAACAATACTGCTCAAATGGAATTCTGCAGAATCGCAGGTACAGTAACTCAACTTTGCTCAATAATTTGAATGGGCTAATGGCATAATTTGCGGGTGGTGTTCTTCATGAAAGTTTTAGATCTATATCTTATCTAATTGCTGGTAAAATTTCAGGTCAATTTGACCTGTCTAACTCGAATTATGACCAAATGAACAGTTACTGTTCATTTGGTCGATTTAATCTTGAGGCAGCCTGCTCTCATTTCACTTTGGTCAATTGGTTCACCAAGTTTTAGTCAGTTTTTGGCCATGGTTCCTTAATGAAAATTGTGCTATTTTATGTCTATTTTCATCCCCAATTGGTGGTATATCAATTGGACTTGTAAAATTTCTGTTTTGGTCCTTCAAAGTTGGTTTGGTCATGCTGCCAGCAGCATGACCATTTGACCTACGAATTTGGTTTTCATTCCAACAATTCCCACACATCTCTTTTGGTCATTATTGACCATTTTTCATCTCATAATAGACCAAAGTCATCATTTAAGCATTTCTCCAAAATTTGGTTCACAAACCCTAGCATTCAAACCCTAATTTCACTACTTTGTTGCCATTAACAAATTCAAAATTCCAAACTATCATCATTCAACTAATTAAGTCTTTTAAACTCATTTTAACTCATTTAATTCATACAATTCATATCCCTTCAACCAGGCCAAAATTTCAGCAATGGTCCTTCCCCATTTTTGTTTCATTTAATCAAGTTCTAAGCTCACTTAAATACCTAAACATGCATTTGAAGTAGAAAATTGAAAGTTAGCACACTAACCTTTGCTTTGGATTCTAAATCTTCAATTTTCCTCTCCTTTTCTTCTTTCTTTCTTGTGCTTAAGTTGAGATTGCAAGGTCTAGTGAGGCATTTAAGGGAGTTATGTAGTTTGGGTGAAGGAATTTAAGCTTAGATGTAGGCTTAAATGAAGGATTTTCATGGAGGGTTTACGGGGGAAGGATGGGGCGGCAACAAAGGGAGAAGAAGACCTTTTTCTAATTTTTTTTTCTTTTGTTTTCTTTATCTTTATCCCTTTTTGAAGACCAAAATTCCCAATTTAATAAAATAATTTAATTAATCTTTTATGACATCATTCATGATGTCATCACCTTTGGCTTTTCTAACTTCTTTCTTCTTTTTCTATTTATTTTTTTCTATTAGTTCTTTAATTTAATTCTCGATTTCAAAATTTTTTTTTCTCCGATTTTATTTGATAGTTAGGTCAGGAGTTAGCTCTCGGGGTCAATTGACCAAATTGCCCCTCGCCGGTTCATCCCGGTTTGTAAATAATCCAATATTTCTTCCGGCTCCCTGACCTAATTATTTGACTGGCTTAACAGTTCTTTTTCGTGATTTTCTCTTTTCCACTGTGTTCATAAGGGTCCTAAGGACCGCGGCGTCACTTTTTATGGTTCGAAATTTGAGTTTAAAATGACTTCGCAGTCATTCCCGAGGAGGTCACTCATCACTGTGACTCTCGGCTCATTTAACCTCTTATGTTCTGTTTTTCTTATTTATAGTTAACTAATTAAACATTACTAATTATTTGTGTTTATGGCTTCTCAAGTTGTCTTAAGTGTGGCTCTAATCTCCTTAATTGTCCGGACTGACACCGGTCACCGGAACAATGAAATCTACCAGGCTATGCAAACGGGGTGTTACAATAAGTAGGTCGAACCAGTGACACTTATGACAAGCACATGGAGTTTACTCTTGTCAATGTATTGTCATAAATCATATCAGTGCATATAATCTTTAGACTTGAGATAGCACAGTTATCTTATATATAGGTGGTTTGAGTTTGATATTACTTTCATACTTGTACTGTGTATGGGTATATGGGCATATGTTGGCTCCTACTAGTTATATATGGAGGTAGGTGTTGATCAAGATGGAATCTGTTTCTCTAAGTAAATAGAGATAAAATCCTATGTTCATTTAATTGTTCTTGATGTTTTAAGTTCTTGGCCAGGACAGATAGATGTAATCAGAAAAGAGTTTCTGATGAGAAACTCTTTATAATCAAGAACTGAAATTAAAAGAGAACATAATATTAATAGCAAATGAGGTTTGACATAAACCATGACTCCAGCTTGAATTGGGATTTTGTAACAGAGAGATTCTAGTGCATGGTAACATATGATTATAGGTTCTTTTAAGGTAAACCTTATTACTGATTGGGTGACCATGGCATGCTATGCTAGGTGTTAACCATGGTCTATGAGGTGCATAAAATGATTTAGAGAAATCATTTATGGTAAGAAAGAGTTTTGATGATATTAAGAGTTGATATCATGTCTCATTGCCAATTAGTGATGAGCCTAGTAAGTCACACATATACACAAGGAATCACCAAATTAAATATGATTTAATTAATTAATTAAAGAGTTTAATTGATTAATTAAAGGGGTTTGGTTTGCAATTAGATTGCAAAGTCCCTAGCATAGCTTGAAACCAAATCTAGGTTATTGGATGTATAGTATAAGATAAATTTATATTTAAAGTGTTTAAATATGAATTTAATTAATGAGAAATTAATTAATAGAGATTAATTAATTAATTTATATTTGATATAAATTGATTAGAAGAAAAGAAATAATTATTTTGGATTGAGAACTAAAAATTAAGACACAGGGCTATTTTGGTCATTTCACAGGGTGACATGTGGCACCATGAGATGGTGATACATGGTACTACACATGAGCTTGCCAAATATCTTTTAATCATATAAGATGATTAAAATTAAGATTAAATATAGGTTTGACACTTGGCACAATGTGATTGGGTCAATTAAACCTAGAACCAATCAGAAGGTGACATGTGGCAAGGGTTTTAAGTGGTGACCTAGCTATATAAGTGTAAGAATATAAGAACAAATTACACAATCTGCTCATTCTCAAAAAGGTGCCACCACCCTTGGCTCCTTTCCCTTCTCTTCTTCTTCATCTCTCATCATTTCAAAGAGATTAGCAAACAATCTCTTGAATTAAAAATGCTAGAAATTGTTTCTAGTATCCTGTTTATATCTGTAATCTCTCAAAAGGCAAAACTTGATTTTTTAATTCATAGAAAAAGCTTTAAAAGCTATTCAAGGGCTGCCATAGGTGATCTTGGTGTGGACAAGCTAGAGGGACAACATCTGGCATCCTAAAGACGCATCCAAAAGGTGACAAACACACTGCAGTGCATCAAGAAATTAGTGCACTTCTTCTTGATCTAATCTAGGGTTCTTAAAATTAATCTGATTAATTCTAAAATCTTAAATGGCAAATATAAATCCAAAAACATATTAAAAGAGTTTTAATATGCTGTTTATCATTGAAATCAAATAGATAAAAATAAATCTTGCAAGATGCATATGACCCTAGGTGAAAATTTTTTGAATTTAATGATATAAACTTGTATTTTTCATGCTTCCGCTCCTTCAATTATATAGTTAGGTCATCACTTAAAACCCTTGCCAAATGTCACCTTCTGATTGGCCCTTAGTTTAATTGACCCAATCACATTGTGCTAAGTGTCAAACTTAGATTTAATCTTAACTTTGATCATCTTACATGATTAAAAGACAATTGGCAAGCTTATGTGTAGTGCCATGTGTCACCATCTCATGGTGCCACATGTCACCCTGTGCAATGACCAAAATATCCTTGTGTCTTAATTTTGAGTTCTCAATGCAAAATAATTATTTCTCTTTTTCTAATCAATTTATATTAAATATAAAATAATTAATTAATTTCTATTAATTAATTTCTCATAATTAAATTCATATTTAAACACTTTAAATATAAATTTAACTTATACTATACATCCAATAACCTAGATTTGGTTTCAAGCCATGCTAGGGACTTTGCAATCTAATTACAAAGCAAACCTATTTAATTAATCAATTAAACTCTTTAACTAATTAATTAAATCACATTTAAATTGGTGATTACTTGGGTATGTGTGTGACTTACTAGGCTCATCACTAATTGGTAATGAGATATGATATTAACTCATAATATCATCAGAACTCTTTCTTACCATAAATGATTTCTCTAAATCATTCTATGTACCTCATAGACTATGGTTAACACCTAGCATAGCATGCCATAGCCACCCAATTAGTAATAAGGTTTACCTTAAATGAACCTATAATCATATGTTACCATGCACTAGAATCTCTCTGTTACAAAATCCCACTTCGAGCTGGAGTCATGGTTTATGTCAAACCCCATTTGCTATGAATATTATGTTCTCTTTTAATTTCAGTTCTTGATTAAAAAGGTTTTCTCATCAGAAACTCTTTTCTGATTAAATCTATCTGTCCTAATCAGGAACTTGAAACATCAAGAACAATTAAATGAACATAGGATTTTATCCCTATTTACTTAGGATAACAGATTCCATCTTGATCAACACCTACCTCCATATATAACTAGCAGAAGCCAACACATGCCCATATACCCATACACAGTACAAGTATGAAAGCAGTATCAAACTCAAACCACCTATATACAAGATAACTGTGTTATCTCAGGTCTAAAGATTATATGCATTGATATGATTTATGACAATGCATTGACAAGAGTAAACTCCATGTGCTTGTCATAAATGTCACTGGTTTGGCCTACTTATCACGCATAAGTGCCATCATGTTTGTTATATGCATGAGACTCACCATTCCTTCTTATTTACATCTCATGTAAATACATTGGGAACAAACATGAATACAATCTTTCTGAATAAGTCATGTCCTTATTGTGAAGTATCCTTGATTGTGAACTAATTTATGATACTTTGTGCTAGAAATATTGTCACTCATATTATTAACAACTTAAGAATAGAATTTCTAACAAAATATCAATGGACCTTTTCTATTACATATAAATATATTATGTAAACGGAAAAGTGAAAGTACCTTTTATTAATAAAACATGTATAAGATACATATTAAATGATATGCTCTAGGGCATACTACTAACAATCTCCTACTAGCACTAAAGCCATTCATTATAATACCTTAGACCCATCTTCTCAAGATGTCGGTATAACTGATCTTGTGACAAAGGCTTAGTGAATGGATCAGCTGGATTTTTAGCTGATGTTATTTTCTGCATGGCTACATCGCCTTGCCCAACTATATCTCTGATAATGTGGTACCGCCTTTTTATGTGTTTGGATTTCTAGTAAGACCGGGGTTCTTAATATCCAAACAGCCTCTTTTGCAGCTTCTAATGCAGCAACATACTCAGCCTCTGTCGTGGAATCAGCAGTCATACTCTGTTTGGAACTCTTCCAACTAACTGCACCTCCATTACAAATGAACACAAACCTAGAGATAAACTTTCCATCATCGATATCTGATTAGAAATCAAAATTAGTATAACCATCCAATTGCAAGTCATCACCTCCATATATTAAGAATAAATCCTTAGTTCTTCTCAAGTACTTAAGGATATTCTTGATAGCTATCCAGTGTTCCAAACCTGGATTGGATTGATACCTGCTAGTCAAACTAACAGCACATGCTATATCCGGCTTAGTACACAACATTGCATACATCAAACTTCTAATAGTCGAAGCATATGGAATCCTAGCCAATTTATCTCTTTCTTCAGGTGTCTTTGGAGACATCTCTTTAGAAAGGTGGATACCATGTCTCACTAGTAACAATCCTCTCTTGGAATCAAGCATGTTAAACGTCTTTAATACCTTTTCCAAGTATAGAATTTGGGATAAACCAATTTTTTTTCGTTCTATCTCTATAGATGTGAATCCCAGGAATATAGGTTGCCTCCCCTAAGTCTTTCATAGAGAATGTATTTGACAACCATACCTTTACAGTTGTCAACATACCTGTGTCATTACCCATCAATAAAATGTCATCCACATATAAGACAAAGAAAGTGATAGCACTATCACTAACCTTCTCATATACACATAGGTCATCCTCATTTTTTTTTTATAAAACCAAAAGACTTAATGGCTTCATCAAAACGGATGTTCCAACTCCTCGAAGCTTGTTTTAACCCATAAATGGATCGCTTTAGTTTGCGCACTTTGGAACCATCTTGGGATTCAAAACCCCTAGGTTGAAAATGTTTTCTTCAATGTATCCATTGAGAAAAGCTGTTTTGACATCCATTTGCCAAATCTCATAATCATAGTATGTAGCTATTGCTAATAAAATCCTAATTGATTTAAGCATGGCTACAGGTGAGAAAATCTCTTCATAGTCGATTCCTTGCCTTTGGCGAAACCCTTTCACTACTAGCCTTGCTTTATAGGTCTCTACCTTTCCATCAGAATCAAATTTCTTCTTGAAAATCCATTTGTTCCCTATAGGTATAATACCTCCAGGTGGGTCAACAAGATCCCAAACTTGATTCTTATACATGGAATCAATCTCGAATTTCATAGCATCAATCCATTTTGAAGAGTCTATATCTGATATAGCTTCTTCACAGGTAAGTGGATCATCTGAAGGAACGGAAGCGTGAAAAACACAAGTTTATACCATTGAATTCAAAAATTTTCACCTAGGGTCACATGCATCATGCAAGATTTATTTTTATCTATTTGATTTCAATGATAAACAACATATTAAAACTCTTTTAATATGTTTTTGGATCTGTATTTGCCATTTAAGAATTTAAAATTAATCAGATTAATTTTAGAACCCTAGATTAAATCAAGAATGATTACACTAACCTCTTGATGCACTGCAGCGTGTCTGCGCCTTTGAGATTCGTCTTCAGGACACCAGATGTTGTCCCTCTAGCTTGTCCACACCAAGAACACCTATGGCAGCCCTTGAATAGCTTCTAAAGCTTTTTCTATTAATTAGAAAATCAAGTTCTGCCTTTTAAGAGATTAAAGATGTAAACAGGACACTAGAAACAATTTCTAGCGTTCTTAATTCAAGAGATTGATGGCTAATCTCTTTGAATTGATGAGAGATGAAGAAAAATAGATGAAAACCCTCAAAGTGGCGTGACAAAGGAGAGGAGTGGCTGCTGGTTATTTTTTCTTTTCATAACCACACTTAAATAGCTAGGTTAACACATTAAACCCTTGCCACATGTCACCCTTTGATTAGCTCTAGGTTTAAGTGACCCAATCACATTGTGCCAAGTGTCAAACCTATATTTAATCTTGATTTTAATCATCTTACATGATTAAAAACATTTGGCAAAGCTATGTGTAATCCCATGTGTCACCATCTCATGGTGCCATGTGTCACACTGTGAAATGACCAAAATGCCCCTGTGTCTTAATTTTGAGTTCTTAATCCAAAATAATTATTTTCTTCTTCTAATTAATTTATATCAAATATAAATTAATTAATTAATCTCTATTAATTAATTTCTCATCAATTAAATTCATATTTAAACACTTTAAATATAAATTTAATTTATACTACACATCTAATAATCTAGATTTGGTTTCAAGTCATGCTAGGGACTTTGCAATTTAATTGCAAACCAAACCTATTTAATTAATCAATTAAACTCTTTAATTAATTAATTAAATCATATTTAAATAGGTGATAACTTGTGTATGTCTGTGACTTACTAGGCTCATCACTAATTGGCAATGAGACATGATATCAACTCTTAATATCATTAGAACTCTTTCTTACCATAAATGATTTCTCTAAATCATTTTATGACCCTCATAGACAATGGTTAACACCTAGCATAGCATGCCATGGCGACCCAATTAGTAATAAGGTTTACCTTAAATGAACCTATAATCATATGTTACCATGCACTAGAATCTCTCTGTTCCAAAATCCCAACTCAAGCTGGAGTCATGGTTTATGTCAAACTCCATTTGTTATGAATATTATGTTCTCTTTTAATTCCAGTTCTTGATTAAAAAGATTTTCTCATCAGAAACTCTTTTCTGAATAAATCTATATGTCCTGGCCAGGAACTTGAAATATCAAGAACAATTAAATGAACATAGGATTTTATCTCTATTTACTTAGAGGAACAGATTCCATCTTGATCAACACCTACCTCCATATATAACTAGTAGGAGCCAACACATGCCCATATACCCATACACAGTACAAGTATGAAAGCAGTATCAAACTCAAACTACCTATATACAAGATAACTGTGCTATCTCAGGTCTAAAGATTATATGCACTGATATGATTTATGACAAAACATTGACAAGAGTAAACTCCATGTGCTTGTCATAAGTGTCACTGGTTCGGCCTACTTATCATTTATAAGTGCCTATCATGTTTGTTATATGGCATGAGACTCACCATTCCATCTTATTTATATCTCATATAAATAACTTGGGAACAAACATGAATACAATCTTTCTGGATAAGTCATGTCCTTATTATGAAGTATCCTCGATTATGAACCTATTTATGATACTTTGTGCTAGAAATATTGTCACTCATATTCTTAACAACTTAAGAATAATATTTCTAACAAAATATCAATGGACCTTTTCTATTACACACAAATATATTATATAAACAAAAAAGTGGAAATGCCATTTATTAATAAAATATGTACAAGATACATACTAAATGATATGCTCTAGGGCATACTACTAACAATCTCCCACTAGCACTAGAGCCATTCATTACAATATCTTAGACCTATCTTCTCAAGATGTCGGTCTAACTGAGTCTGTGACATAGGCTTAGTGAATGGATCAGCTGGATTTTCTGCATGGCTAAATCGCCTTGCCCAACTATATCTCTGATAATGTGGTAGTGCCTTTCTATGTGTTTGGATTTTGGTGAGACCTTAGTTCCTTAGCTTTGTATGACTACTCCATTGTTGTCACGATTGTAATGGGCTAGCGACTCAATGGAAGGAACTACTATAAGTTACATCACGAACTTTTAATCCAAAGCGACTTCCTTTGCAAAGATCGATGCAGCAATATACTCAGCCTCTGTAGTGGAATCTGCAGTCGTGCTCTGTTTGGAACTCTACCAACTGACTGCACCTCCATTACAAATGAACACATATCCAGAGGTAGACTTTCTATCATCGATATCTTATTAGAAATCAGAATCAGTATAACCATCCAATTGCAAGTCTCCACCTCCATAAATCAAGAATAAATCCTTAGTTCTTCTCAAGTACTTAAGAATATTCTTGTGACTATCGATGTTCCAAACCTGGATTCGATTGATACCTGCTAGTCAAACTAACAGCATATGCGATATCCGGCCTAGTACACAACATTGCATACATTAAACTTCCAATAGCCGAAGCACATGGAATCCTGGTCATCTTATCTCTTTCTTCAGGTGTCTTTGGAGACATCTCTTTAGAAAGATGGATACCATGTCTCACTGGTAACAATCCTCTCTTGGAATCAAGCATGTTAAACCTCTTTAACACCTTTTCCAAGTATAGACTTTGGGATAAACCAATTATTCGTTTCGCTCTATCTCTATAGATGCAAATCCCAAGAATATAGATTGCCTCCCCTAAGTCTTTCATGGAGAATGTATTTGACAACCATACCTTTTTAGTCGTCAACATACCTATGTCATTACCCATCAACAGTATGTCATCCACATATAAGACAAGGAAAGTGATAGCACTGTCACTAACCTTCTTATATACACATGGCTCATCCTCATTTTTGATAAAACCAAAGGATTTAATAGCTTCATCAAAACGGATGTTCCAACTCCTCGAAGCTTGTTTTAACCCATAAATGGATCGCTTTAGCTTGCATACCTTGGAACCATCTTGGGATTCAAAACCCCTAGGTTGTTCCATGAAAATGCTTTCTTCAATGTATCCATTGAGAAAAGCTGTTTTGATATCCATCTGCCAAATCTCATAATCATAGTATGCAGCTATTGCTAATAAAATCCTAATTGATTTAAGCATGGCAACAGGCGAGAAAGTCTCCTCATAGTCGATTCCTTGCCTTTGGCGAAACCCTTTCGCTACTAGCCTTGCTTTATAGGTCTCTACCTTTCCATCAGAACCATTTTTCTTCTTGAAAACCCATTTGTTCCCTATAGGTACAATACCTTCAGGCGGGTCAACAAGATCCCAAACTTGATTCTTATACATGGAATCAATCTCGGATTTCATAGCATCAATCCATTTTGAAGAGTCTATATCTGATATAGCTTCTTCATAGGTAAGTGGATCATCTCCATGATTTATTTCTTCATGAGTAGACAACTCTTGTTCTTCTTCATGAAGAAAACCATATCTCACTGGTGGGTGAGATACCCTGGTTGTTCTACAAGGAACAGCTGTAGATGTTTCATCAACGGGTATAGGTTGACTAGATGGATCTATATCCATCTGATCTGTTGGTTGGTCAGAATTCTCTAATTCTAACTCTATTTGCCTTCCTTTGCCTCCTTCTTGGATAAATTGTTGTTCAAGAAATGTGGCATCTCTACTTATCACAACTTTTGTGAAGTAAGCAAATAAAATAATATCCAAAACTATCTTTTGGATATCCAACAAATCGACCTTTTTCTGATCTAGTCTCCAATTTATCAGTGTTCAGCTTTTTTGATATAAGCTGGACAACCCCAAATCTTAACATGCTTAAGACTTGGTTTTCTTCTATGCCATATCTCATAAGGTGTGGAAGAAACTGATTTTGATGGAATCCTATTCAGAATATACAAAGCTGATTCTAATGCAAATCCCCAAAAGGAGATTGGCATATCAGTATAGCTCATCATACTACGTACCATATCCAATAGGGTACGATTTCTCCTTTCAGATACACCATTTAGTTGTGGCGTTCCTGGAGGAGTCGGTGAAACAATGCCATGCTCTCTCAAGTATTCATCAAATTCGACTCAAATATTCACCTCCACGATCGATCGAAGAGCTTTAATATTCTTTCCTGTTTGATTTTCTACTTCAGATTTAAATTCTTTGAACTTTTCAAAAGATTCATGTTTGTATTTCATCAAATACAAATACCCAAACCTTGATTTATCATCAGTAAAGGTAATAAAATAATGAAAGCCCCCTCTAGCCATTTCTTTAAATGGACCACATACATCATTATGTATTAGCTCCAAAATATTTTCGACTCTTAGCCTGTCCAACAAAGGGTGATCTAGTCATTTTGCCTCAAGGCAATATTCACAAGTTGGAGTAGGCTCGAGTCCAATAAGGATAGAATCCCCATTTTCTCCAATTTTGTAATCCTATCTTACGCAATATGACATAACCTTAAGTGCCAAATATATTTTGAACTTGAGTTGGTTTTCACCACGGCATTGCATTCATTTAGATTGCTATACTCTGGCCAGTGGAAACACTTTCTTACTGGCAATGGAAACACTTTCCTATTGGCAATGGAAATACTTTCCTTTGCCTTCATCAGCTTTAGTCTTCCTTTTCTGTTTAGCTATTTTCTTAGAAGGACCAGAATCGAGGTTTCTTTTTCTTATTGCCCTTCTTCTTGTTGGACTTTCCAGTAGAAGAAGATGCAACCAAAGCTACCTCTTTTCCTTTATTGCCTGGCATATTCTTTTGGGCAATAACCAGCATGTTGAGTAAACCAGCTAAGGTGCATTCCTGTCTAGTCATATGGAAATTTGTCACAAAATTCCCAAAAGACTCAGGAAGGGACTGAAGGATCAAATCCGTCTGTAGTTGGAAATCCATGTTGAAGTCAAGATATTCCAACTGCTCAATCAGCCGAATCATCTTGTGGACATGATCCCCAACATTACATCCCTCGGACATCCTCATGCGGGCAATTTGCCTAGATATCTCATACCTAGCATTCCTACTGTGCTCACCATACAACTCTTGTAGGTGAAGGAGGATCTCACTTGCACTCTGCAAGTTTTCATGCTCATTACTCATGGAAGCAAACATGTAACACTTAGCTCTCATATCATGCTCCTTCCACTTGTCCAAAGTTTCATGTTCCTCTTAAGTGGCCTCTAGAGGTAAGGGACCAGGAACATTTGAATCTAGAACATATCATATATGTTCAAGGTTCAGGACAAGTTTCAAATTTCTTAGCCAATCAGACAGATTAGGTCCTGTCAACCTATTGTGATCAAGTATGCTTGCAAGGATATTGGATGGTGGTGGTTGTTTTGTGCTCATTTTTATCAGAAAATTAACTGCAGAAAATAACCAGATTAATTAGTAAATGTATCATGTAATTAACCAAAATGATTATGATCTTTTAATCAAATTGGTCCTCCCACTAACTTAGCGAATTCTACACTTCCAAAGTAGAAAACGGAAATCCTAGTTGGATGGATTTCTAGTGGGTGATTGAATTCTTATAATTCTATTGATCATCCTCAGGTACATCCATTATTGGAATTACAATAAACTATAAGTGAGCAACTCCTTGCCCATCATATCTCATGTGAGGTTCAATCATTTACTTAGCCCCTAATGCTCAAAATCTCAGGTACATCCATTATTGACTTATCTTGCATTAGTTAAGTTGATCCCATTGAGCCAGTAATTATGCAAATAATTTTAATGTCCTCGGGTACATCCAATATTGGCCACTAAACCATTTACATATTTACAACATCTCATGCTTAACAATTATTCTTAAGAAAATCTCTTAAATTAATTGCATCTCATGCAACTATTTAAAATTTCTTAAAATAATTGCCCCAATAGAAGGCCTATGTTATAATTACTTTAATTATAGCATTTCCAACTTAATCATTTGTTTGGAAGATTTTATGGTCATTCTAATTACTATTAAGGTCTCACTTTGCACATTATCCATTTAGCATGCATATATCATATAATTGCATACATTCCCATACATCTCATGCATTCATGGATAAGCAGTAAATATGGTATGATCATGGACTTTCTAAGGGATTCAATTCTGAGCCACCAAGAATTGAATCAGGGCATTCCTAGGTGCATTTCATTCATTCATTCATTTTACAAGAGTTGCTGAAGGAGTACATAATCAACACTTGATCTTGAATTCCTCCCACTAGTCCCACCAATGCTCTTAACCTCCTTGAACTTCTTGCAATCCAATATTACATGGTAATCCTTGGCATACCAAGGCGAATTTACAAAAACTTAAATAAATGAAATTACAACCCAAAAATTATTACAAACTTAATAATACATGCCCAAAATAAATTAAAATAAATTAATTAATTTACAATCCCAAAGAAACATAAAAGAAATAAATTCAATCACATTGGTCTTTTATAGTCCATGATCATCCATCATGCATATCACTATTTAACAATTAAATAAAACATACATACTTAAATTAAATTGAATATCTCATATTCAACTTAAAAATTCAGATTTGAATATCATTCAAATAAATTTAAAAATTCATATTTGAATCTCATTCAAACAAATTTAAAAATTCAGATTTGAATCACATTCAAACAACTTTAAAAATTCAGATTTGAATCACATTCAAACATTTTTTAAAAAATCAGATTTGAATCACATTCAAATATTTTTTAAAAAATCAGATCTGAATTTTATTCAATCAATTTTAAAAAATCAGATTTAAATATGATTCAAACAACTTTAAAAATTCAGATTTGAATCACATTCAAACAACTTTTAAAATTCAGATTTGAATCACATTTAAACATTTTTTAAAAAATCAGATTTGAATCACATTCAAATATTTTTTAAAAAATCAGATCTGAATTTTATTCAATCAATTTTAAAAAATCAGATTTAAATATGATTCAAACAACTTTAAAAATTCAGATTTGAATCACATTCAAACAACTTTTAAAATTCAGATTTGAATCACATTCAAACAATTTTTAAAATTCTGATTTGAATCATAATTTAATTGTGTGATAAAAATTCTAATTAAACAATTTAATTAGACATAAAATGGATCTTAAATCATACAACAATTGCACATTCACCATCCATTTACCTTTGCACACCATTGTGATGCATCAACCATGCGCACCATGGTGTTCATCATTTGTGCCGCCACTTTGACTTTGCAACCAGCAATAAACTCTTGATCTCACGATCAAACACACAATTAAATCATATAAACATCAATCTAAATGGCAAATATAGTGGCTCTGATACCAATTGAAGGAACGGAAGAGTGAAAAACACAAGTTTATACCATTGAATTCAAAAATTTTCAACTAGGGTCACATGCATCATGCAAGATTTATTTTTATCTATTTGATTTCAATGATAAACAACATATTAAAACTCTTTTAATATGTTTTTGGATCTGTATTTGCCATTTAATATTTTAAAATTAATCAGATTAATTTTAGAACTCTAGATTAAATCAAGAACGATTACACTAACCTCTTGATGCACTGTAGCGTGTCTGTGCCTTTGAGATTCGTCTTCAGGACACCAGATGTTGTCCCTCTAGCTTG
This sequence comes from Hevea brasiliensis, assembly GCF_030052815.1. Taxonomy (NCBI): domain Eukaryota; kingdom Viridiplantae; phylum Streptophyta; class Magnoliopsida; order Malpighiales; family Euphorbiaceae; genus Hevea; species Hevea brasiliensis. Next base: position 34,960,791 of record NC_079506.1, read on the forward strand.
TCCACACCAAGAACACCTATAGAAGCCCTTGAATAGCTTCTAAAGCTTTTTCTATTAATTAGAAAATCAAGTTCTGCCTTTTAAGAGATTAAAGATGTAAACAGGACACTAGAAACAATTTCTAGCGTTCTTAATTCAAGAGATTGATGGCTAATCTCTTTGAATTGATGAGAGATGAAGAAAAATAGATGAAAACCCTCAAAGTGGCATGACAAAGGAGAGGAGTGGCTGCTGGTTATTTTTTCTTTTCATAACCACACTTAAATAGCTAGGTTAACACATTAAACCCTTGCCACATGTCACCCTTTAATTTGCTCTAGGTTTAAGTGACCCAATCACATTGTGCCAAGTGTCAAACCTATATTTAATCTTGATTTTAATCATCTTACATGATTAAAAAACATTTGGCAAGCTTATGTGTAATCCCATGTGTCACCATCTCATGGTGCCATGTGTCACACTGTGAAATGACCAAAATGCCCCTGTGTCTTAATTTTGAGTTCTTAATCCAAAATAATTATTTTCTTCTTCTAATTAATTTATATCAAATATAAATTAATTAATTAATCTCTATTAATTAATTTCTCATCAATTAAATTCATATTTAAACACTTTAAATATAAATTTAATTTATACTACACATCTAATAATCTAGATTTGGTTTCAAGTCATGCTAGGGACTTTGCAATTTAATTGCAAACCAAACCTATTTAATTAATCAATTAAACTCTTTAATTAATTAATTAAATCATATTTAAATAGGTGATAACTTGTGTATGTGTGTGACTTACTAGGCTCATCACTAATTGGCAATGAGACATGATATCAACTCTTAATATCATTAGAACTCTTTCTTACCATAAATGATTTCTCTAAATCATTTTATGAACCTCATACACCATGGTTAACACCTAGCATAGCATGCCATGGCCACCCAATTAGTAATAAGGTTTACCTTAAATGAACCTATAATCATATGTTACCATGCACTAGAATCTCTCTGTTCCAAAATCCCAACTCAAGCTGGAGTCATGGTTTATGTCAAACTCCATTTGCTATGAATATTATGTTCTCTTTTAATTCCAGTTCTTGATTAAAAAGATTTTCTCATCAGAAACTCTTTTCTGAATAAATCTATCTGTCATTGTCAGGAACTTGAAACATCAAGAACAATTAAATGAACATAGGATTTTATCTCTATTTACTTAGAGGAACAGATTCCATCTTGATCAACACCTACCTCCATATATAACTAGTAGGAGCCAACACATGCCCATATACCCATACATAGTACAAGTATGAAAGCAGTATCAAACTCAAACTACCTATATACAAGATAACTGTGCTATCTCAGGTCTAAAGATTATATGCACTGATATGATTTATGACAAAACATTGACAAGAGTAAACTCCATGTGCTTGTCATAAGTGTCACTGGTTCGGCCTACTTATCATTTATAAGTGCCTATCATGTTTGTTATATGGCATGAGACTCACCATTCCATCTTATTTATATCTCATATAAATAACTTGGGAACAAACATGAATACAATCTTTCTAGATAAGTCATGTCCTTATTATGAAGTATCCTCGATTATGAACCTATTTATGATACTTTGTGCTAGAAATATTGTCACTCATATTCTTAACAACTTAAGAATAATATTTCTAACAAATTATCAATGGACCTTTTCTATTACACATAAATATATTATATAAACAGAAAAGTGGAAATGCCATTTATTAATAAAATATGTACAAGATACATACTAAATGATATGCTCTAGGGCATACTACTAACATCATCTCCACGATTTACTTCTTCATGAGTAGACAACTCTTGTTCTTCTTCATAAAGAAAACCATATTTCACTGGTGGGTGAGATACCCTAGTTGATCTACGAGGAATAGCTGTAGAGGTTTCATCAATAGGTGTAGGTTGACTAGATGGATCTATATCCATCTGATTTGTTGGTTGGTCAGAATTCTTCAATTCTAACTCTATTTGCCTTCTTTTGCCTCCTTCTTGAACAAACTATTGTTCAAGAAATGTGGCATCTCTACTTATTTTAACCTTTTGTGATGTAGGCAAATAAAAATAATATCCAAAACTATATTTTGGATATCCAACAAATTGACCCTTTTCTGATCTAGTTTCCAATTTATCAGTGTTTAGCTTTTTAATATAAGCTGGACAAATCTTAACATGCTTAAGACTTGGTTTTCTTTCACGCCATATCTCATAAGGTGTGAAAGATACTGATTTTGATGGAATCCTATTCAGAATATACAAAGCTGATTCTAATGCAAATCCCCAAAAGGAGATTGGCATATCAGTATAGCTCATCATACTATGTACCATATCCAATAGGGTACGATTTCTTCTTTCAGATACACCATTCAGCTGTGGTGTTCCTGAAATAGTCAGTCGGGAAACAATGCCATGCTCTCTCAAGTATTCATCAAATTTAGTACTCAAGTATTCACCTCCACGATTTGATCGAAGAGCTTTAATACTTTTTCCTGTTTGATTTTCTACTTCAAATTTAAATTCTTTGAACTTTTCAATGGATTCATGTTTGTATTTCATCAAATACAAATACCCAAACCTTGATTTATCATCAGTAAAGGTAATAAAATAATAAAAACCACCTCTAGCCATTTCTTTAAATGGACCACATACATCACTATGTATTAGCTCTAAAATATTTTCAGCTCTTAGCCCTTGTCCAACAAAGGGTGATCTAGTCATTTCCCTGAAGGTAGGATTCACAGGTTGGAGTAGGTTTAGAACCCAATGAGGATAGAATCCCCATTTTCTCCAGTTTTGTAATCCTATATTCTGCAACATGACCTAACCTTAAGTGCCAAATATATTTTGAACTTAAGTTGATTTTCACCATGGCATTGCATTCATTTAGATCACTTGCATTCAATTTGTGTTTGTCATTATTATCCAAATAATAAATGTCACACCCTACCCCTCTGTAAGGCATAACATGATCCCGTAGTATACCTAATGAATTACCAACTCCGTCTACTGATAATCTATTAAATACACTACAAGGGATTTTAAAAACTTTTCTTCTTTTACAGTGGTGAGCACTATTTACAGTTTTGAAAGACTTTGTTGAACTGCAGTGAACCTCCTAACTCATTTGATTTATTTGTAATATCTGTATATATTTTGGCAAGGTGCCATTTGTATTTTGGACAAAGCAGTTCTTGTAAAACTCAAAAAGCACTTCAATATATTTTCAAATCTCAACTCCAACATTTTTATCAACACAACACATTTCTCAAGTCAAATCCACAGTGATTTTCAAAGACTAAGATACAAAGATATAACACAATTTTTACAAGCCAAATAACTCATAATTATTTTACAACTTTCTCAGACAACTTAAATTTACAATCGCCAAAACCAAGAGCAAAATATACATACAGTGAATATACATTACAGTACAAAATGCCACATATGGTATACTCACTATACCCAAAATCTCTCCTAGTCTGCCTATCTCTACTGCGACAAAGAATAAAGCTATCACGAGACAATGTCTCAGTGGTGCACAACATTAACCAAATACAATTTTAAATCACAATTCATAAATCATATCATTAGTGGATACTTAAAACCATAGTTGATTTCAAGACAATGAATGTCATAAGGAATTTAAACTCCAATTCACAAATTATCAAAATTCATAATAACACAATTTAGTCAAATAGCTTAAGAATACCGTATTGCCAATTCATACACAATTTGATCAAATTCTCAATAAATACGCTTTTTCCAATCAATGACATAATTTGATCAAATAACTGAATAATACCGTTTTGCAAATCAATAACACAATTCGATCAAATAACTGAAGAATACAGTGTTGCCAATCAATAACACAATTTAGGTCATGACACAAGTTTTTCCATATATGCCGTGTTGTACACCACGACAAGACATACTCACCCCAATAATCGAAATCAATGAGGGAGGAAGCTAGCTATCTAATGAGTACTCATCCATACTCACCTCAGACTGGGAAGTCAAAGAGGGAGGAACATAATCATACTCACCCCAGACTAATAAGTCAAGGAGGGAGGAATAATCACACTCACCCCATTAATGGAGGAGGAACATATTATCAGTGTCATGCCAATTGTGAGTCAAAACAATTCCAAACATTTTATTCAAATGATCCGTAAGAATCCAATAAATTTCCAAAGTTATAATTTCATTCACAAAATGGCAACACAATTCGTAATTCACTTCAATTTCCACAAAAACCATTTACAGTGCTTTTCAATCAATAAGTATCCATCAAATACCATTCAAACAATTTTTCATTGTTTCAAACCATTCACAATGTTTTTCAATCAATAAGTGTCCACCAAACACATTTCCACAATTTAAAACAATGATATGCAAATAGTCAATATTTATTTCCATTGAAAATAATTCAAAAGAAACAGTTGTTGTGCACAAACACAATTTAAAACAATAATGTACAATAGTCATAATTCATTTCAATTGAAAAATTCAAAAGAAATAGCCGTTGTGCACAAACACAATTTAAAACAATAATATACAAATATTCAATATTTATTTCAATTGAAAAATTCAAAAGCAATAGCCGTTGTGCACAAACACAATTTAAAACAATAATATACAAATAGTCAATATTTATTTCAATTGAAAATTCAAGAGAAATAGTTGTTGTGCACAAACCTCTGATATTTGTCTCCTGGTTTTGACTCAGTATTTCTTTCCCTTTTGCTGAGTCCTTGTTAACTGAGAAACACAATTTGAAGTGTTTCAGTGCTAATTTAATTTGCCTCTAACGATGGTGTTTAGTAAATAATGCACTAAACTCAATTATTCACTTAATCACCTAATATACCGACTCTCGTTGCGTTTTAGGTAAATTAGGTTTTAGTGTCGTTAATATGTCACATTCGATAGGGTTTTAGGTTTGGTACGTTTTGCCAAACTCGTTTCCTTGTTTAGTGCATTTTAATGCAACTTGCTGGATTTCGGGATACTGGTTTGACCTAGCCGGACGGCCTAGTTCCCTAGGTTTTCGGGCTTTGGTCAAAACTACAAACTTGTAGATCTATGTCTTATTGCACGCGGGGCAAAATTTTAGGTCAATCCGAGTTAAGTAGACCAAGTTATGGTCATTATACTATTGCTGGTCAAATGGTATCAATTTAGGTCAATTTTTGGTCAATTTGGTCAACTCTGGTTCGGCCAGTTTTTGGACCCGAACTTGTGCAAGCTTTTTGACTTGCTTATGGTCATTTCTGGGCTTTGGTATCTTCATAAGACTTGTAGGTATGGGTCTTAACTATTCATGGTTAAAATTTCAGGTCAATTGGACCTGTTTTGAGTGAGTTATGGCCTAAACACTCACTGCTGCCCAAATGGTCAGTTTTTAGGTCTCAAGTGTACCTAATCCGAATTGGTCATTTTTCACATCACCTTGCAAGCAGAATTTTGGTATGTTCTCTCAATGAAAGTTGGCACATTTTGTGCCTAGTTTCACCTCCAATTGGTCTCATACCAATTGAGGTTACACATTTAAAGTTATAGGTCTATTTGCACACTGTCCTCTATGTGTCTTTCAAACCCCAATTCAAACACACATTTAACTTGCTCTACCTTAAATCCCCATACCCAATTCTGATGTTATACCATTCCATATTCATTTATCACTTCTTACTATGGTCAATTTGGACAGAATACAAACATTCTCAATACATCAATTACAACCCTAAACCACAAAGTCCAAATTTAGCAATATATGTACATAATTACACCTAATCATTACATATAATTTCCACTACTAATTTACATACACATTCATCAATTCTTCTATGTCAACATTCTGCCAATACTTCCATCAATACATACAATTATTCAAGGGTCCCCAAGCTGCGAAAACCTTCTTCAACATCAAAGTGCCCTACAATTTACCAATTCCCATCCAAGTGCATAAATCACCATATATATGTGAAATAATCCTCTAGGATATTAAATCACCATGATCAACATTATTTCTCATCAATTATATGCATAAATATCTCATCAAAAACGTGACTCCATGGCTGTCCAAAATGAAAACAACAATAACTCTTCAAACTCAAAATTTTCCTTCACAAAACCAACACCCATAACATGCACACAAAACTTAACAAAGCTATCTTCAAAATTATGGACTTACCTTATGCTTGGAGCTTGTTAAACCTTGCTTAAACTTCTCAAATTTAGTATCAAACTCTTCCTTGTGATGAGTAGACAAAGTTTCATGAAGGAACCCAAGTGAATGGAGTTGAAATGGAGGGATGGATCAAGCTTGCATGAAAATGTCCATGGAGTTTCCTCTCACTTCATTCACGGCAACTTTGGTACAATGGAGAAGATGAAGTTTCTGCCTTGGATAATGGATGTACACCTGCCCCACTATGTCTTTAGTTTATTCCTTTAGTGGCCCACTCACATTATTTAACCATATTATAAGTTTAATGTGTTATTTACACAATTTCCACTCCATTTTTGGCTATTTATTTTAGGTACCACTAAACAAATTTTTCATTTCATTTTCTAAGTGTAATATTATTTATTTTTAATGGAAATTTAGGTCAAAAGACAATTCGGGATGTCAAATGACCATAATGCCCTGTTCGTGGTGGCATTCCCAATTTTACAAGTATTTTGTCTGCTTTTTCGATTTCTCACTTTTCTTTGTACTAATTATTTAATTTTTCTTTGATCTTTCTAATGAGATTTATTCTTCAATAAGGGTCTATTTAAGTCTTAAAAATGTTTTCCGTGGTTCCCATGAGCTAGTCAACGGTCCACTCAGTGACTTCCTGATCACCCATCGCTAGGTTTCCCGGCTCACTTATTCGGTTACATTTCTTTGCTATGATTTTTCCTTTGTTTTTCTTGTATTTTCTTTTTTTTTATTTCATTATTTATGTCTCCTCTCTCATAACAAGGTGTGGTTCTAGGCATCCTAGCTGTCCGGACAGCACTGGTCACCGGAACAGCAGAATGCACTACCGAACTTAGGGGTGTTACAATAAAGACCATCATTCATATAACCTGACCTAAAATATTTATTTCCAAAATAAATATTGCAAACATCATCTGTGAACTAAAATTCATAGCCATTTCTAGTCAAACTAGCTATAGAAATGATGTTCTTAAATGTCACACCTTACCCCTCTTTAAGGCATAACATGATCCCGTAGAATACCTAATGGACTACCGAACTTCACCTACCGATAACTCATTAAGTACCCTATAAGGGATTTTGAAACAATTTTCTTACTTTTATAAGTGGTGAGCATTTTCTAATAGGTATTAAAATCATTTATTCAAAGTTGAAAACCAGTTAAAATTTTTGGCCCATCTTATTTTTCCGTAAATTTTATAAAAATTTCGGCAGAGTGCCATCTGTATTTTGAGAAAACAGTTCTTCAAATACCTATAAAAAGCACTTCTAATAATTTATCTCAACTACTTCTTCAAATTCACAATCAATCTCAACTAATTTCTCAAGTTTCAAAATTCAACAATCCTCATTCATTCATATTTCATTAAAGATAAACAATTTATATATACATCATACTAAAAATTTACATTAGGAAAATCCAAACTAAAATTTATTTCAAACTTTATACAAACTTTGTACAAGCTGCTCAAGATCAATTTTACATGTCCATACAATTACGTGCATTATATACATCAAAATAAATATTTACAGTCAGGGTATAAATTATACCCGATAGCTTCAAAGCGGGTAAGTCCTCAATCCTCAGCAGCTCAGTCTGCTGCTTCTCTAGTCTCTAAATCTTCGATAGCAATAACAGCCATCGCTGAGTACTAGGACTCAGTGGTGCACAACATACTAAAATAATCTTTATGCAGAATTTAAATCACATTTATTCAAAATTGGACTGAATATGAGAATTAAATACAAAACATGAATTATGAGATTTTAATCCAAACAAGTTCATTTTGAAGTATCAAAACACATTTCATAAAACCCACAGTTATATCATGCCATTCGAAACAAATATAATCTCAATAGCCAGAGGCTAAGGAGAAGTCACATCACAAGACTAGCTAGCTCAAATATATGGATATCCATTCAATTTCTTCTTCTACTGGCACACACCTTAACACTTCAGCCAGAGAAGGAATCAAAATTCGAAACTGATTACCCCCACTAGTCATGCTAGTGAGGTGTTCAAATATATGGTCATGACACTGTGGTTTCAAAACTTATCTTTACAATTTACTAAACATTGCCATTTCAAATATACACAAATAACTTTCAACAATTTAAATCAAAAGCATCATAAATACTTCATCATAGTAATGTCACAATTCAATATTTCAAATTATTCAAAACAATATGCAGAAGATAATTCACAAAAAATTATACGTTGTGCACAAACCTTAAGCGAGTCGCCTCTTGGCCTTGACTCGATTCCTCGAGTTCTTTCCCGGTGTTCTTTTCCACTGAAACACACAGTTTCACAGTGTTTCAGTACCATAACTTAGCATAAATCCAAAATTAAATTTAAATTCATTTTTACCTAGCTTTAATGTGCTAAACTTGACGTTCTTTAAATTTTGTGTTTCGGGGTTACTATTCACTACACTATTCAAGTCAATTTGTTGACTTTCTAAGGCTTAATAGGTATGGGAATTCCAACTTCACCCACATACCACATTTTGGTCACTAAATTTGTTGGTTTTGGTTGTTTACTCAAATTCTAAGTCTTTTAGGCAAATTTGCAAATTTTCAGTTTTGGTATCTTAAGTTGCACTGTTCCATTGGTTATTTTTCTGTTAGAATTTGGCAGAACTTCCTTCATAGAAAATGTTCCCTATTGTCTTAAATTTATTATCCTTTTTGGATCACTCTAATTGGAGTTTTGTAGCTCAAGTTATAGCCATTTGAATCATGGCTGCCGGATTAGACTTAACCTAGATTTTCTAGGCAACTTTTGGTTCTGGCAGTTTTAGGTCACCAATTTTGGGTGGCAAAATGACTTGGTTAATGGCATAATTTGGGTTTGTTTTCTTCATGAAAGTTTTAGGTCTATATCTCAACTATCCACTGGTAGCATTTCAGGTCATTTAGACCTGACTAGCTCAAGTTATGGCCAAATGAACAAACACTATTCATTTGGTCATTTTGTACAGGTCAGACTGAGAATTTCTGGATTTGGTCAATTTGTTCACTAGGTTTTGGTCACTTTTTGGGCATGATTCCTAAATGAAAATTGTGTTATTTTGTGTCTATTTTCATTCCCAATTGGTCTCATACCAATTAGACTTGTAAATTTTCAGTTTTGGTCCCTCAAAGGGACTTTGGTCCTGCTGCCTGCAGCATGACCACATTGAATCCGAATTTAAACTCAACTCCAACACTTCCAACACACTTCATTTGGTCACAAATGACCATTTCTCACCTCAAACTAGGTCAAACACATCATTTCACCATTTCTCCAAATTTTGTCTCCCAAACCCTAGGTCCAAAACCCTAATTCACACTAATTGTTACATTTGATTGATTCAACACATCTTAACATACTTTTACATCTCATTTAAGCATTCTAATAAGCTTAATGCAATCAAACTCATGCAATTCATCCCCCTTCATAGGCTGGCCAAAATTCCCTTTGGTCCTTCACAATTGTTTTTATTTCATTTTAAGTTTATTTCTAAGTTTGTTAAGCAATAAACACAATTAATTCAACTAGAAAATCAAATTTAGTTTACTAACCTTAGTGCAGAATTTTCTTTCCCTTCAAAACTCTTACTTTCTTCTTTTTTTTGTTGTCAAGTCCTCTATCAAAGCTTGAAATCAAGGTTTAATGTTGGAGGTTTAACTTTCTATGGTGGAATTGCGGGTTTGATCAAGCTCAAAATGAGCTTTAATGTAGGTTTTGGTGAGGGAGAGGGAGAGAGAGAGTGAGGGCGGCAACTTAGGGAAGATGATACCCTTTTTTTTTCTTTCTTTTCTTGTATTTTTATCTTATAGAAGACCATAAATCCAATTAAATAAATTTTTTTAATTATAGTAATTATTGCATCATGCATGAGGTCATGCATGATGTCATCACTTTTTACTTTTCTATTTTCTCTTTTTTTTTTCTTTAGTTCTTTAATTTAATTTTTGATCCGAAATTTTCTTTTCTCTGATTTTATTTGACATTTAGGTCAGGAGTCAGCTCTCGGGGTAAATTGACCAAATTGCCCCTCGCCGGTTCAACTCGGTTTGCAAATAATTCAATATTTTTTTTAGCTCCCTGACCTAATTATTTGACTGGCTTAACAATTTTTTTTTTCGTGATTTTCTCTTTTCCACTGTGTTTGTAATAGTCCTAAGGACCGCGGCGTCACATTTTACAGTTCAAAATTTGAGTTTAAAACGACTTCGCAGTCGTTCCCAAGAAGGTCACCCATCGTTGTGACTCTCGGCTCGTTTAACTTCTTATGTTCTGTTTTTCTTATTTATACTTAACTAATTGACAATTACTAATTATTTGTGTTCAGGGCTTATATAGTTGTCTTAAGTGTGGTTCTAATCCCCTTAATTGTTCGGACCGACTCTGGTCACCGGAACAAAGAAATATACCAGGCCATGCAAATAGGGGTGTTACATTAAAAGCATCAGGTACATATAAAATATTATCCAAATACAAAAAATGTCCAGAAATGTAAAAAGATTTATATCCTATAGCTTCAACAGTTGAGCCATCGCCAATCCGGAGTCTAACATCTCGAGAACGCAAGCTGCTACTATTTGCTAGTTCCTGCATATCATAAGAAATGTGAGAACTGGCACCAGTATCTAAAACCCAAGCTGTAAATGAACTATGAGTATTATCAGAATCTAAATAATAAGATATGGACATACCTTCCGAAGGTGTATCCTTCTTGTCCTTCAGAGAAGCATGATACTATGGGCAGTTCCTTTTCCAGTGCCCATCCTGCTGGCAGTGGAAACACTTTCCTTTGCCTCCATCAGCTTTAGTCTTCCCTTTCTGTTTAGCTATTTTCTTGGAAGGACCAGGAATCTGAGGTTTCTTTTTCTTATTGCCCTTCTTCTTGTTGGACTTTCCTGTAGAAGAAGATGCAATCAAAGCTACCTCTTTTCCTTTATTGCCCGGCATATTCTTTTGGGCAATAACCAGCATGTTGAGTAAACCAGCCAAGGTGCATTCCTGTTTAGTCATATGGAAATTTGTCACAAAATTCCCAAAAGACTTAGGAAGGGACTGAAGGATCAAATCCGTTTGCAGTTGGAAATCCATGTTAAAGTCAAGATGTTCCAGCTGCTCAATCAGCCGAATTATCTTGTGGACATGATCCCCAACATTTTGTCCCTCAGACATCCTCATGTGGAACAGCTGTCTAGATATCTCATACCTAGCATTCCTGCTGTGCTCACCATACAACTCTTGTAGGTGAAGGAGGATCTCACTCGCACTCTACATGTTCTCATGCTGCTTCTGTAACTCATTACTCATAGAAGCAAGCATGTAACACTTGGCTCTCATATCATGCTCCTTCCACTTGTCCAAAGTTTCATGTTCCTCTTGAGTGGCCTCTGAAGGTAAGGGACCAGGAACATTTGAGTCTAGAACATATCCTATATGTTTAAGGTTTAGGACAAGTTTCAAATTTCTTAGCCAATCAGATAGATTAGGTCCTATCAACCTATTGCGATCAAGTATGCTTGCAAGGATATTGGATGGTGGTGGTTGTAGTGTGCTCATTATTATCAGAAAACAAACTGCAGAAAATAACTAGATTAATTAGTAAATATATCATGTAATTAACCAAAATTATTATGGTCTTTTAATCAAATTGGTCCTCCCACTAACTTTGTAACACCCCGAACCTCCAAGTTGTGAATAGCACCATTTTTGGTCCGTGACTAATACTATTCAAAGACACCTCGAGGACAAAAAATAAATAGAAAATTAATTGAGATAGACACAATAAAAATTCTAGTGAACAAAAAAGTTAAGGACTCATCGGGTATTATAAAAAGAAGGATTATGACCCGATGAGGGGTATTTTGATCAATTCACCTCAAGAGTTGACTTTTGACCAAAATGTCAATTGAATTAAGTTCAAAGATTAGGGCACCAAGCTGTCCCAAAACCAAAATATTCTAAAATTTTCAAAGGTAACTTGGGATGCATTAGACATGCATGTAATGAGTTCTTTGCAGCAATTGAGATTGGTATTGAGGTATTCTATTTGTGTATTTTCAGTAAAAAAAGGAATAAAAATTTAAGTTTAATTATCCTTATGGCACAATTAAAATTTATAATTTTAATAAGCTAATTTTGGGGATAAATATATATATATATATATATATATATATATATATATATATATATATATATATATATATATATTTATCCCCAAAATTAGCTTATTAAAATTATAAATTTTAATTGTGCCATAAGGATAATTAAACTTAAATTTTTATTGTGTCTATCTCAATTAATTTTCTATTTATTTTTGGTCCTCGAGGTGTCTTTGAATAGTATTAGTCACGGACCAAAAATGGTACTATTCATAACTCGGAGGTTCGGGGCGTTACGAACTTAGCGAATCCTACACTTCCAAAGTAGAAAATGGAAATCCTAGTTGGATGGATTTCTAGTGGGTGATTGAATTCTCATAATCCTATTGATCATCCTCAGGTACATCCATTATTGGAATTACAATAAACTATAAGTGAGTAACACCTTGCCCATCACATCTCATATGAGATTCAATCCTTTACCTAGCCCCTAATGCTCAAAATCTCAGGAACATCCATTATTGACTTATCTTGCATTAGTTAAGTTGATCCCATTGAGCCAGTAAACATGCAAATAATTTTAATGTCCTCAGGTACATCCAATATTGGCTACCAAACCATTTACATATTTACAACATCTCATGCTTAACAATTATTCTTAAGAAAATCTCTTAAATTAATTGCATCATATGCAAGTATTTAAAATTTTTTAAAATAATTACCCCAATGGAGGGCCCATGTTATAATTACTTTAATTATAGCATTTCTAACTTAATCATTTGTTTGGAAGATTTTATGGTAATCCTAGTTACTATTAAGGTCTCACTTTGCACATTATCCATTTAGCATGCATATATCATATACTTGCATACATTCCCATACATCTCATGCATTCATGGATAAACAATAAATATGGTATGATCATGGACTTTCTAAGGGATTCAATTCTGAGCCATCAAGAATTGAATCATGGCATTCCTAGGTGCATTTCATTCATTCATATTACAAGAGTTGCTGAAGGAGTACATAATCAACACTTGATCTTGAATTCCTCCCACTGGTCCCACCAATGCTCTTGACCTCCTTGATCTTCTTGCAATCCAATTACATAGTAATCCTTGGCATACCAAGGCGAATTTACAAGAACTAAATAAATCAAATTACAACCCAAAAAATATTACAACTTTTATAATACATGCCTAAAATAAATTAAAATAAATTAATTAATTTACAACCCAAATAAACATAAAAGAAATAAATCTAAACGCATTGGTCTTTTATTGTCCATGATCATCCATCATGCATATCACTATTTAACAATTAAATAAAACATACATACTTAAATTAAATTGAATATCTCATATTCAACTTAAAAATCCAGATTTGAATATGATTCAAACAAATATAAAATTTAGATTTGAATCACATTCAAACAAATTTAAAAATTCAGATTTGAATCACATTTAAACAAATTTAAAAATTCAGATTTGAATCATATTCAAACAAATTTAAATATTCAGATTTGAATTAAAATTTAATTGTGTGATTAAAACTCCTAACTAAACACTTTAATTAGTCATGGGCCTAATTATGGGTCTTGAAACCAAGCCCATAAACATGCCCAAAGCCATGCGCATGGTTGGATGCACCAAACCATGCACACCAATGGAGTTCATCTCCATGCCGCCACCTATTTCTTGCAACCAGCAATGAATCAATCATCTCATGATCAAATCACAAAATTAAATCATATAATCAACAATCTAAATGGCAAATATAGTAGTTCTGATACCAATTGAAGGAGCGGAAGCATGAAAAACATAAGTTTAGATCATTGAATTCAAAATTTTTCTTCTAGGGTGTCATGCATCATGCAAGATTCATTATTTATCTATTCGATTTCAAAGTTAAACATCATATTAAAACTCTTTTAATATGTTTTTGGATCTAAATTTTCCATTTAAGATTTCAGAATTAACAGATTAATTCATTAGAACCCTAGATTAGATCAAGAATAAGTTCACTAACCTTTTGATGCACTGTAGTTGTGCTTGGCACCTTTGGGATGCGCCTAGGACACCAAATGTTGTCCCTCTAGCTTGTCCACACCAAGATCACCAATGGTAGCCCCTTGAACAGCTTCTCAAGCCTTTCCAATCAATTAGAAATTCTAGTTTTGCCTTTAGAGAGATTGCAGATGTATACAGGACATTAGAAACAATTTCTAGCAATTTTAATTCAAGAAAATGTTGGCAATTCTCTTTGAATTGATGAGAGATGAAGAAGAAGATAGGAAGAGCACTCCAAGGGTGGTGGCACCTATGAAGAACAACAGCTTATTATATTACTTTTTCATAACAACACATTATATAGTTAGGTCACCACTTAAAACCCTTGCCACATGTCACATTCTGATTGGCTCTTAGTTTAATTGACCCAATCACATTGTGCCAAGTGTCAAACTTAGATTTAATCTTGACTTTGATCATCTTATATGATTAAAAGACAATTGGCAAGCTTATGTGTAGTGCCATGTGTCACAATCTCATGGTGTCACATGTCAACTTATGAAATGACTAAAATACCCTAGTGTCTTAATTTTGAGTTCTCAACCCAAAATAATTATTTCTCTTCTTTTAATCAATTTATATCAAATATAAATTAATTAATTAATTTCTCATAATTAAATTCATATTTAAACACTTGAAATATAAATTTAACTTATACTATACATCCAATAACCTAGATTTGGTTTCAAGCCATGCTAGGGACTTTATAATCTAATTACAAACCAAACCTATTTAATTAACCAATTAGACTCTTTAACTAATTAATTAAATCACATTTAACTTGGTGATTACTCGTGTATATGTGTGACTTACTAGGCTCATCACTAATTAGCAATGAGATATGATATTAAGTCATAATATCATTAGAACTCTTTCTTACCATAAATGATTTCTCTAAATCATATTATGCACCTCATAGACTATGGTTAACACCTAGCATAGCATGCCATAGCCACCCAATTAGTAATAAGGTTTACCTTAAATGAACTTATAATCATATGTTACCATGCACTAGAATCTCTCTGTTACAAAATCCCAATTCGAGCTGGAGTCATGGTTTATGTCAAACCCCATTTGCTATGAATATTATGTTCTCTTTTAATTCCAGTTCTTGATTAAAAAGATTTTCTTATCAGAAACTCTTTTCTGATTAAATCTATCTGTCCTGGCCAGGAACTTGAAACATCAAGAACAATTAAATGAATATAACATTTTATCCCTATTTACTTAGGGTAACAGATTCCATCTTGATCAACACCTACCTCCATAAATAACTAGTAGGAGCCAACACATGCCCGTATACCCATACACGGTACAAGTATGAAAACAGTATCAAACTCAAACCACCTATATACAAGATAATTGTGCTATCTCAAGTCTAAAGATTATATGCACTGATATGATTTATGACAATGCATTGACAAGAGTAAACTTCATGTGCTTATCATAAATGTCACTGGTTCGGCCTACTTATCATACATAAGTGTCTATCATGTTTGTTATATGGCATGAGACTCACCATTCCATCTTATTTACATCTCATGTAAATACATTAGGAACAAACATGAATACAATCTTTCTGGATAAGTCATGTCCTTATTGTGAAGTATCCTCGATTGTGAACCAATTTATGATACTTTGTACTAGAAATACTATCACTCATATTCTTAACAACTTAAGAATAGAATTTCTAACAAAATATCAATGGACCTTTTCTATTACACATAAATATATTATGTAAACGAAAAAGTGAAAATGCCTTTTATTAATAAAACATATATAAGATACATACTAAATGATATGCTCTAGGGCATACTACTAACATCTTCCCCTTCCCCTCTCTTCCTATTGATTGAAACACCTCATCCATATCTCAGTCTCACCCAAATTCTGCAATCCTAGTTGTTTAAGTTATCTAAACTTTACCACCCTAAGACTCCAAACCCTATCATACCTCTCTCCCAAAACCCTATAAATACCCTACTAAAGAAGGGAAGAAAGGAGGAGGAGAAGACAAAAAAAAAAAAAGAAAGAAAAAAAAGGAAAAAAAATTAAAGAGAGAAATAGTCAAATTTTCTTTTAGTTCTTCTTTCTTTCTTGCAATATTTTTTAAAGGTTAGTACTTTTATTTTCTTTTCAAGATTTATGCCATGTAATGTTTAATCCTACGTTCCTTATTTTTAATTTATTTTGTATGTTTATATAGATCATGTAATCATATTTAATTTGAGAGGATACACAACTCTGCACATGTTTAGTTTTCTGTCTCTCATATTTTTATTATTTTTCATTATTTTTTGAATCTATAAAAAATTTGAAAAAGTTATATTCATATTCTACACGAAATTCTATTAATTGTAGGCTCAAGAATCACTAAAAATGCTTTAATATTTTGTAAGTTATGACTGTTTGAAGTTAGGGTTCTTGTAAAATATGATTTGTAGGATACCCAATTTATGGAGCCCATATCTCCCTTATTTCTTAATATTTTTGTGTAAATCTGGTGTCTAAAATTAAGTTTGGAATCTTGTGAATCTTTTTCAATTAATTTTGCATTCATATCTATTATGGTTAGTGAGTTATTAATTTTACAAAAAAGTAGTATGATTCTATCATTAGGAAAATTTACGATTTGTGTAGATTATTTGGCTATGGTTTTGTTTAATTTATGAATTTTATAATGTTGTATGAGTTTTTCATGATTTTTAGTCATCTCTAACTATTTTTCAAAAATCAACTTTCTTGCTACTGTCAATCTGCCAGAATCTGAGAATTGTATATTTATGTATGTTCTTGTGTGTTCTTGAGTTCTAATTGATATTTGATTTATTTTTCTAAGTTCTCTTAATTCAATAAGTGTTATGAAGTGTTTCGATCATGTTAGAAGACTTGGACCCTTAGCTAGTTGTAACTAATTGGGAATTTTAACCCCTTAGGAGACTAGAGTTAGAATCTAATATGAATTGTTATTAGTATTTTCTTATTTTCTTTAGTTTCTTTACTTTTTAGTTTCTTTATTTTTATTGCAAACAAAATTGGTTAGTGGCCCTAAGGTAAGTACCAAAGAGGGCATTTGCGTGGAGCTTACATAGAGCTAAACGGGAGTAAGCCAGGGACATCATTGCCATACGAGAAGAGAAGACATTTTTTTAAGGGTAGCTTGCCCCAATGGCAACTGCGATTACTAACAAGTAAGTAATCCTAAATTCCTAGAATAACCATTGGCATGAAATTGTAGTAATAATAGGATTTTTATTTGGTACATTAAAATTAACTTTGTTTTTAATTTAATTGACTTTTGCATGTAATTAATTTAAATACATACTTTGTAAATTAAAATTAATCTTGTTTGTAAAATAAAATAACCTTGGCATGTAAAATAAATTTAATTTAATACTTGATAATTGTAAAATAAATTTACATGTTAGAAATCTTTATTAGGCTGTAATTGTTTGGGCTTTATGTGATATTAGAATAAATTATACATGTACATAATTAATTTAGTTTAATTATCCTTAGGGTAACTTGATAAAAAATTAATTAATTAATTAAGTTAAATAGAAACTTAGGGTTATTTGAAACTAAATTTGTTTATAAATTAAATTCTCAATAATAAATTAATTTTAGTCATCTAGTAAATATCATTTAAATAATTAGTAACCCCATAGATAGGAATTACTTGTGCATGAAAATTATTTGTAAACAATAATCCTTTTGTGAATTACTTGCGTGTGTAGGATTAGAATTACATTTTTAGGATAAAGTTTAATAGAGGAATAATAAACAAGACTTCTAGAAATATTAGTAGAGGACTGGCACTCAAATTAACTAGGTTAGACCCTCATAAGGGGTGCTTAACACCTTCCCCTTATGTACCCACTATCCCAAACCTAGACATTAGGCTATGGTAATGACGGTTGTGGAAACTCTGCAAGGAGTAAGTTGCCATCCATGACCCTTAGAAGAAACATTGAATATGTCTCAGTTATTACCCAGGTGGTGATTCCTGTCTATTTATGCCTTTGTGGCATAAATTCTTAGTAACAAGGTAGTGTTATGGGAAGACGATATCTACCAATGGTTTGATTCTATTAGGATTGTATGAAGTACATGTCTAGAAAATGTTGTCTAAGGAGGTGGTACTTAAGTGAGACCATTGTGACTCCACCATCTTTCCTGGACATTACCTAGTGCATTTTATATAATTCTAGTGGATGATATTTTGCCTTACTACGACCCCCCTCTTACAAGAATAGATGGCAATAACTGCCTCTCCCCGTGTATTACTATATCTGCGAACTCAGGAAGACCAAAAGTGACCATGTTTAATCTACAGTCAATCATTGCATGGTGCCTAGCTAGCCAATCCATGCCCAAGATAATTTCATAATCTCTGAAGGGCATTTCAATCAAATCAGACAAAAATGTATGCACCTGAATCACCAACGGACAATCCTTATACAATCTATTCACCCTTACCTCTTGTCCTAATGGACTAGTCACCAGTACATCAAAATCCATTTTCATGCAAGGAATAACAGTAGAGCTAACAATGCTAACACTAACATACAGATGGGTAGAGCCGAGATCAAATAACATATATACATCCCGTTCAAAGATTGAGAATGTACCGGCTACTACATTTGAAGTCTCTGCTTCTTCCCTCTGGCACATGATATACACCCTGGTTGGTGCACCACTCTGCTCAGGCTGGTTCACTGTGCCCTTACTGCTAGAAGCACTACCTCGGTCTCTGCCTCTGCCTCTACCTCTTTTGACTGTCTGTGAACCTCTCTGGGCAGAACCTTGGACTAACCCTTCAGCTATGGTAGGTGGCACAAATTTGTGTGCGCTGACACAATCTCTGGCAAAATGCCCAATTCCACCATGGTTGTAACAGGCTCTTGTGGCCTTATAGCATATCCCTCCATGTACCTTGCCACAAGTTTCACGGGTAAGGGCAGGAAAGGAATTCTTGGGTGCTTGTTGACTCGATCTGGGTGGCCTCTGTACTTGGGTCTACCTCTACCATATATACGAGTACTAGGTCCCCCAAAGTTTTTTCTCTTTCCCAAACTGCTGCCTAAACTCTAACCAGCGGTCTTCACACTCTTCTCTCTTTCTCCTATTCCCTTCACAACTGTCCCTTCTAATTCTATCATTTCCAATTCAAAGGCTTGGGTGTGACACCCCTTACCCGACTACAGTGTAGCCGAGCAAGTTATGCCACTCAGTGTGCCGGAGCACTCTATTTTATCTGATTTCATTACAGTCCTTGATTTATTTATTCAAAAACTTTATGATTTAGGCTATTTTTACTTTTATCAAAATCTAACTAAATTGGAAATTTCAAAAATTTTAACGATAATCCGACAAAGTGTCGGCTGTAATTTGGACTAACAGTTCTTCTGAACCTGCCAAAGACAATTTCAATATATACTCAATTTCTCAAACTTAATAGTCTCAAAAATTTTCAAACATAATGTATCTCAATACAGTATCCAGATTTCTCAAAAATCTCATTAGATTTTCAATATCTCAATATTCACAAGTATAATCTCATTATAACTCAAATTCAATTCACATACTAAAATACTTACTTTGAATAGCTTCCATAATTCGTAGGTTAATTACATGAGTTTATTTTGTACAAGATATACAAATAATTTACAATGTGCTAGGAATGAACAATATACATAACATGTATAAAATGAGCCCTATCTACATGCATTGCTGAGGAGGTGACAATCTTGAACTCTTCTGACACTTCGCAGATCTGACTCCAAAAATCTCGATCGATAGTTCATCGGTTTTACCTTGAAGACTGCGAGGAAGCAATTCCATCGCGCTAAGCATTTCTGCTTAGTGGTGCAATAATATAACCAGAAATAATATATACAAGTAAAGAAAGAAATAAATGATAATTCAGATATTCAAGAATCAATTTAATTTGGTATGGTATTTCTAGTATCAACGATCTTATATACTAGTTTGTTCCTCTTTGGAAGTGCTTAGTTTATAACTTTTCAGTAATACTAGAGGGTATATAATTTATTCTATCTGTATTGTATTTCAAGTCATGCATTTCTGCAATTTATATTTTTGTTATGTTTCTTTTGCTAATCTTTTTTGCTTATTCATTCAATACTTAATTTAATTGTATCGATTTTCATTATACTTAACTTAACTTAGCTGAATTGAATAATACTTTAATTGATCGCCCAAGTAACCTATACTAGACGATCGGATCGGATAACGGGTCGTTGGCACCGACACCGCGGTGCCTCGGGCCATCATACCATGGGACGCAGAACGTCAACCATGTATGCAGTCAGTATGGCTAAAAAGCCATGATATCACATAATCGGGCATAAAAGCCATGCATACGGGCATAAAAGCCATGAATACGGGCATAAAGTCTTTCGCAGTACTGCTAAAACAATACCCTATTGGCATGCCAAACTATCCAAACCAATCTTGTTAGGTATACTAGGGCATTTGATACTTTAAAATATTAATATATTGTGCTTTATGACTTCATTATTTCATGATAAATTGCGATCATAATTCATACATTCATTTGATCATTTATATGATCACAATTCACATCAATTATCCTTTTATACCATTGTACTCAAAATACTTCTCCTCTTTACAATAATGAGAACTAATGTCTCATTCATACATTAATATGGTTTATTTATCCATTCATTATGTTATTCATATTGATCCCAATTCTAAACAATGGTCCACATGTACCATTGTATTCAAAACATTTTTCCTTTCTCATTTATACATTCAAGAGTCTACTTATGTAATTACAAATTTTATATTTCAAGTTGAGTTACTAATATTTTATGAATTCCATGTGTGATGGGCATATATGCCCTAACTATCTATTCACATCAATTAGGTGACTTATTTTTCATGTTTCAAGTAATCCATGAATATTTCATGGATTTCAAATTTATGGCCTAAATTTCTTTTTAACAATTTTGACTAAGATGCATAGTCCATATTTGTCATACAATTCTAAGCATTTAAGCTTAGAATTGGTTCTAGGTCTTTGTAACATCCTCCCCGTAGCAACTCCGTACATTCTACTGTTCCGGTGACCGGTGTCGGTCTGGACAGCTAGAACGTCCGGAAAAATATTTAAACTTAATTGAGAAACCAAAATTAACTCAAATATTAATGAGAAAAATTTAGTAAAAATTTTAGAAATAAAATACAGTTAAGTCAAAAGAGCCGGTGCCCAAGCGATGGGTAACCAGAGGTAAGTTGCGGTTCTCGCAACGAGGAGCCCTAGACCCGGGGGAAAAATTATAAAATAATTTTTGGGACTCCAGAGAAGGGTTACTGAGGTTCCCATAGCATTAGAATGCCAAGAAAATACCTAGAAAAATTTTTCAATCAGTACAGACAATTTTGGCCCGTTGAGCCAAACGGAGGGCATTTTGATCATTTTGCCTTCAGAGGTGATTTTTGGCCGACTTGTCCAGTTAAGTAAATAATTATTATGACATAAAATATGAATTAATGTTGATGAAAAACTAATTGAAAATTAGTAGAAAAGAAAAAGAAAATAAAATAAAATTTAAAACTCAAATATGACATCATGCACACGTCACCATGATGCAATAAAAATTTCCCAACCAATCACCATTCAACAAGCTAACATAAAATAATTAAATGAGGATAAAAACAAATAAAAATCAGCTTCTTCTTCTCCATTTCCTCACTTGGCCGAAATTCATTTCTCTTCTCCCTCCATTATTGCTCTTCCTTCTACCTTGCATAACCTTTAATTCTCACCATATTTCCCCTAACCACCTTCATTAAAATTTCATTTTTAACCTTGCTAAGGTGCCTAGAAGCAAAAAGAAGTAGAAAGGAAGGAGTTTAAATAAGTTGGGAAAACTCCAATTGAGGTTAGTGTCCATTTCTTCTTCTCTCTCTTTAAATTCCTTGTTAGGATTATGAATTGAGTTAGGATTTGTGAAAATTGAACAAAAATAAACATATTAGGGCACTCTCTAATTTTTGGTAGCCATGAAAATAATTGGGTTTAATGGTTTTAATAAAATTAAAGTTGGCAAGCTTGGAGATTCTTCAAGTTGAGGTTAGTGCATTAGATACCTAAAATTTTTTTTTACTTTCATGATTAGCAACTTGAATTGAGTAAGAACTTGTGACTTAAATGAACAAAAACTAAGTGTATGTGGCCCATGGATTTCGGCTGCCCCTAAGTAAGGAACAAGATTTAGTGCTTTAATGGACTTGGAGTGCACTAGGGATTATGCTTAAAGTATATAAAAACAAGTAAAATGGATTAGTTAGTAAATTCAAGCATGTGGTGAAATGGAGATAGGAATTAGGGTTTTGAGAAGTGAAAAATTGGACTTGGCATTTGAATTGATTAAAGAACATTATAATGGTCAATTAGTGACCATTTTAGGTAAGTTAAGCACAATTTGGACTGAAAAATAGAATTGCAAAGTGAAGAGGTGGGCTGCCCTAGGACAGCAGCAGAGGGACTGAAAATTCAGTCCACTTGCACTGCCATAACTTGGGCTGTGTTGGTCCAATTCGTGTTTGGCCAATTGGACATGAAACTAGGCTTGTAATGGCACATTTTTGCTGAAGAAACCATGTCCAAAAGACCAAAGCAAGAGGACCAAAACTTGGTTCCAATCCGGATACCCTGCAAACAGCCCCTGCAGAATGACCAAATGAACAGTAACTGTTCATTTGGCCATAACTCACTGTAGATTTGGTCAATTGACCTGAACGTTTTACAACAACAAGTTAAGACATAGAAAAACAACTTTCATGAAGAAACATACCCCAAATTATGACCAGAACCTAACCCAAATGGCAGTCACGATCCATCGTTCAAACTCGCAACTCTGCAGATTTTGATTTGGGCAGTAATGTTTGGATGGCTATAACTCTCTCTAGAAAACTCGGATTTAGGCGATTCTTGAACCGATGGAAACCTAAGGCATAGTAGAACATTTCATATGAAGAAAGTTAGACCAAATTATGAATTTAACTTGGTCAAATTACTGACCAAAGTTGGACCAAAATCTGCCAAAACCCAAAATCTCAGCAGGAACAGTACACGTGAATAGTAAACTTATTTTGGCCATAACTTGAGCTCCAAAACTCCAAATGGAGTGATTCAAAAAAAGAAATTCAACTAGACAAAATAAGGAACATTTTCTATGAAGGAAGTTTTATCAAATTCCAACAGTAAATCGACCAATGAAACAGTGCAACTTCAGAGCACCAAAACCGAAAATTGGCAATTTTGCCAAAATGACCTAAGCTTTGAGAAAGTGACCAAAACCAACAAGTTTTAAATGAAAATTGTAGTATGTTTGAAGAGCCAAAGTCAATGTACATATTTTCTATGCAAAAGTCAACATTTTTGTTGACTATTGAAGTGAATAGTGACATAAAAACTTGAAATTCAAAAATTAAAGAATTCAAAAGTATCAAATGCCCTAGTAGGCCTAATGTGATTGGTTTGGATAGGTTGGCATGCCAATAGGGTTCTGATAGCAGTACTGCGTATGATGTATGGCTTCATTGCCATTCTGTGATGTGATAGCCTATGGCTATACTGATTATGATGTTTTACTTGGCTTTATGCCTTATTGCTTATATGGCTTATTAGCCATTCTGTTTGCACACCGGGAGACACATTGTGATCGATGGTGTGACGGCCCGAGGTACCTGGTACCCAGTGCTAGTTTACCTGTTTATCCAGTCCGATCAATTTGTATAGGTTACTTGGGCATGGAAAAGTATAACTGTAATTGAACTGATTGTTAAAGAAAATACGAAAACTAAATATCAGGAATGATTACGATAGAATACAAAGAAACTTAAAATTCATGAAGAAGTTAATATCATGAAACATGATTAGCCCTCGACTAAACAATAAGTTAGTAATTATTCATTTCTTATGAACACAAAAGCAAGGAAATTATTATTTTTATTTGCATATTGTATTTTCTTGTATTATTGGCACCACTAAGCTTTATGCTTAGCGCGTCGCTTTTGCAACGCGTAGGTACTGAAGATTTGGACAGAGGGCCCAGTAGACCACAGATTCGGTAAGGCAGTTCACAGTTCTGCATAGTGTCCGTGTCACCTCACTGTCAGCAGTGCATTGGTAGGACGCCAGATGTCATTTTGGTATTTTGTAATTGATTTTATTTTTTTCATATGTATTTGAACTTATGTAATATATTTTGATATTCATGTAAATAATGAAAAGTGTGGTTGTAAATGGAAAAGTGAATGTTTATCTATGATATATGCATGGTATCACATGTGATGGATGATTGAGAAATGAATGTGAACTGAAAAATATTGAGATTTTGATAAATGGAGTTGAGATGATGGAATATGATTATTAGAAGTGTTTTTCACAGGTTCCGAAGAACTGTTTTCTCCATTTTTAGCCGGTACTCTACCGGATTTTCTTTAAAATTTTCGAAACCTCAAATAAATTACAATTTCAATAAATGAATTATATTTCGCAAGTTATTTTCAAAACTATGATAAAAATGAATTAAGATAAAATAGAGTGCTCCGGCACACCGAATGGCATTGCTTGCTCGGCTACACTGTAGTCGGGTAAGGGGTGTCACATTTAGTGGTATCAGAGCACGGTTTAGGCGTTTTTGGGCCTAGATTGAGTCCATACCATGCATTGCATTTGTAAGAGTCGAGGTGACACTAATGCAGATCTGTTAGTTTTTTGTTATTTTGAATAGGATATGGACCCTTCATCACAGAGAGCTGTTGAGGAGGAAGTGGAGAGTCATGCTCCACCTGCAGCAGCTGAGACTGGGGGTATGAGAGAATCTGCTCCGCCCATTTCGGCGAGCACCTGCTCAGCCTCCACAGGCCATGTTCCAACAAATGGCCGACTTCTTTAGACAAATGGCCGGAGTAATGCCAGCACCACCACCACCAGCTCCACAACTAAAATCACACCTGGAAAGGCTAAGAAAGTTTGGGGTGGTGGATTTCTATGGCAAGAGAGAAGATGACTCGGTGGCAGCCGAGAATTGGTTGAACAGAACAGGCAGAGTCTTAAAACAACTTCACTGCACCCCAGAGCAGAACTTAGAAGCTGCTGTATCCTTGTTACAAGACGATGCCTACGAATGGTGGGACACTGTGTCCAGTGAAGTGAAGCCCGAAGCTGTAACTAGGGACTTCTTCCTCTCCGAATTCAAGAAGAAATATGTGGGTACTGTATACCTGGAAGAGTGAATAAGAGAGTTCATTAATCTGAGGCAGAGGCAGTTGTCAGTGGCCGAGTATGAGGAGTTTGTTCGATTAAGCCGTTATGGAAGGGAGATAGTCCCTAATGAAGCTGAAAGATGCAAGAGATTTGAAGAGGAACTAAATGACAACATCAAGATCCAGCTCACTGCCTTGGGAATCACAGATTTCACCAAGTTAGTGGAAGCTGCATTAAAAGTGGAGAAAGTGAGAATAAATGAACAAAATAGGAAAGATAGGCAGCGTAAGAGGGAATTTGGACCAGGACAGTCAAATATACCAACTGATAGTAAGAAGTTTAAGGGTCCTAGTTCACAAGATCAGATAAAGGGCCACAGAGGCCAGATGGGAATATCTATAGCTAGTTCCCCGAGCACAATAACAAGGGGATCAACCCTAATGCCTGAATGTATGCATTGTGGTAGAAGACACAGAGGGGAGTGTCGACTGTTAACTGGAGAGTGTTTTAAGTGTGGGGCTACGGATCATTTCATAAGAGATTGCCCTCAGAGGAGTGGTTCAATAGCTCCGGTACAAGTTGATAGACCTTCCCCCGTAGTTCAAAGGGGTAAAAGATCGGGTAGAGCAGAAACGGCTGACATTTCACAAAAGATTGTTTCTGAGACCGTTGAAAAGCCCGAAGTCAGGGGGGCACCACAAGTATATGCAATGGAAGCTCAGGAAGAGCCAAACCCAGACACTGATGAGGCGATACAAGGAAGTGAAGAAACAAGGAGGTAGCAACTCCCCGATTACTTAAGTCAGGTAAATTTCGAGGACGAAATTTAAATTAGAGGGGAAGAGTTGTAACATCCTCCCTGTAGCAACTCTGTACATTCTACTGTTCCGGTGATCGGTGTCGGTCCGGACAGCTAGAACATCCGGAAAAATATTTAAACTTAATTGAGAAACCAAAATTAACTCAAATATTAATGAGAAAAATTTAGTAAAAATTTTAGAAATAAAATACAGTTAAGTCAAAAGAGCCGGTGCCCAAGCGATGGGTAACCAGAGGTAAGTTGCGGTTCTCGCAACGAGGAGCCCTAGACCCGGGGGAAAAATTGTAAAATAATTTTTGGGACTCCAGAGAAGGGTTACTGAGGTTCCCATAGCATTAGAATGCCAAGAAAATACCTAGAAAAATTTTTCAATCGGTACAGACAATTTTGGCCCGTTGAGCCAAACGGAGGGCATTTTGGTCATTTCGCCTTTAGAGGTGATTTTTGGCCGACTTGTCCAGTTAAGTAAATAATTATTATGACATAAAATATGAATTAATATTGATGAAAAACTAATTTAAAGTTAGTAGAAAAGAAAAAGAAAATAAAATGAAATTTAAAACTCAAATATGACATCATGCACACGTCACCATGATGCAATAAAAATTTCCCAACCAATCACCATTCAACAAGCTAACATAAAATAATTAAATGAGGATAAAAACAAATAAAAATCAGCTTCTTCTTCTCCATTTCCTCACTTGGCCGAAATTCATTTCTCTTCTCCCTCCATTATTGCTCTTCCTTCTACCTTGCATAACCATTAATTCTCACCATATTTCCCCTAACCACCTTCATTAAAATTTCATTTTTAACCTTGCTAAGGTGCCTAGAAGCAAAAAAAGTAGAAATGAAGGAGTTTAAATAAGTTGGGAAAACTCCAATTGAGGTTAGTGTCCATTTCTTCTTCTCTCTCTTTAAATTCCTTGTTAGGACTATGAATTGAGTTAGGATTTGTGAAAATTGAACAAAAATAAACATATTAGGGCACTCTCTAATTTTTGGTAGCCATGAAAATAATTGGGTTTAATGGTTTTAATAAAATTAAAGTTGGCAAGCTTGGAGATTCTTCAAGTTGAGGTTAGTGCATTAGATACCTAAAATTTTTTTTTACTTTCATGATTAGCAACTTGAATTGAGTAAGAACTTGTGACTTAAATGAACAAAAACTAAGTGTATGTGGCCCATGGATTTCGGCTACCCCTAAGTAAGGAACAAGATTTAGTGCTTTAATGGACTTGGAGTGCACTAGGGATTATGCTTAAAGTATATAAAAACAAGTAAAATGGATTAGTTAGTAAATTCAAGCATGTGGTGAAATGGAGATAGGAATTAGGGTTTTGAGAAGTGAAAAATTGGACTTGGCATTTGAATTGATTAAAGAACATTATAATGGTCAATTAGTGACCATTTTAGGTAAGTTAAGCACAATTTGGACTGAAAAATAGAATTGCAAAGTGAAGAGGTGGGCTGCCCTAGGACAGCAGCAGAGGGACTGAAAATTCAATCCACTTGCACTGCCATAACTTGGGCTGTGTTGGTCCAATTGGTGTTTGGCCAATTGGACATGAAACTAGGCTTGTAATGGCACATTTTTGCTGAAGAAACCATGTCCAAAAGACCAAATCAAGAGGACCAAAACTTGGCTCCAATCCGGATACCCTGCAAACAGCCCCTGCAGAATGACCAAATGAACAGTAACTGTTCATTTGCCATAACTCACTGTAGATTTGGTCAATTGACCTGAAATTTTTACAGCAACAAGTTAAGACATAGAAAAACAACTTTCATGAAGAAACCTACCCCAAATTATGACCAGAACCTAACCCAAATGGCAGTCACAGTCACTGTTCAAACCTGCAACTCTGCAGATTTTGATTTGGGCAGTAATGTTTGGATGGCTATAACTCTCTCTAGAAAACTAGGATTTAGACGATTCTCGAACCGATGGAAACCTAAGGCATAGTAGAACATTTCATATGAAGAAAGTTAGACCAAATTATGAACTTAACTTGGTCAAATTACTGACCAAAGTTGGACCAAAATCTGCCAAAACCCAAAATCTCGTGAGGAGCGATTACGTGAACAGTAAACTTATTTTGGTCATAACTTGAGCTACAAAACTCCAAATGGAGTGATTCAAAAATAGAAATTCAACTAGACAAAATAAGGAACATTTTCTATGAAGGAAGTTTTATCAAATTCCAACAGTAAATCGACCAATGAAACAGTGCAACTTCGGAGTACCAAAATCGAAAATTGGCAATTTTGCCAAAATGACCTAAGCTTTGAGAAAGTGACCAAAACCAACAAGTTTTAAATGAAAATTGTAGTATGTTTGAAGAGCCAAAGTCAATGTACATATTTTCTATGCAAAAGTCAACATTTTTGTTGACTATTGAAGTGAATAGTGACATAAAAACTTGAAATTCAAAAATTGAAGAATTCAAAAGTATCAAATGCCCTAGTAGGCCTAATGTGATTGGTTTGGATAGGTTGGCATGCCAATAGGGTTCTGATAGCAGTACTGCGTATGATGTATGGCTTCATTGCCATTCTGTGATGTGATAGCCTATGGCTATACTGATTATGATGTTTTACTTGGCTTTATGCCTTATTGCTTATATGGCTTATTAGCCATTCTGTTTGCACACCGGGAGACACATTGTGACAGATGGTGTGACGGCCCGAGGTACCTGGTACCCAGTGCTAGTTTACCCGTTTATCCAGTCCGGTCAATTTGTATAGGTTACTTGGGCATGGAAAAGTATAACTGTAATTGAACTGATTGTTAAAGAAAATACGAAAACTAAATATCAGGAATGATTACGATAGAATACAAAGAAACTTAAAATTCATGAAGAAGTTAATATCATGAAACATGATTAGCCCTCGACTAAACAATAAGTTAGTAATTATTCATTTCTTATGAACACAATAGCAAGAAAATTATTATTTTTATTTGCATATTGTATTTTCTTGTATTATTGGCACCACTAAGCTTTATGCTTAGCGCGTCGCTTTTGCAACGTGTAGGTACTGAAGATTTGGACAGAGGGCCCAGTAGACCACAGATTCGGTAAGGCAGTTCACAGTTCTGCATAGTGTCCGTGTCACCTCACTGTCAGCAGTGCATTGGTAGGACGCCAGATGTCATTTTGGTATTTTGTAATTGATTTTATTTTTTTCATATGTATTTGAACTTATGTAATATATTTTGATATTCATGTAAATAATGAAAAGTGTGGTTGTAAATGGAAAAGTGAATGTTTATCTATGATATATGCATGGTATCACATGTGATGGATGATTGAGAAATGAATGTGAACTGAAAAATATTGAGATTTTGATAAATGGAGTTGAGATGATGGAATATGATTATTAGAAGTGTTTTTCACAGGTTCCGAAGAACTGTTTTCTCCATTTTTAGCCGGTACTCTACCGGATTTTCTTTAAAATTTTCGGAACCTCAAATAAATTACAATTTCAATAAATGAATTATATTTCGCAAGTTATTTTCAAAACTATGATAAAAATGAATTAAGATAAAATAGAGTGCTCCGGCACACCGAATGGCATTGCTTGCTCGGCTACACTGTAGTCGGGTAAGGGGTGTCACAGTCTTCATCTTAATTCACTAATCATTTTGATTACTATTCACCATACTAGTCAACCAAAATGTTGACCTTTTTATGCTTAATGGATATATTAATTCTAATTACACCAAGATCCCACATTTTGAGTTTTACATTTACTAGTATTAATTGCCAATTGCAATTTAAAGTCCCCTAGATGCATTTCTAATTTCAAATTTTGAATTTCAAGTTTTGGTGTCACCATTCACCTCATTGGTCAACAAAAATGTTGACTTTTGCATAGACAATAGTTACATTGGTTTTAACACTCCCGATGTACCACATTTTGCATTTAAAACTTGTTGGAATCAATTACCAAATCCATTTCCAAGCTTATTTCAAGTTTTCATGTCACTATTCACTTCATTAATCAACTAAAATGTTGACTTTTGCATAGAAAATATGTACATTGACTTTGGCACTTCCAACATACTACATTTTTCATTTAAAACTTGTTGGTTTTGGTCACTTTCTCAAAGCTTAGGTCATTTTGGCAAAATTGCCAATTTTCGGTTTTGGTGCTCCGAAGTTGCACTGTTTCATTGGTCGACTTACTGTTGGAATTTGACAAAACTTCCTTCATATAAAATGTTCCTTATTTTGTCTAGTTGAATTTCTTTTTTTGAATCACTCCATTTGGAGTTTTGTAGCTCAAGTTATGGCCAAAATAAGTTTACTGTTCACGTGTACTGTTCCTGCTGAAATTTTGGGTTTTGGCAGATTTTGGTCCAACTTTGGTCAGTAATTTGACCAAGTTAAGTTCATAATTTGGTCTAACTTTCTTCATATGAAATGTTCTACCATGCCTTAGGTTTCCATCGGTTCAAGAATCGCCTAAATCCGAGTTTTCTAGAGAGAGTTATAGTCCTCCAAACATTGCTGCTCAAATGAAAATTCTGGAAATCTCAGTACAGTAAACTTCACTTTGCTCAATGATTTGATTAGGTTCTGGTCATAATTTGGGGTAGTTTTCTTCATGAAAGTTGTTTGTCTATGTCTTAACTTGTTGCTGTAAAAATTTCAGATCAATTGACCATTTCTACAGTGAGTTATGGCCAAATGAACAGTTACTGTTCATTTGGTCATTCTGCAGGGGCTGTTTGCAGGGTATCCGGATTGGGGCCAACTTTTGGTCCTCTTGCTTTGGTCTTTTGGGCATGGTTTCTTCAGCAAAAATGTTCCATTATAAGCCTAGTTTCATGTCCAATTAGCCAAACACCAATTGGACCAACACAGCCCAAGCTATGGCAGTCCAAGTGGACTGAAATTTCAGTCACCCTGCTGCACTCACAAGGCAGCATGCTCCTTCACTTTGCCATGCTACATTTCAGTCCAATTTATGGCCAACTTACCTAAAATGGTCACTAATTGACCATTACAATGTTCTCTAACAATTTCCTAAGCCAAGTCAAATTTTCACTTCTCAAAACCCTAGTTTTCCCTTATGATTCACACATACACCTACTTAAGCACTTCCATTCATTATATATGTGTATATACACCTTAAACATAATCTCTAATTCATTCTAAGTCCATTAAAACCATCAAAAACACTCCATCATTGTTCCTTCCTTAGGGCTGCCGAAAATCATAGTAGGCATACACATAATTTTGGTTCATTTAAGTTACAATTTCATACTCGTTTCAAGTCTCTAGCATGGAAATAAAGAGTTTTGAGTATATATGTGCACTAACCTTGAATAGGGCAGATTTTTCCCAACTCAAACTTCACTTCCTTTCCTTTTCTTGGCTGCCAAACATTTCCCCAAGAGGTATGGACAAGTTTTGATGAAGGTGACTTAGGGTTTAGTAGTGGAAATTCATGGGAAAAATGAAAGTGATGAAAGAAACTTCTATGGAGGCTATGGAGAAGAGAGTCACGTATTGGAGGAAGAAGAAGAAGAAGAGAAGATTTATTTTGGTCCATTTTGACTCTTTTAAGTGTTTTAAGAATGCTTATTAACTTGTGATTGGTTGGGATTAAGTGAGTGACATCATGTGATGTCATTATCTTTAATTTTCCTTCTTTTCTTTTCTTTTCTTTTCTACTAGCTTCAAATTAATTTTTCATTAACATTAATTCATATTTTATGTCATAATAATTATTTACTCAACTGGACAAGTCGGCCAAAAATCGTCTCTGAAGGCGAAATGACCAAAATGCCCTCCGTTTGGCTTAACGGGTCAAAATTGTCTGTACCGATTGAAAAATTTTTCTAAATATTTTCTTGGCATTCTAATGCCATAGAAACCTCAATGACCCTTCTCTGGAGTCCCAAAAATTATTTTATGAATTTTTCCCCCGGTCTAGGGCTCCTCGTTGCGAGAACCGCAACTTCCCTCTGGTTACCCATCGCTTGGGCACCGGCTCATTTAACTTGGTTGTATTTTATTTCTAAAATTTTTACTAAATTTTTCTTATTAATATTTGAGTTAATTATGGTCCCTCACTTTAGTTTAAATATTTTTTTTATCCAGAAGTTCTAGCTGTCCGGACCGACACCGGTCATCGGAACAGTAGAATGTACGGAGTTGCTACCGGGAGGATGTTACATTGGGAGATCAATTCTGAGAAGTTTCCATGCTAGAATCCAACCACTTACAACCTCAGGCTAGATATCAAACCAGCTTCAAACCTCTTGCATTTGTCCCTGCTGGTGGTAAGCAGACTCCCTGCATAGTGGCTCAGGCGGTAGAATTCCCTCTCATATTCGGCTACAGTTCTGTCCCCCTACTTCAATTTCAAGAACTCCTGAAGCTTCATGTCACATATGTGTCTGGGACATATTTTTGCCTGAATTCCCTAAGAAAATCGCCCCCCATGTAAGAATTGGAGGCTCTAACAGACTGTTGGGGATGGTCTTCCACTATTCATAGGCATCCCCTCATAGTAGAGAAACAACGTACTCAAATTTAAGGGCCTCCGTGCACTGTAATTTCTTAAAAACCCTATCCATTCGTTCCAACCACTATTCTGCTTCAAGTGGGTCTACTGTGCCCTTAAATTCCATGGCCCCATACTTCATCAACTTTTCATATTGTCTTGCTGGGGGTTGGGCTTGTATTGGGGCTTATGCTTGCATGTTACTAGCCATCTACTGGAAAAGTCCAGCCATCTACTTTGCAAACTATGCAGGAAACTGCATGGGAGGAATTTATGCAGCCGGCCCTCCTACACCTTGAGGGGTTGGAGCCTCTCCTTGGGCTTTCGCTGCTACTGAGTGTGCCTCTGACTAATCCCCTTCTTCCATATCAGATCACTGGGATTTCTACTTCCTGAACAACTAACACAAGGAAATTCTCTCCATTAGTCCATTTTCATAATTTGAATCCATATCATAAGGTGTGACTAGTGATAGAAAAGGAGTTAGTTTGGATGGAGTGGTACTATTCCAAAGTAATCGCTTTAAATATCTCAGCTCAGTCCTTCAAGTAGATGGTGAATGTGAGGAGGATGTTAGTCATAAGATTAAAGCCAGATGGTTAAAGTGGAGACATGCCATGGGAGTTTTATGTGATCGCAAGATTTCCAATAAGTTGAAAGGAAAATTTTACCGTACAGCTATACAACCGGCTATGTTATATGGTAGTGAGTGTTGGGCACTAAAGGAGTCGTATGTGTCTATGATAAGAGTTGCAAAGATAAGAATATTAAGGTGGATGAGTGACCATACTAGATTAGATAAAGTCCGTAATGAGAATATTAGAGAAAAGGTAGGAGTGGTGCCAATTGAGGATAAGTTGAGAGAAGGGAGATTGAGGTGGTTTGGTCATGAGAAGCGTAGACATACAGAGGCTCCAGTTAGACAAGTACAGTACATTAGGTTAGAGGATAGAAAGAAAAAAAAGGGGTAGACCTAGATTGACTTGGAAGAGAGTAGTACAACATGACCTAGAAATATTACACATTTCTGAGGATTTAACCCAAAATCGTTTAGAGTGGAGAAAGCGAATCCATATAGCCGACCCCAAATTTTTGGGACAAAGGCTTAGTTGAGTTGAGTCCATTTTCATAATGTAAACATACTATATGTATCAATTAATGACATTTGAGCAGTTGTACTTATCAAAAAATATTTCAATTTTATAGTTCAAAAATTACATAAAACTCACTCTAATACCACTTAAACACCTTATCCCTTTATAAGATATGACATTATCCCATAGTATACCTAATGAATTACTGAACTCCGCCTACCGATGATCCATTAGACATACTACAAGGGATGTTAAGTGAATCCAATTTATTTTTTTAAGTTAAATAATTGCCAAACAGTTGAGAAATAAATTAAGTGTTTGGGAATCAAAGAATTTTATTCCATATTATTTTTTAGAAAATCTGCGTAGTGATGGCTATAATTTTATTAAATTCAAAATTTTAACCTGTTGGAAATCAATCTGTAACAAATATTATGCATAAATTGAACTTAATCAAAGCTCAAATAATTTCTTTCCATTCATTCAACATTATTAAGAAAATAAAACCATATCATTTACAATTCAAACGATACTTAGTTACAAATTTACAAACTTAAAAATTACAAAAGTATTATTACAATCCTCTTTTGATACAACTGCTCAATTTGTCTTTTACATACATATAGCTATTCATTTACATCAAAATACAATTTACCAGGGTATACCTATGATATACCCAAAAACTACCCAACACGGCTTCAAAACACGGCTACAAGTAGCTCACTCTACTGCTTTACCTTTCTCTTTACCTGCGATAGCATACAAAAGCTATCGCTAAGTATTTCACTTAGTGGTGCACAACTATGAATTTTAAAACTTCATACAAACATGTTTGCCAAGTCATAAAAAGATATTTGTAAAATTCACATTTTTCATAAACCATGAAAGCAATACCATATTGTTCAATCATTAACAAATTAGTTGTTTTCAATCACATTTTGTCAAAGTATTCATGAATCAAGAGTATTGCTAACAATCACATAGTTAAGGTCATGACACAAAATTTCACAATCAATGTCACGCAGTACACCATGACAAAGCAATCTTAACCCCACTAATCGTTATTAATGAGGGTGGTGGCTAGCTAGCAATATGAGTACTCATCTAACTCAACCTTAACTTGCAAGCCAGAAAGGGGAGTAACATAATCAAATATCAAACCCCAAGTAGCCGTTAGTAATGGGGAATACCGTAAGGGACTGTCACGCCAACTGTGGTTTCAAAACAAATCTCAAAATATTTTTCCATTCAAATAATCACAATTACAAATTAAATAGTCACATTCAATATCACAAATCCACATAAGTGGTTGGCAACACATCAAGTTTCTCAAACACTTCAAAATCACATTTAAACCGGCTCACCCCCTTGCTATAATAATTCCAAATAGCCAACATCCACCTTTCCAAAGTTATAAATTCATTTCACATTCAAAATTCTCAAAATAATGTATAAAATTTTAAAATGCAAAATAAAAGCATAATTGACTCATAGAAGTTCATTCAATCCAATTACCAAATTTAAAATAAAAGAGGATTCTAGTTGTGCACAAACCTTCTTTTAATTTCCCTTTTCTTGTTTTACTTCTTCCCTTCCTAGGAAGTCTCCTTATCCACTGAAAATTCATAAATTCAAAGCTTTAATGCTCATTCTAAGTTCCACTCATAACTAACCAAACAAATTTCTAATGAATTCCTAAAGCTATAGTTGATTTTGGGTTCTAAACAATTTTGGACCCTGACTTTATAACCCAAATTCAAACTAGTTCCAATCATAATTTGATAATACAATCTTCATGAAAGTTGTTCTTCTATGTCTTAGTTTTAATTACATTTTTGAATCACTTAATTTGGAGTTCTGAATCTCTAGTTATGGTCAAAATACTAGACACTGTTTTAGGTGTCATATCCTGTAATTCTAGGTTTTCCAGATTTTTACCTTAAAATTGTATTCTATATCCAAGCACATTATGCTCAGAATTTAGACTAGGTCCCTAAAATAAAGTTTTAGACCTTTGTCTTAGGTTTCTAAATCATTTTAAATCACCTAAATTGGAGAGTTATGCCATGATTACTACCTGGAGGTCATTGGGCAAAATTACTTAGTTGAAAAAAATTTCAGTTTTCAAGTTCTGTTTTACTCTAACATTTCAACCAATTTGCCCTCACATCTAGGTCTAGGTCCAAACATGAATGTTGTAGTTCTATGTCTTATGGTTATTTTGGCTTTGGAATCACTAAATTTTCTATTGTGTAGCTTATTTTATGGCAATTTTTCCAAAACTGGTTGAATGACCATTTACTAACATTTTTCAGGTTCAGTCTAGAATCAAGGCAGATTCTTGGACTTACTTTTTTCAAGCAATTTAGGTAAGTTATGGTCATCATTTGGCTTCATGGTCTTCATACAAATTATTCCCCTATGTCTCAAGATTACACAAGTTTAAGAATTACCCAATTTGGAGTTTTCTAGAGTGAGTTATACTAATTAAATATGTACTGTTCATTTGATCATTTTTCTCAGGTCTAGAATTGCAATTCCAGATTCAAGCCCTGATTAAGGTATCCTATGGTCATTTTATAGGCAGCAAATTCCCATGGAAGTTTTAGCATTTTGTCTTAAGTTTCATTTCAATTGGTTTTACACCAATTAGAGTTGTGTAGCTCTACTTATGAGCATTTAAGTACACTGAACTCAAGTGTCCAGATTTCAGCACATTGACTAAAACCCTATTTCATTAATTCACTTCACTAACCAACATCAATTCTCATTAATTGCACATCGAATGGTCATCATACAACATCAAGAACCTTAATTAAACTTCATAGTAAGGAAACCCTAATTTCTCAAACCCTAATTTCCATCTCTTAATTCCAATCAATTCCAACCATATAATTCATGCATACACCTCCAACAACACTAGAAAATCATGTTTAATTACTTCAAACACATAAACCCTAATTCCCCCCTTAACCTTAGCTGAAATTCATGCTTCAAATCCAAGCAATATTTTCATTAATTTTCTTTGTAATTTTCCCATAATAAATATTAAATTCAATGAATATAAAGTAAACTAAGCTTGGATGATACTTACCTCAAATAGTGATTTTCAATCTTCTAATTCTTCCACTTTCTTTCAATTTCCTTGCTTCCTTTCTTCTAATCTAGTGTTAATTCTAAGTTTTCTACTAATTTTATATGGAATTTATGGAAGAAAAGTGGGGTTTCAAAGCTTAAAATTAAACAAAAATAGAGGTTTGGGTGAGGGCTTTGGGACGGCACAAGAGAGAGAGAGAGGAAGAAGATGATTACTTTAATTAATTGAATTTGTCTTCTTCCCAATTTATCCTATATATATATATATATATATATATTATAATTATAATTATAATAATAATTATTATTATAACAATTTAATTAATTCCATGTATGTCCCTTATAATTTTCATACACCTCTATTAATTTAATTTCATTCTAATGTTTTAATCTAACTCATTTTATTGGACATTTAGGTCAGAAGTTAACTCTTGTAGTGAATTGACCAAAATGTCCCTCATCGGGTTATAGTCTATCTTTTCCAATAATACCCGATGAGTCCTTAGGTTTTGATTCACTTATTTGTTTTTATTCCCTTTTCATTTCTTTGATTTCTTAATCCCTATAATTCCTAAATAAATTCTCAGTTAAGGATTCTATAGAGTTCCATACAAATTTGGAATAGCAACTGAACTTGTAGTCACTTCCTAGCATTTCGCCGGTTTTACAACCCCGCAAGTGCACGGATCGCTAACAAGTAATAAAATGATGAGAAAAGTATTGCTCCCACGAGGAATTTGATTAGTAAGTACCAATCTACATAGTAATTTTGACTGTTTAGGTCGTCAAATACTGAGAGAATGAAGGTTGTTTATTTTAAACACTGAATGATAAACTTAAAACGAAATAATCTATTTTGAAACAATTTCGAAATTAAGATTTCACACTTGAATCATGCTATGGATGTTATCTTGTTTATTTATTAGATTAAGAATCGTTTGCCTTGATGGAAATTAGACCTAAGGTATCCTAAGTCCTTTCTCAAGGCACCTAGGGTGTATTTTAATTAACTTAAACCTGACTTTCTTGGCGATCAAATTAATTGAAACCCTTTTAGGTCTTTGACCAATTTTGAAATTCCACAAAGGTATCAGCCTATGTCTAGGTCAGAATTCCTAGGTTCAAAATCTTGATTTTCTAATATTAATCTTCACCTTTCAGTCCTTTAATTAATATCTATAATCAATACTAAGTGGGTACTAACACATAGCATGTATTAAGATCACAAGAAATTAAATCAAGGGACAAATCTCAAATCCAATAAATAAAACTTAATGTTTATCCATAACAATGATTACAAGCATTACTCTCCCAATTCCAGAATATGAAAACTACTCACTCATGGTGAGTTCAGCAAACATCATGATAAAAAGGTAAAGACAATAGAAAGAAATCATCTAAAAGAAATAAAACAATAAAAATCCATTTAAGGAAATGGAATAAAAGAACCAAAGAGGGTTTGCAGCTTTGATCTTGTGGAACTTCGGCTGGAAAACTCCTCTTGATACTGATATTCTTCTCCTCAAGATAGCTAGTGAGAGTGCAGAGGCGAATCCTCTTTGAAACTCCTAAAAGGTGCTGTAAAAGGATTGATCCCCCTTCTTGAATATTTTCTGCTTCTATTTACAATGGCTGTTCTAGGGTTAGGTCATTTTGAGTCCAAAAAGCTTTAGGAGTCTGATTTGACTCAGTAAACAAGAGCGAAAATTTGGGTTAGAAAACTGGCTGCAGCATAGTACACAGCCCGTGTGTCACTACACTGCCCTGGGCCATGTAACTTACTGGAGCAGAATTGCGGAGTCTTGCTTTGGCACAGAGACTTACACGGGTCTGCGTTGGCTACACGGGCCGTGTAGTTTTGTTCTCAGAAAATTCTTTAAGCTTATGCCCGGCAGTGACTTACACGGGTCCCTACAGATTACAAGGGTCTAATTACACGACCCGTGTACTTTTGTTTCTCCATTGGCTCGCTGGCTTTCTTCTAGCAGAAAGTTACATGGGCCTGTCGCTTTGCTTACACGACTCGTGTACTTTGTATCAGCAACAATTCTGAGTCTTTTGACCTCTCCAAGCTTTCCTTTGCACTCCTATGCTCCGTGACTTCACCAAAACACCTAAAATGATGCAAAAAATATAGAATTAAGAGCTTAACAATGGAAATTACAAAAAGCTAATGAAATCAACTATTATGCATGAGATTACTTACCTAAATGCCATGAGATAGTATACAAATGTGCTTAAAAACATCTATACAATTCAAGTTTATCAAATACCCTCAAACTCAAACTTTTGCTTGTCCTCATGTAAAACAAAGCTGTTTTAAAATGCATTTCAGGGGATAACTTAGGAATATAACCAACAATTTAATAAGCACAAAATTGAACTCCTCCAATCCTTCATACCAATTACCCTCTTTCAAGACATAAGGGTTTTAATAGCTGCCTGTTCAGAACTTCACCTCCTTTCATGGTGTTTCAACTAATTATTCCTCTATACAAGGCCATTAATAAGTCACAAATAACCTGTTTTATTAGGATAGACTTGAGAAACACTTACTCCCCCAAATTTGCATCTATTGTGGATAATTGTGATGATAAAACTCAATTCCAACTCCATAGGCATATCTCAATTTTCTATCTCCACTAATGTAGCATACACTTTTCAAAAGATTTAAAGGTCTTTAAAATGGTTGTAATGGGGCTAAAGGGATAATGACTTGGTTGCCAATGAAAGGTTTATAGGGAATGCAAATATGAGGATAGTATTTATGCATAAAATACGAAGTATACTAAGTTTATTCTATTGATTTTGTATGGAGAGGAGGGGCTTTTAGTTTTTATAGTGCCAAGCATGCTTCCATGATTCTTGGGACTTCCTTTTTCCCTTTTTTATTTTATTTTATTTTATTTTATTTATGTCCCTTTTGTCTTCTCCCCCAAACTCATTGTTTTTGCTGGGTTAGGAAAACAGATTTTTCTTTGGTTTCAATTTCACACTTGCACTCTTTCTCGAGTTCTTCATCCTCTCTCCATTTTCTTTTTGCACTTAATATACTTTTTACTTATGCATTTAGCTTCCTCAAAAGGGTAGGTATGTGTTTAGGCTAGGGGCTAGGTAAATAATATGGTTAAGAAAGGAAAATAATATAGGTAAAAATATAGGCTCAAGTTTGGTGCAAGGGACATATTGTGACTAAGGGTGGCTAAGGCTTAATTAGGCTATAACAAAGAATACCTTAATCATTTCTTCATTAAGCATATGCTAGGATTTCTCCTTGATAGGTCCAAGAGATATGTTCTAGAGCTGGTGAGGTATTTTAAGGTTTGTTTATATTTCAAGAAATTTCTCCTAACTTCACAAGTTCGATGTGATAAATTAATAGTTATGAGGGGTTTAACTAGTCTAGTTCCACTAAAGAGATTAGGTTTTTCATAGACAATATGTTAGAGTCCCTTTTTGCCTATCTAGATACTTTCATTCCTCTATCCCGTAGAGTCCAATTATTAGCTTACTAGAAATTGGTTATAGTTCTAAGTTTCACAATTCAAAGTTCAAAATTTTCAAAAATTTTTAATATTTTTTTGGAATTTTGATACACAAGAATAATATAGCTGAAATTAAGCAATGTAATGATATGCAAGACATGAAATGCTCGGTAGGCCATAAGGTGGCCTTGAAACTGCCCAAAAACTCCAGTGTGGTGTCCCGATATACGAGGAATTGGAGTTGGGCGAACCTTGTCCACCCGATGCTATCGAGTAGTCCGTTGATCTCATCCTGAAGCCCAATTTGCTCTAGTAGGGTGAAATCCATGTATTTCGTGGAGCTAATTTTCTGGGTTTGAAGCCGGGTGCACATTGCCTTGTGGGCATCATCACAGAATCCCCAAGGAATGGAGATTTCTAGTTATGGAGCGGCTTGTGGCTGGGGTTGCGATTGAGGAGGGGCTGGTTGAGGAGAGGTTACCCCTATTCTTGGGTGTTGCAGTGTCGGCTAAGGGGGAGAAGGTGAGGATTCCCCTCCGTGCCTCAAAGAAGAGTCCATTCTTAGCACAGATAGCTTTGCAGGAGCCATTGATCAGTTTTTGGGAAGGAGAAGAGTAGGGTTTGGTGAAGGGAGAAGAGATTTGAGGGGTTTTTATAGACTAGGAGGGGTGGAGATGAAGGGTTTTGCCTTTATGAACGGGTTTAAGGCGAGGAGTGCATTTAAAGAGCCATTAAGACTTTTCATTTCACGCGTTTCGCACCCTAGGAGTCGCGTCTGCGATATGACACATAGGTCATGTATCACTACACGGGTCCCAACATGTAGGGCCATGTAAATTTTTGTCCGAAAATTTCAAATTCTGTCATAGTACACAGCCCTTGTAAATGATCTCTGGGACCCGTATAACTTACTGCTTCTCGAGTTGCTTTGCTGGACATGTTACACGGCCGGTGTAAATTACAAACGGGACCCGTGCAACTTTCTGTGCTTAAGTTATTCTGCTAGCAACATTACACGGCCCGTGCAAATTAGGCTATGGACCCGTGTAACTTTCTGTCTCGCTCAGAGTTAAAATTTCCAAGAGTTTTACGGACTTCCAGAAAGTTACACATGGCGTGTGAAAACAGTACACGACCCATGTAATTTTCTAATTTTCCAAATTTTTCCCTTATGAAAATTTTTATCACCATAACACATGAAATGGAAGTAAAGGTTAGCAACAGAGCTACTTCCCCAGTTTTGTTCAATTTTCTCTTTTGTGGTTTTGACTTGATGATTCCTCTCCTCTCTTGTTCTCTACTCCCTCTTGCTTTTCCGGATTTGCGATCTTTTGGGATTCCTACAAAAGAAAATGTGAACAAATATTAACAAAATTAAAATAAGAAAGAAAGAAAGAAAAATTAGAAATGTTGGGTTACCTCCCAAAAAGCGCTTGTTTATAGTCATTAGCTCCACTTTGCTTTCATCTTTCATGGTCTGTCAGGAGGATGGTTGAGGGTGCAATTGACTCCCTTCTCTATGGGTTCTGGTTCTCCTTGAAAGTAAGGCTTCAGCCTCTGCCCATTGACTTTAAATGTTCTTGAGGTTTCACTCCACACTTCTACTGCTCCATGTGGGAAGACTTGAGTGACCTTAAAAGGTCCAGATTATCTTGATTTTAGCTTCCCTAGAAAGAGTTTCAATCTAGAGTTGAACAACAGGACAAGGTCTCCTTATTTTATTTCTTTCCTTACTATGTGCCTGTCATGCCATCTTTTGGTTTTATCTTTGAATATTTTGGCATTTTTGTACGTATCCTGTCAGATTTCTTCCAACTCATTCAGTTGTAGGAGCCTTTTTTCACCAGCAGCTTTGAGGTCAAAGTTTAGGATCTGAATTACCCAGTAAGCTTTGTGTTCAAGTTTGACAGGGAGATGGCATGATTTTCCATAAAGCAGTCGAAAGGGTGTTGTGCTAATTGGGGTTTTATATGCAGTGCAGTATGCCCACAGTGCATCATCTAACTTCATGAATCAGTCCTTCCTAGATCGGTTTACAGTTTTCTCTAGAATCTACTTCAGTTCCTTGTTTGAGATTTCTACTTGGCCGCTGATTTGAGGATGATAAAGTGTGGTGACCGTGTGAGTCACTCCATACTTTTTCAATAGAGTTTTGAATTGTTGGTTGCAGAAGTGACTTCCTCCATCGCTGATTATTGCTCGTGGTGTGCCAAATCTTGTGAATATATTCTTCTTAAGGAACCTTATGACCACTCTAGCATCGTTGGTTGGTGTGGCTATTGCTTCTACCCATTTTGACACATAATCAACTCCAACCAGAATATACTTGTTTCCATGGGAAGAGGGGAATGGGCCCATGAAGTCTATCCTCATACATCAAATAATTCTACCTCAAGTATACCATGCAGTGGCATTTCATTCCTTCTTGAAGTGTTACCTGTTCTTTGGCATTGGTCACAAGCTAACAAAAAGGATCTTACATCCTTAAACAAATGTGGCTAGTAAAATTCAGCTTGTAAAATTTTGGCTACTATTTTGAGGTGCCAAAGTGTCCTCCATATAATGATGAATGACAGTGCTGGAGGATGCTCTCCATATCCTCCTCTGGTATGCATCTTCTTATCAGTCCATCATTGCATCTCTTGTATAGCAAAGGTTCCTCCCATGTGTAGTATCTCACATCATGTAGGAATTTCTCCCATTACTGTTAAGTCATGTTTGGAGGCAATACCTTGCACACAAGAAAATTAACAAAGTCAGCATACCATGGAGCTTGGGAGAATGCTAGTAATTGCTCATCAGGAAATGAGTCATCAATTGGAAAATCCTCAAAATCTCCAGTGTACTCCAATTTCAGCCTGGAAAGATGGTCAGCTACTACATTTTTGGATCCCTTTTTGTCGTTGATTTCAAGGTCAAATTCTTACAGGAGTAAAATCCATCGAATCAGCCTTGGTTTTGCTTTTTTCTTGTTCAAAAGGTACCGGATTGCAGCATGATCTGTGAATACAATGACTTTTGACCCAATTAGGTAAGATATGAATTTGT
Source organism: Hevea brasiliensis (assembly GCF_030052815.1). NCBI lineage: Eukaryota > Viridiplantae > Streptophyta > Magnoliopsida > Malpighiales > Euphorbiaceae > Hevea > Hevea brasiliensis. The sequence goes on from NC_079506.1 coordinate 35,004,535, forward strand.
CCATTGCAAACACCACTGCTAGGAATTCCTTCTCTGTGGTAGCATAATTGATTTGCGCGTCATCAAGTGTCTTGCTGGCATAATAAATGGCATGGAGCCTTTTATCTTTCCTTTGCTCGAGCACTGCTCCCACTGTAAAGTCACTCGCATCGCACATCACCTCGAATGGTAGCTCCCAATCTGGTGGCTACATTATTAGTGCTGAGATAAGGGCTTCTTTGATCCTGTTAAAAGAGACACGACAATTTTCATCAAAATCAAAGGGAACATCTTGACTTAACAGGTTGGTAAGTGGCTTAGCTATTTTGGAAAAATCTTTATTGAATCTTCTGTAGAACCCTGCATGTCCCAAAAAGCTTCGCACTCCCTTGACTGATGTTGGTGGTGGCATGTTTTCAATGATCTCAATTTTTGCCTTATTAACCTTTATTCCTCTTTCTGATATCAAATGTCCCAGAACTATACCTTCCCTTACCATGAAGTGGCATTTTTCCCAGTTTAGAACCAGGTTTGATTCTTCACATCTTTGTAACACCTTAGATAAATTTGCTAGGCAATCATCAAAAGTAGTTCCATAGACAAAAAAGTCATCCATAAAAACTTCCATGATATTTTCAATATAATCAGAAAAAATAGCCATCATGCATCTTTGAAAAATAGCAGGGGCATTACAAAGACCAAAAGGCATTCTCCTATATGCAAATGCTCCATAAGGGCAAGTGAATGTGGTCTTTTCTTGGTCTCTAGGTGAATAAGAATTTGAAAGAATCTCGAATACCCATCTAGATAACAGAAATAAGAGTGTTTTGCTATCCTCTCTAACATTTGGTCAATGAAAGGGAGAGGAAAATGTTCTTTTCTAGTGGCACTATTCAATTTCCTATAATCTATGCACATTTGCTAACTAGTGACTACCCTAGTAGGGATCAGTTCATTGTTTGTATTTTGGATAACAGTTGTTCCACCCTTCTTAAGAATTACATGTACTAGACTAACCCATTTACTATCAGAAATTGGGTATATGATACCTGCATCTAATAGTTTCAAAATTTCTTTCTTGACTATTTCTTTCATGTTTGGGTTAAGTCTTCTTTGGTGCTCTACAGTGGGTTTACTATTTTCCTCCATTGGTATCCTATGCATGCAAATCGAGGGGTTAATCCCTTTCAGGTCTTCTATTTTATACCATATGGCCTTGTTGTGGTTCCTAAGTTCTCTTAACAATTTTTCCTCTTCTATCTTAGACAGGATAGCATTGATTATAATAGGATATTTAGAGTCTGAGTCCAGAATTGCGTACCTTAGTGAGGAGGGGAGAGGTTTCAATTTTACCTGTTTGGCGTTTTCTTGGAGCTTGCTCTTGGGCTATTCCTCCTTCAACTTCTCCAACTCGGAAGCTTGACCTAAGGGTAGGGGTGGATGAGCTGCTTATTATTGTGCACAGGCTGCTATTTCTGTGTTTTCATTATTTGCTGTGTGGCTGTGCACAATGCATGCTTCAAGAGGATCTTTAGGATGTATCTTATGAAATTCCTTTTTAACTTGTTTGTCAATTATGTCGACTTTGAAGCATTTATTAGGTTCGAATTTGTGTTTCATTGTGTTGAACAGGTTGAATTCCACTTCTTCTTCTCCTACTTTGAGGGTTAGTCGCCCATTTTTTACATCTATGATTGTTCCGGAGGTTGCCAAGAATGGTCTTCCCAAAATGATATGAATCTGAACATCTTCTTCCATCTTAAGGACAACAAAGTCTACTGGAATGAAGAATTTGCCCACCTTGATGGGGATGTTCTCAAGTATGCCCACAGGATATTTAACAGATCGATCAGCCAATTACAGTGAAATTGTCGTGGGCTTCAGTTCTCCGATCTCTAGCCTTTTACATATTGATAGAGGCGTTAAACTCACACTTGCCCCAAGATCACAGAGGGCCTTGTCTATTTTCTCGTTGCCAATTAGGCATGGTATGGAGAAGCTTCCTGGATCTTTCAACTTTTGAGGTAGTTTGTTTTGCAATATGGCACTGTATTCCTCTGTTAGAGCAACTGTCTCATAGTCTTCCAATTTTCTTTTCTTTGATAGAATTTCCTTAAGAAATTTGGCATAGGATGGCATCTGAGAGAGTGCTTCAGTGAAGAGAATGTTGATATAAAGTTTCTGTAAAACTTCTAAAAACTTCCCAAACTGCTTGTCCAATTTGGCTTTCTAAAATCTCTGAGGAAAAGGTAGGAGAGGCTGGTATGGCTCTGGTAACTTCTTTTTCTTCCCTGCTTCCTCTTTCTAATCTTTCTTGGCTTCTTCCTCCTTTTTCTCTGCTTGGCTTTCAGATTTTTCTGAGGTCTCCTCTGTCGATTCTTCCTCTAGTTGTGCTAGAGTTGTAACATCCTCACTATAGCAATTCCGCACATTCAACTGTTTCGGTGACCGGTATCAGTCTGGACAGCTAGAATGCCTGAGAAAATATTTAGACTAGAGTGAGGAGTCATAAATAACTCAAATAAGTGTAAGAAAAATTAAGGAAAAAATTTTAGAAATAAAATACAACCAAGTTAAATGAGACAGTGCCCTAGCGATGGGTGACCGTACTAGGAAGTATCGGTAAAGACAGTTACCTACCCCAGACTCGGGAGAAAATTCATGAAATAATTATTGGGACTCCAGAGAAGAGTCATTGAGGTTTCTATGTCATTAGAAAGCCAAGAAAATATTTAAAAAAATTTTTAAATCGGTACAGACAATTTTGGCTCGGTAAGCCAAACGGAGGGCATTTTGGTCATTTCATCTTCGGAGATGATTTTTGACCGACTTTTTCGGTTAAGTAAATAATTATTATGATATAAAATGTGAATAAATATTACTAAAAATTTAATTGAAAATGAATAGAAAAGAAAAGGAAAGAAAAATGAAAGAAATAGGGAATTATGACATCACATGATGTCACTAAAGCACTCCCACCCAATCACATTTTGACACCTCATTATAAACCCAATTAAAGGAGTTAAATGGGCTGAAAAATCAAAAGGAATTCTGCTCACTTCTTCCTCATTCCAGCCGTAACACACCCTCTCCCTCCCTTCCACCATTAACAAACTTCACCCAAGCTTCATCTCACCTACCAAATCACCTAAAAAACCCATCTTCCCTGCACAAAAACTTGTCATTACCACTAGAGCAAGCTTAGGGCAGCAATTAGAAGAAGAAAAAGTGAGGTTTACCAAGCTTAGAAGTGAAGCTCCAAAGAGGTTAGTGCACTAACCATACCCTTTATCTTTCCTAAGCATGAAAAGCATGCTTGATTAAGATGAAATGGCATGAAAAGAAAAGAAAACTTGAAATATGTTGAAGTTTCAATTTGTGCCAGCCCTAGGAAGTAAATGAATTTGATGGTTTTGATGATGTTTTTTTAGTTAGTAAAGATGATTAATGAAGTTTAAGGCATTAGAAATCAAATTGGATGGATGTATGATTGAGATTGAAATTATAAGTTAGGGTTTTGACTTAACTTAGTTTTTATATTATTGCTTAGAATTTGATGATGTTGAGATGATTTATGACCATTAGAAGTGCCAAATATGTCAAATGAAGTTTGTGGAGTTAGGAAAATTGAATTTGGGAGTGTTGATTCTTATGTAGGAAATTCGGACCTTTGAGTCCAATGTATTATTTGAGCCATAAATGGAGTTGTATAGGTTCAATTGGTGCAAGGCTAATTGGGCATGAAACTAGACACATAATGGCACAATTTTGGTGAAGAAACCCTGCCCAGAAAACCAAACCAAGTTGACCTAAAAATTACCCTAATTCAGGTGACTTGCATTCTACCTGGGCAAAATGACCAAATAAACAGTGTTTATTCATTTGGTCATAACTCAGTGTAGAAAGGTCCAATTGAGCTGAAATTTTACCAGAAGATAGCTGAGACATAGCCCAAAAACTTTCATGATAAAAACAAATCCAAATTCTGATCATAATCTAGTCAAATTGCCAACCAAACTTAGGTTACCAAATCTGGCAGAACCAAATTGCCTAAAAATTCTGGGTACAGATCAATCTGGCCAGTTATGGTAAAATGACCATAACATGAGTTACAAAACTCCAAATGGAGTGATTCAAAATAAGAAATGTAACTAGACACAATAAGGAACAACTTTCATGAAGACAATTTTGTCAAATTCCTATTGTACAAATGACCAATGGAACAGTAAACATAGGGTATGAAATCTGAAAATTTTGAATAACATAAGATAAGCTTTGAAATGGTATTGGAAATCAATACCAACAAAAATAAAATGCAAAATGTGGTATCTTGGAGAACTTAGGTTCAATAAATTTATTATGTATTAAAAAGTCAATAATTTGAGTGAATAGTAATGTGAATCGTAATATAAAGACACAAAGTGTAAGAACTATATTATTAAAGGGAAATTAAGGCCATAAATTTGAAATCCATGAAATATTCATGGATTGCTTGAAACATGAAAAGTAAATCACCTAACTGATGTGAATAGGTAGTTAGGGCTTATATGCCCATCACAAATAGAATTCATAAAATGTATAAATGAGAAAAGAAAAATGTTTTGAATACAATGGTACATGTGAATCAATGTTTTGAATTGTGATCAATATGAATAACATAATGAATGAATAAATGAACCATATTAATGTATGAATAAGACATTAGTTCTCATTATTGTATAATGGAAAAGAACTTTGAGTACAATGATATTAAGGGATAATTGATGTGAATTGTGATCATATATATGATCAAATGAATGTATACATTACAATTGAAAATTATTATGAAATAATGAAGTCATAAAATACAATATATTATTATTTAATGATATTATGTGTCCTTGTATTGCCTAGACATGTGTGTCAGATTGGATAGTTTGGCATGCTAATAGGGTATTGTTTTAGCAGTACTGCGAAAGGCTTTATGCCTGTATTTATGGCTTTATGCCCGTATTCATGGCTTTATGCCCGCATTCATGGCTTTATGTTCGCACTCATGGCTTTGAAGGAATGGAAGCATGAAAAACACAAGTTTATACCATTGAATTCAAAAATTTTCACCTAGGGTCACATGCATCATGCAAGATTTATTTTTGTCTATTTGATTTCAATGATAAACAACATATTAAAACTCTTTTAATATGTTTTTGGATCTGTATTTGCCATTTAAGATTTTTAAATTAATCAGATTAATTTTAGAACCCTAGATTAAATAAAAAAAAAAACACACTAACCTCTTAATGCACTGCAGTGTATTTGCACCTTTGAGATTCATCTTCAAGACACCAGATGTTGTCCCTCTAGCTTGTCCACACCAAGAACACCTATGGCAGCCCTTGAACAGCTTCTAAAGCTTTTTCTATTATTTAGAAAATCAAGTTCTGCCTTTTAAGAGATTAGAGATGTAAACAGGACACTAGAAAAGATTTCTAGTATTTTTAATTCAAGAGATTGTTTGCTAATCTCTTGGAATAGATGAGAGATGAAGAGGAAGAGAGAATATGAGTATGAAAGGTGGTGGCAAACAATGGGAGGCAGCAGCTTGTGTGTTTTAATTTTTCATAACAACACTTATATAGCTAGGTCACCACTTAAACCCTTGCCACATGTCACCCTTTGATTGGTTCTAAGTTTAATTGACCCAATCACATTGTGCCAAGTGTCAAACCTATATTTAATCTTAATTTTAATCATCTTACATTATTAAAAGACATTTGACAAGCTTATGTGTAATGCCATGTGTCACCATCTCATGGTGCCACATGTCACCCTGTGAAATGACCAAAATGCCCCTGTGTCTTAATTTTGAGTTCTTAACCCAAAATAATTATTTCTCTTTTTCTAATCAATTTATATCAAACATAAATTAATTAATTAATCTCTATTAATTAATTTTTCATTAATTAAATTCATATTTAAACACTTTAAATATAAATTTAACTTATACTTTACATCCAATAATCTAGATTTGGTTTCAAGTCATGCTAGGGACTTTGCAATCTAATTGCAAACCAAACTTATTTAATTAATCAATTAAACTCTTTAATTAATTAATCAATTAAATCATATTTAATTAGGTGATAACTTGTGTAACTGTGTGACTTACTAGGCTCGTTACTAATTGGCAATGAGATATGATATTAATTCTTAATATCATCAGAACTCTTTCTTACCATAAATGATTTCTCTAAATCATTTTATGAACCTCATAGGCCATGGTTAACACCTAGCATAGCTTGCCATGGCCACCCAATTAGTAATAAGATTTACCTTAAATGAACCTATAATCATATGTTACCATGCACTAGAATCCCTCTGTTACAAAATCCCAACTCAAGCTGGAGTCATGGCTTATGTCAAACTCCATTTGCTATGAATATTATGTTCTCTTTTAATTCCAGTTCTTGATTAAAAAGATTTTCTCATCAGAAACTCTTTTCTGATTAAATCTATCTGTCCTGGCCAAGAACTTGAAACATCAAGAACAATTAAATGAACATAGGATTTTATCTCTATTTACTTAGAGGAACAGATTCCATCTTGATCAACACCTACCTCCATATATAACTAGTATGAGCCAACACATGCCCATATACCCATACACAGTACAAGTATGAAAGCAGTATCAAACTCAAACTACCTATATACAAGATAACTATGCTATCTCAAGTCTAAAGATTATATGCACTGATATGATTTATAACAAAACATTGACAAGAGTAAACTCCATGTGCTTGTTATAAGTGTCACTGGTTCGGCCTACTTATCATTTATAAGTGCCTATTATGTTTGTCATATGGCATGAGACTTACCATTCCATCTTAATTATATCTCATATAAATAACTTGGGAACAAACATGTATACAATCTTTCTGGATAAGTCATGCCCTTATTATGAAGTATCCTCGATTATGAACCCATTTATGATACTTTGTACTAGAAACACTGTCACTCATATTCTTAACAACTTAAGAATACAATTTCTAACAAAATATCAATGGACCTTTTCTATTACACATAAATATCTTATGTAAACGGAAAAGTGGAAATGCCTTTTAATAAAAACATGTACAAGATACATATTAAATGATATGCTCTAGGGCATACTACTAACAATCTCCCACTAGCACTAGAGCCATTCATTACAATATCTTAGACCCATCTTCTCAAGATGTCGGTCTAGCTGAGTCTGTGACATAGGCTTAGTGAATGGATCAGCTGGATTTTCAGCTGATGCTATTTTCTGCATAGCTACATCGCCTCGTCCAACTATTTCTCTAATAATGTGGTAGCACCTTTCTATATGTTTGGATTTCTGGTGAGACCTTAGTTCCTTAGCCTATATGACTACTCCATTGTTGTCACAATGTAGTGGAACTGCTGACTCAATAGAAGGAACTACTGTAAGTTCTGTCACGAACTTCTTTATCCAAACAGCTTCCTTTGCAGCATCTGATGCAAAGAATATACTCACTTCTAGAGTGGAATCTGCAGTCGTGCTCTGTTTGGAACTCTTCCAACTGACTGCACTTCCTTTACAAATGAACACATATCCAGAGGTAAACTTTTTATCATCGATATCTGTTTGGAAATCAGAATCAGTATAACCATCCAATTGCAAGTCTCCACCTCCATAAATCAAAAATAAATCCTTAGTTCTTCTTAAGTACTTAAGGATATTCTTGATAGCTATCCAGTGTTCCAAACATGGATTGGATTGATACCTGCTAGTCAAACTAACAGCATATGCGATATCCGGCCTAGTACACAACATTGCATACATTAAACTTCCAATAGCCGAATCATATGTAATCCTGGCCATTTTATCTCTTTCTTCAGGTGTCTTTGGAGACATCTCTCTAGAAAGATGGATACCATGTCTCACTGGTAACAATCCTCTCTTGGAATCAAGCATGTTAAACCTCCTTAACACCTTTTCTAATTATAGACTTTGGGATAAACCAATTATTCTTTTTGCTCTATCTCTATAAATGCGAATCCCAAAAATATAGGTTGCCTCCCCTAAGTCTTTCATGGAGAATGTATTTGACAACTAGTTGTCAACATACCTGTGTCATTACCCATCAACAGTATGTCATCCATATATAAGACAAGGAAAGTGATAGCACTGTCACTAACCTTCTTATATACACATGGCTCATCCTCATTTTTGATAAAACCAAAGGATTTAATGGCTTCATCAAAACGGATGTTCCAACTCCTCGAAGCTTGCTTCAACCCATAAATGGATCGCTTTAGCTTGCATACCTTGGAACCATCTTGGGATTCAAAACCCCTAGGTTGTTCAATGAAAATTTTTTCTTCAATGTATCCATTGAGAAAAGCTGTTTTGACATCCATCTGCCAAATCTCATAATCATAGTATGCAGCTATTGCTAATAGAATCCTAATTGATTTAAGCATGGCAACAGGCGAGAAAGTCTCCTCATTGTCGATGGCGAAACCCTTTCGCTACTAGCCTTGCCTTATAGGTCTCTACCTTACCATCAGAACCAATTTTCTTCTTGAAAACCCATTTGTTCCCTATAGGTACAATACCTTCAGGTGGGTCAACAAGATCCCAAACTTTATTCTTATACATGGAATCAATTTCAGATTTCATAGCATCAATCCATTTTGAAGAGTCTATATCTGATATAGCTTCTTTATAGGTAAGTGGATCATCTCCATGATCTACTTCTTCATGAGTAGACAACTCTTGTTCTTCTTCATGAAGGAAACCATATCTCACTAGTGGGTGAGATACCCTGGTTGTTCTATGAGGAACAGCTGTAGATGTTTCATCAATAGGTATAGGTTGACTAGATGGATCTATATCCATCTGATCTGTTGGTTGGTCAGAATTCTCCAATTCTAACTCTATTTGCCTTCCTTTGCCTCCTTCTTGAACAAACTGTTGTTCAAGAAATGTGTCATCTCTAACTATCACAACCTTTTGTGAAGTAGGAAAATAAAAATAATATCCAAAACTATCTTTTGGATATCCAACAAATCGACTTTTTTCTGATCTAGTTTCCAATTTATCAGTGTTCAGCTTTTTGATATAAGCTGGACAACCCCAAATCTTAACATGCTTAAGACTTAGTTTTCTTCCATGCCATATCTCATAAGGTGTGGAAGAAACTGATTTTGATGGAATCCTATTCAGAATATACAAAGCTGATTCTAATGCAAATCCCCAAAAGGAGATTGGCATATCAGTATAGCTCATCATACTACGTACCATATCCAATAGGGTATGATTTCTCCTTTCAGATGCACCATTCAGTTGTGGTGTTCCTGGAGGAGTCAGCTGGGAAACAATGCCATGCTCTCTCAAGTATTCATCAAATTCAGTACTCAAATATTCACCTCCACGATCTGATCGAAGAGCTTTAATACTATTTCCTGTTTGATTTTCTACTTCAAATTTAAATTCTTTGAACTTTTCAAAGGATTCATGTTTGTATTTCATCAAATACAAATACCCAAACCTTGATTTATCATCAGTAAAGGTAATAAAGTAATGAAAACCGCCTCTAGCCATTTCTTTAAATGGATCACATACATCACTATGTATTAGCTCTAAAATATTTTCAGCCCTTAGCCCTTGTCCAATAAAGGGTGATCTAGTCATTTTGCCCTGAAGACAAGATTCACAAGTTGGAGTAGGCTCCGAGCCCAATGAGGATAAAATCCCCATTTTCTCCAGTTTTGTAATCCTATCTTCTACAACATGACATAACCTTAAGTGCCTAATATATTTTGAACTTGAGTTGATTTTCACCATGGCATTGCATTCTTTTAGATTGCTATACTCTGGGCAGTTCCCTTTCCAGTGCCCATCCTTCTGGCAGTAGAAACACTTTCCTTTACCTCCATTAGCTTTAGTCTTCCCTTTCTATTTAGCTATTTTCTTAGAAGGTCCAGGAATCTGAGGTTTCTTTTTCTTATTGCCCTTCTTCTTGTTGGACTTTCCACCAGAAGAAGATGCAATCAAAGCTACCTCTTTTCCATTATTGCCTGGCATATTCTTTTGGCCAATAACCAGCATGTTGAGTAAACCAGCTAAGGTGCATTCCTATTTAGTCATATGGAAATTTGTCACAAAATTCCCAAAAGACTCAGGAAGGGACTGAAGGATCAAATCCGTTTGTAGTTGGAAATCCATGTTGAAGTCAAGATGTTCCAACTGCTCAATCAGCCGAATCATCTTGTGGACATAATCCCCAATATTCTGTCCCTTAGACATCCTCATACGGAACAGCTGCCTAGATATCTCATACCTAGCATTCCTACTGTGCTCACCATACAACTCTTGTAGGTGAAGGAGGATCTCACTCGCACTCTGCATGTTCTCATGCTGCTTCTGTAACTCATTACTCATGGAAGCAAGCATGTAACACTTAGCTCTCATATCATGCTCCTTCCACTTGTCCAAAGTTTCATGTTCCTCTTGAGTGGCCTCTGGAGGTAAGGGACTAGGAACATTTGAATCTAGAACATATCCTATATGTTCAAGGTTCATGACAAGTTTCAAATTTCTTAGCCAATCAGAGAGATTAGGTCCTGTAAACCTATTGCGATCAAGTATGCTTGCAAGGATATTGGATGGTGGTGGTTGTTCTGTGCTCATTATTATCAGAAAATTAACTGCAGAAAATAACCAGATTAATTAGTAAATGTATCAAGTAATTAACCAAAATGATTATGGTCTTTTAATCAAATTGGTCCTCCCACTAACTTAGCGAATCCTACACTTCCAAAGTAGAAAACGGAAATCCTAGTTGGATAGATTTCTAGTGGGTGATTGAATTCTTATAATTCTATTGATCATCCTCAAGTACATCCATTATTGGAATTACAATAAACTATAAGTGAGCAACTCCTTGCCCATCACATTGTTAATAGTATGCCCTAGAGCATATCATTTAGTATGTATCTTGTACATATTTTTATTAATAAAAGGCATTTCCACTTTTCCGTTTACATAATATATTTATGTGTAATAGAAAAGGTCCATTGATATTTTGTTAGAAATATTATTCTTAAGTTGTTAAGAATATGAGTGACAATATTTCTAGCACAAAGTATCATAAATAGGTTCACAATCGAGGATACTTCATAATAAGGACATGACTTATCCAGAAAGATTGTATTCATGTTTGTTCCCAAGTTATTTATATGAGATATAAATAAGATGGATTGGTGAGTCTCATGCCATATAACAAACATGATAGGCACTTATAAATGATAAGTAGGCCGAACCAGTGACACTTATGACAAGCACATGGAGTTTACTCTTGTCAATGTTTTGTCATAAATCATATCAGTGCATATAATCTTTAGACCTGAGATAGCATAGTTATCTTGTATATAGGTAGTTTGAGTTTGATACTGCTTTTATACTTGTAGTATGTATGGGTATATGGGCATCTGTTGGCTCCTACTAGTTATATATGGAGGTAGGTGTTGATCAAGATGGAATCTGTTCCTCTAAGTAAATAGAGATAAAATCCTATGTTCATTTAATTGTTCTCTTGATGTTTCAAGTTCCTGGCCAGGATAGATAGATTTATTCAGAAAAGAGTTTCTGATGAGAAAATCTTTTTAATCAAGAACTGGAATTAAAAGAGAACATAATATTCATAGCAAATGGAGTTTGACATAAACCATGACTCCAGCTTGAGTTGGGATTTTGTAACAGAGAGATTCTAGTGCATGGTAACATATAATTATAAGTTCATTTAAGGTAAACCTTATTACTAATTGGGTGGCCATGGCATGCTATGCTAGGTGTTAACCATGGTCTATGAGGTTCATAAAATGATTTAAAGAAATCATTTATGGTAAGAAAGAGTTCTGATGATATTAAGAGTTGATATCATGTCTCATTGCCAATTAGTGATGAGCCTAGTAAGTCACACACATACACAAGTTATCACCTATTTAAATATAATTTAATTAATTAATTAAAGAGTTTAATTGATTAATTAAATAGGCTTGGTTTGCAATTAAATTGCAAAGTTCCTAGCATGACTTGAAACCAAATTTAGATTATTGGATGTATAGTATAAGTTAAATTTATATTTAAAGTGTTTAAATATGAATTTAATTAATGAGAAATTAATTAATAGAGATTAATTAATTAATTTATATTTGATATAAATTGATTAGAAGAAGAAAAATAATTATTTTGGGTTAAGAACTCAAAATTAAGACACAAGGGCATTTTGGTCATTTCACAGTGTGGCACGTGGCACCATGAGATGGTGACACATGGGATTACACATAAGCTTGCCAAATGTTTTTTAATCATGTAAGATGATTAAAATCAAGATTAAATATAGGTTTAACACTTCGCACAATGTGATTGGGTCACTTAAACCTAGAGCTAATCAAAATGTGACATGTGGCAAGGGTTTAATGTGTTAACCTAGCTATTTAAATGTTGTTATGAAAAGAAAAAGTAACCAGCAGCCACTCCTCTCCTTTGTCACACCACTTTGAGGCTTTTCATCTATTCTTCTTCATCTCTCATCAATTCAAAGAGATTGGCCATCAATCTCTTGAATTAAGAACACTAGAAATTGTTTTTAGTGTCCTGTTTATATCTCTAGTCTCTTAAAAGGAAAAACTTGAATTTCTAATTAATAGAAAAAGCTTTAGAAGCTGTTTAAGGGCTGCCATAGGTGTTCTTGGAGTGGACAAGCTAGAGGGACAACATCTGGTGTCCTGAAGACGAATCTCAAAGGTGCAGACATGCTGCAGTGCATCAAGAGGTTAGTGTAATCGTTCTTGATTTAATCTAGGGTTCTAAAATTAATCTGATTAATTTTAAAATCTTAAATGGCAAATACAGATCCAAAAACATATTAAAAGAGTTTTAATATGTTGTTTATCATTGAAATCAAATAGATAAAAATAAATCTTGCATGATGCATGTGACGCTAGGTGAAAAGTTTTGAATTCAATGGTATAAACTTGTGTTTTTCACGCTTCCGTTCCTTCACACATCTCATGTGAGGTTCAATCCTTTACCTAGCCCCTAATGCTCAAAATCTTAGGTACATCCATTATTGACTTATCTTGCATTAGTTAAGTTGATCCCATTGAGCTAGTAATTATGCAAATAATTTTAATATCCTCAGGTACATCCAATATTGGCCACCAAACCATTTACATATTTAAAACATCTCATGCTTAACAATTATTCTTAAGAAAATCTCTTAAATTAATTGCATCTTATGCAACTATTTAAAATTTCTTAAAATAATTGCCCCAATAGAGGGCCCATGTTATAATTACTTTAATTATAGCATTTCCAACTTAATCATTTGTTTGGAAGATTTTATGGTCATCCTAATTACTATTAAGGTTTCACTTTGCACATTATCCATTTAGCATGCATATATCATATAATTGCATATATTCCCATACATCTCATGTATTCATGGATAAGCAGTAAATATGGTATGATCATGGACTTTCTAAGCGATTCAATTCTGAGCCACCAAGAATTGAATCAGGGCATTCCTAGGTGCATTTCATTCATTCATTTTACAAGAGTTGCTGAAGGAGTACATAATCAACACTTGATATTGAATTCCTCCCACTGGTCCCACCAATGCTCTTGACCTCCTTGAACTTATTGCAATCCAATATTACATAGTAATCCTTGGCATATCAAGGCGAATTTACAAGAACTTAAATAAATGAAATTACAACCCAAAAATTATTACAAACTTAATAATACATGTTTAAAATAAATTAAAATAAATTAATTAATTTACAATCCCAAAGAAGCAAAAAAGAAATAAATCCAATCACATTGGTTTTTTATAGTCCATGATCATCCATCATGCATATTACAATTTAACAATTAAATAAAACATACATACTTAAATTAAATTGAATATCTTATATTCAACTTAAAAATCCAGATTTGAATATGATTCAAATAAATTTAAAAAATTCAGATTTGAATCTCATTCAAACAAATTTAAAAATTCAGATTTGAATCACATTCAAACAACCTTAAAAATTCAGATTTGAATCACATTCAAACAATTTTCAAAAAATCAAATTTGAATCACATTCAAACAATTTTTAAAAATTCAGATCTGAATATTATTCAAACGACTTTAAAAAATTAGATTTAAATATGATTCAAACAACTTTAAAAATTCAGATTTGAATCACATTCAAACAACTTTTAAAATTCAGATTTGAATCACATTCAAACAATTTTTAAAATTCTGATTTGAATCAAAATTTAATTGTGTGATTGAAATTCTAATTAAACAATTTAATTAGACATAGGATGAGCTTTTAGATCATACAACAATTGCAAATTAAAAAGCCAAACCTTGAGCCACCCATGAAGCCACAAACCTTGCGCACCATTAGGTGTTCTCTTTCATGCCGCCACACATCCATTGGAACCAGCAATGGATAAATCATCTCATGATTAAAACACACAATTAAACCATATAATCAACAATCTAAATGGCAAATATAGTGGCTCTGATGTATCACCTCTATGTTTGGTAGTGCGTACTACTGTTCCGGTGACCAGTGCTGTCCGGACAGCTAGGATGCCTAGAACTACACTTCGTTATGAGTGAGAAGACATAAAATAATGAAATACAATAGAAGAAAACACAAGAAAAACAAAGGAAAAATAATAGCAAAGAAATGTAACCAAGTTAAACGAGCCGAGAACCCTAGCGATGGGTGACCGCACCGGGAAGTCACGGCGTGGACCGTTGACTAGCCCTGGACCGCGGGGAACCCTGGAAAATATTTTTAGGACTTAAAGAGATGTCAATTGAAGTATAAATATCATTAGAAATATTAAATGAAAATTAAATAATTAGTACAAAGAAAAGTGAGAAATCGAAAAATGGACAAAATCAGGTGTTACCGAAAAATCGGGAATACAACCCGAACAGGGGCATTGTGGTCATTTGACATCCCGAGTTGTCTTTTGACCTAAATGTCCATTAAAAATAAATAATATTACACTTGGAAAATATAATGAAAAATTAATTTAGGGGTAACTAATGTAAATAGTAAAAATGGAGGGTAAATTGACTAATTAACACATTTAAACGTATAATATAGTTTATAATTGGTGAGTGGAGCACTAAGGATTATAATAACCATTAAATGGGCAGATTTCTCCACTAACTAACTCATTTTCTTCAAGCTTCCAACAATGGCCGATTGTCACTCCCAATTCTCCATGGAAAATTTTCCATGCAAAGCTTAATTCTCTCTCATTTTCAACATAAAACCATAAATTCTCTTCATTAAACTTGGTCCACACCTCTTGGGCAGATTATAGGGAACAAAAAGGAAGAAATTTGGTAAACATTTAACAAGTCCCAACAATAGGTAAGTTTGAGTTTTTGATTATTGCTTTGTTAAAGTTTGTAAGGATATTATGGGTGTTTGATTTATGGAGAAATTTTTGAGGTTTGATGTTGAATGTGAATGTGTAATTTTGGTAGCCATGGAAATACCTTGAAGGCAGTTTAATTGTGCTTGTAAATGGTGAATTAAATGATTGATTAAATGTATATTGTGCAGGAAATTGTTTGGGTAATGTATACTTAGTATATGTAAATGTAAAATGAAATTTAAAGCTTGGAAAGTAATGGAATGTAAGTGTACCATTGTGGCAGTTTGCTAACTCTTGAGGAATGCTAGAATTCATGCTTGGTTTATGGAATAATGATGTTAAAATGTGTTGGTTGTTATGGCAGTTTGAGTGCATGAATGATGGTGTGAAGTTTGACATGTAAATGAGCATGAATTGGTGATTGAATTGTTGTAAATTGAGTTGGACAAATTCTGCACTTGTTGGTGCACATTGAATGTAATTGCAAGCTGCCAAAATGACCTATAATATGTTATAAATTATGCTTAGGTTGTGGTACAACGAGAATTGGTTTGAATGTTAAGTTTGGTGAGTGTTAAAAGTGATGCTTGATGTGTATGCAAGAATTTTAATAAGGCAGTTTGAGTTTTAGGCCTATAACATTAATTCTGTGGCTCCAATTGGTATGAGACCAATTGGAGGTGGAACTAGGCACAAAATGTGCCAACTTTCATGAAGGAAGCTTGCCAAAATTCTGCTTGCAAGGTAGCTTGAAAAATGACCAAATCCGGATTAAGTGCAAATAAGGCCTGAAAATTGACCATTTGGGCAGCAGTTAGTGTTTAGGCCATAACTCACTCAAAACATGTCCAATTGACCTGACATTTTAACCATGAATAGTTAAGACCCATATCTACAAGTCTTATGGAGAAACCAAAGCCCAGAAATGACCATAAGCAAGTCAAACACCTAGCTTGCACTAGTTCGGGTCTAAAAACTGGCCGAACCTAAAATGACCTAAAATGACCTAAAGTGACCAATTTTGGTGCAATTTGACCAGCAATAGTAAAATGACCATAACTTGGTCTACATAACTCAGAATGACCTAAAATTTTGCCCCGCGTTCCATAAGACGTAGATCTACAAGTTTGTAGTTTTGACCGAAACCCAAAAACCGAGGAAACTTGGTCGTCCGGCTAGGTCAAACTAGTATCCTGAAATCCAGCAAATTACAAGAAAATGCAGTATACACGGAAATGAACTTGGTAACATATACCAACCCTAAAATATTATCGAATGTGACATAATAATAACATTAAAACCTAATTTACCTAGAATGCATCGAGGGTCGATATTTTAGGTTGATTAAGTAAATAATAACATTCAGTGAATTATTTATCAAACATTATCGTTAGAGACAGTTTAATTTAGTACTGAAACACTTCAAATTATGTTTCTTAGTTAGCAATGACTCAGGAAAAGGGAAGGAAACACTGAGTCAAGACCAGGAGACAGTTATCAGAGGTTTGTGCACAACAGCTATTTCTTTTGAATTATTTTCAATTGAAATAAATAATGACTATTTGTATATTGTTGTTTTGAATTGTGAAACTGTGAAAAATTGTTTGAATGATATTGATGGATACTTATTGATTGAAAAGCATTGGAAATGATTTGAAACCACAACTATCATGTATATTGATTGTATTCCTCGCTAGCTTGTCTAGTGGGACGAATTGAATTCCCTCTCTGGCTGAAGTGTTGAGGTGTGTGTCTATTGAGGACGAATCGAATGAGTACTCATATTTTTGCTAGCTAGCTATGTTATTCCTCATTAGTCATCGACTTTTGGGATGAATTGAATACCTCATTAGCCATCGGCTTTTGGGACGAATTGAACTTTGGAACATGATTAAGCTGTGTGTGATTTATTGATATGTATTGTGAGATTGTGAAATGAATTTAAACTCTTATTGACATACACTGTCTTTTGAATTTAATCATGATTTGACTTATTGAAATTTATTGTGATATTGAGAAATGGAGTTTAAATTCTTGTTGACAATTACTGTCTTGAAATTAACTATGGTTTTAAGTATCCACTATTTATATGATTTATCAATTGTGATTTAAAGTTGTATTTGGTTAATGTTGTGCACCACTAATACACTGTCTCAGCGATAGCTTTTATTCTTTATTGCAGATGCATGCAAAGCAGACTAGGCTTCTAGTACATCCAGCGAGAGATTATCGGGTATAACGAGTATACCCCATTTTGCATTTTGTACTGTAATGTATAACCACTATATGTATATATTGTTTTTGGTTTTGAGCAGTTGTAAATTAAAATTGTGCATTGAAGTTGTAAAGTAAATTATGAGATATTTTGACTTGTAAAATTTGTATTATATTTCTTTTATCTCAGTCTTTGAAAAATTACTATGGATTTGAGTTGAGAAATATGTTGTATTGAGAAACATGTTGGAGTTGAGATTTGGAAATATATATTGAAGTGCTTTTTACAGGTTTTCTAAAGAACTGTTTTATCCAAAATACAAATGGCACTCTGCCAAAATTTTTATAGAAATTCCAAATAATTCAAATGTGTTAGTTCTATCGCTTCTGTTCAAAAATGTTTTTAACACCTGTAAATAGTGCTCACCACTGTAAAAGAAGTAAGAAAAGTTTTTAAAATCCCTTGTAGTGTATTTAATGGGTTATCAATATACGGAGTTGGTAATTCATTAGGTATACTATGGGATCATGTTATGCCTTACAGAGGGGTAGGGTGTGACATGTTTTAGTGGTATCAGAGCTAGTTTTTAAATTTTTTTTTCACCTGTTACTTGAATATTCTTTCTTCACAATACAACTGCTCAATATCATTGTTTGATACATACAGTACATTACATTATAAATATGCACTAATGGGAGAAAATCTCCTTGTGTTATTTGTTCAGGAGATCTAAAATCCTCGCATTGATCATGGAAGAGGGTGATCGTTCAGTCGATCAATCTATTGAGGCTGAGGTGCAAAGGGATGCCCCAGGCCTACACAATGTCAGTGGTTCAAAGAAGACCAAATTTCACAGCATCGCAGCTTTCCTACTCGATTCGCTCGGCAGATGGCTGCAATGTTCCAATAAATGGTCGTAATGTGCCTACTCAAGTCCCAATACGCACACACGCTGGTACAACCACAGTCTCCTACTAGGCAGTATGACAAATTGATGAAGTATGGGGCTACAGAGTTCAAGGGGACAGTAGATCCTCTAGAGGCTGAATAGTGGTTAGAGAGGATGGATAGGGTATTCAAGAAACTGCATTGCACGGAGGAGCTCAGATTTGAATACTCTGTATCTCTACTACAGGGGGATGCTTATGACTGGTGGAAAACCATTCCCCGTAGTCTGGTAGAACCTGCAGTGTTAACATGGAATGACTTTCTCAGGGAATTCAGACAAAAATATGTCCCTAATGCTTATGTAGACCAGAAGCTACAAGAGTTCCTAAGTCTGAAATAGGGGAGCAGATCAGTGGCTGAGTATAAAAGAGAATTTTCCCACCTGAGCCATTATGCGGTAAGTTTACTTGCTACCAGCAGGGAGAGATGTAAGACGTTTGAAACTGGCTTGAAGCCCAGTATCAGATTACAAGTGGTCGGCTTCAAATACACTAACTTCTCTGAACTTGTTTCTCAAGCCCTAGAGTTGGAAAGAATTGAGTCTGAAGCTGCTCCTGAGAAAAAGAAATCAGAGAAGACAGAGAAAGAGGGAAAATCAGTAGAACAGAGTTCCAGTGGTCCTACTGGAAAGAGGAAGAATCATGGGGGACATGGCAGAGGTGGCAAGAAGTCTGGTAGGGGAAGATATTCAGGACAGAAGCCTCCTCTATCTGGTCAGCAGAGTACCAGAGGTTCCTACCCTCCCCGCCAATGTGAAACTTGTGGAAGAAATCATGGTGGGATATGCTACAAGGCTATTGGAGCCTGTTATAACTGTGGAGGCACAGGACACTTTGCCAAGGACTGCACCAGTAGTCGCAGAGTTGGACCACCTCCTACTACTGCAGAAGGGTCAGTTCAGAGCCCTGTCACCAGAAGTTCACAACCACCCAGCAGAGGTAGAGGCAGGGGTAGAGGTAGCCCAGCAGGCAGCCAAGGCACAGTGAAACATTCAGAGCAAGACAGTGCTCCAGTCAGAATCTATGCAATGAGACAGAGGGAAGAGGCCGAGACATCTGATGTTGTGGCTGGTACCTTCTCAACTTTTAATCAGAATGTGTTTGTGTTATTTGATCCGGGTTCTACCCATTCTTATGTGAGTGCTAGCATCATTGATTGCATTGCTGTTCCATGTACAAAAATGGACTTTGAGGTGCTAGTAACAAGTCCACTAGGACAGGAAGTCAGGGTTAATAGAATGTATAGAGATTGTCCTTTGGTGATCCAAGGACACACTTTTCTGTCTGATTTCATTGAAATGCCCTTCAGAGATTATGATATCATCTTGGGCATGGATTGGTTAGCTAGGCATCATGCCATGATTGAAAGGAGGCCCAAGACAGTCACTTTTGGTCTCCCTCAGTAAAGTGATGTGGTAATACATGGGGAAAGGCAGTTATTGCCATCAAACATCATTTCGGCTGCACTAGCCAGAAAAATGATCAGAAAGGGGTGTGAAGCCTACTTGGCACATGTGGTAGACACCCAAGTGGGGAGTCCAGTATTGAAGAACATCCCTACAGTATATGACTTTCCATATGTGTTTCCTGATGAATTGCCAGGATTACCTCCGGAAAGAGAAGTGCAGTTTGAAATTAATGTTATGCCTGGTGTGGATCTAATCTCCATAACGCCATACAGAATGGCACCAGCAGAGTTGGAGGAGTTGAAGATACAGTTGCAAGAATTACTTGAAAAGGGCTTCATCCGCCTTAGTGTGTCACCTTGGGGAGCACCAGTGTTGTTTGTTAAGAAGAAGGATGGTACTCTCCGCTTATGTATAGACTACCGGCAGTTGAATAAGGTGACGATAAAGAACAGATATCCATTGCCTCACATTGATGATCTGTTTGATCAATTGAAGGGTGAAGCTATATTCTCCAAAATTGATTTGTGATCTGGTTATTATCAGTTGAAGGTGCAATAGCAGAGTATTCCAAAAACTGCTTTCAGAACTCGGTATGGCCACTATGAGTTTCTAGTAATGCCATTCGGGTTAACAAATGCTCTAGCTGCTTTTATGGATCTGATGAACACTATCTTCAGACCATATCTTGATCAATTTGTGGTGGTGTTTATTGATGACATTTTGATATATTCGAGGAATGCAGAGGAGCATGACAGACATCTGCAGATTGTACTGCAGACTTTAAGGGAGAAACAGCTATACGCCAAATTATTGAAGTGTGAATTTTGGCTGAAAGAAATCTCCTTTTTGGGACATGTTGTGTCAGCTGAAGGGATCAAGGTAGATTCCAGCAAGGTAGAAGCTATCCTTAATTGGAAGCCACCCAGGAACATCACAGAAATTCGCAGTTTTCTGGGTTTAGCTGGATATTGCCGTCGGTTTGTGAAGGGGTTTTCTATGTTATCTTCTCCACTGACCAAACTGCTTTGGAAAGATTTAAAATTTCAGTGGACTGATAAATGCTAGCAAAGTTTTGATGAGTTGAAAAGGTGTTTGACTGAAGCTCCAGACCTCACTTTACCTACCCCGGGTAAAGAATACACAGTTTATAGTGATGCTTCTCACAATGGGTTAGGCTGTGTACTGATGCAAGATTGGAATGTCATTGCTTATGCATCACGCCAGCTGAAACCGCATGAGAGGAACTACCCTACACATGATCTGGAGTTAGCAACTATTGTTTTTGCTCTAAAGATCTGGAGACACTATTTGTATGGAGAGAAATGCTATATTTACACAGATCACAAGAGCTTGAAGTACTTAGGCACCCAGAAGGAATTGAATTTGAGGCAGAGAAGATGGTTAGAACAGATTAAAGATTATGATTGCTTAATAGACTATCAGCCAGGGAAAGCAAATGTGGTGGCTGACGCCTTAAGTCGCAAGACTATGGCAAGTCTCAGAGTTTCTCCTTTGTCCATGGTATATGAATTGAAAGCACAGCATGCCAGTTTAGAGATTGATGATGAGGGATGCATGAGTTGCATAACATGTACACCGGTGTTGATTGATCGATCGTAATGGCTGCTCAAAGTGATGAAAAATATCAGAAGCTACTGAAAGAAGTCCAGCAGGGCAAGAAACCTGAATTTTCTGTGAGAGATGATGGTTTATTGCTACATCAGGGCAGAATGTGCATTCCTAGTGATGTGGAATTGAGACAGATCATTATGAAGGAAGCACATGAGTCTCCATTTGCTATGCACCCTGGTGGAACTAAAATGTACAGAGGGCTGAAAGAGCATTACTGGTGGATGGGTATGAAGAGAGATATAGCTGAATTTGTTTCCAAATGCCTAACTTGTCAGCAAGTAAAGGCAGAACATCAAGTTCCAGCTGGTTTGTTACATCCTTTGTCAGTACCAGAGTGGAAATGGGAACGAATAACTATGGATTTTGTTACAGGACTTCCAAGGACACAGAGTAGTCATGATGCAGTATGGGTTATAGTTGACAGATTGACCAAGTCTGCTCACTTTTTGCCAGTGCGGATGGACTATAGCCTGGAAAGATTGGCCAAATTATACATATATGAGATTGTAAAACTGCATGGAGTGCCAGTATCAATTGTGTCTGACAGATATCCTAGGTTCACTTCTAGATTCTGGGGTAGTCTTCAGAAAGCCCTAGGAACTAGATTGAACTTCAGCACAGCATTCCACCCACAGACAGATGGCCAATCTGAGAGGGTTATTTAGATATTGGAGGATATGCTACGGGCTTGTGTGATTGAATTTGAAGGTAGTTGGGATATATACTTTCCTTTGATTGAGTTTGCTTATAACAACAGCTACCAATCAAGCATTGGGATGCCTCCATATGAAGCTTTGTATGGCAAAAAGTGCAGAACTCCCTTATGTTGGGATGAAGTAGGTGAAAGGAAGATGATTGGGCCAGAAATTGTTCAGCAGAAAGAGGAAAAGATCATATTGATCAGAGATAGACTTAAGGCTGCATCAGACCGTCAGAAGTCCTATGTTGATCTGAAGAGAAGAGATATTGAATATGCAGTGGGTGATAAGGTATTCCTCAAAGTTTCTCCTTGGAAGAGGATTATGAGATTTGGCAGAAAGGGGAAACTGAGTCCTCGTTTCATCGGACCATATGAAGTTCTGGAAAGAGTGGGTCCTTTGGCATATCGGTTAGCATTACCTCCGGAGTTAGCAAGGATACACAATGTCTTCCATGTGTCCATGTTAAAGAGGTACAGATCTGACCCATCTCATGTACTGTCAGTTGAAGAGATTGAGGTAAATCCAGACCTCTCATATGAGGAAGAACCCATAAAAATTCTGGCATATGAGGTGAAGCATCTGAGGAATAAACAGATACACCTAGTTAAAGTGCTGTGAAACCATCATTCAGGCCAGAAAGCTACTTGGGAACGTGAAGAGGATATGAGGAGACAACACCCACAGCTATTCAGAGACTAATGCCAGGTAAAATTTCAAGATGAAATTTATTTAAGGGGGGGAGAATTGTAACACCCCTATGTTCGGTAGTGCGTACTACTGTTCCGGTGACCAGTGCTGTTCGGACAGCTAGGATGCCTAGAACTACACTTCGTTATGAGTGAGAAGACATGAAATAATGAAATACAATGGAAGAAAACACAAGAAAAACAAAGGAAAAATAATAGCAAAGAAATGTAACCAAATTAAACGAGCCGAGAACCCTAGCGATGGGTGACCGCACCAGGAAGTCA
The DNA here is from genome assembly GCF_030052815.1 of Hevea brasiliensis. Classification (NCBI taxonomy): domain Eukaryota; kingdom Viridiplantae; phylum Streptophyta; class Magnoliopsida; order Malpighiales; family Euphorbiaceae; genus Hevea; species Hevea brasiliensis. The sequence continues at coordinate 35,027,834 of NC_079506.1, forward strand.
AGGTGTGGACCGTTGACTAGCCCTGGACCACGGGAAACCCTGGAAAAAATTTTTAGGACTTAAAGATACATCAATTGAAGTATAAATATCATTAGAAATATTAAATGAAAATTAAATAATTAGTACAAAGAAAAGTGAGAAATCGAAAAACGGACAAAACCCGGTGTTACCGAAAAATAGGGAATACAACCCGAACAGGGGCATTATGGTCATTTGACATCCCGAGTTATCTTTTGACCTAAATGTTCATTAAAAATAAATAATATTACACTTGGAAAATATAATGAAAAATTAATTTAGGAGTACCTAATGTAAATAGTAAAAATGGAGGGTAAATTGACTAATTAACACATTTAAACATATAATATAGTTTATAATTGGTGAGTGGAGCACTAAGGATTATAATAACCATTAAATGGGTAGATTTCTCTACTAACTAACTCATTTTCTTCAAGCTTCCAACAATGGCTGATTGTCACTCCCAATTCTCCATGGAAAATTTTCCATGCAAAGCTTAATTCCCTCCCATTTTCAACATAAAACCATAAATTCTCTTCATTAAACTTGGTGCACACCTCTTGGGCAGATTATAGGGAACAAAAAGGAAGAAATTTGGTGAAGATTTAACAAGTCCCAACAATAGATAAGTTTGAGTTTTTTATTATTGCTTTGTTAAAGTTTGTAAGAATATTATGGGTGTTTGATTTATGGAGAAATTTTTGAGGTTTGATGTTGAATGTGAATGTGTAATTTTGGCAGCCATGGAAGTACCTTGAAGGCAGTTTAATTGTACTTGTAAATGGTGAATTAAATGATTAATTAAATGTATATTGTGTAGGAAATTGTTTAGGTAATGTATACTTAGTATATGTAAATGTAAAATGAAATTTAAAGCTTGGAAAGTAATGGAATGTAAGTGTACCATTGTGGCAGTTTGCTAACTCTTGAGGAATGCTGGAATTCATGCTTGGTTTATGAAATAATGATGTTAAAATGTGTTGGTTGTTATGGCAGTTTGAGTGCATGAATGATGGTGTAAAGTTGGACATGTAAATGAGCATGAATTGATGATTGAATTGTTGTGAATTGAGTTGGACAAATTCTGCACTTGTTGGTGCACATTGAATGTAATTGCAAGCTGCCAAAATGACCTATAATATGTTATAAATTATGTTTAGGTTGTGGTACAACCAGAATTGGTTTGAATGTTAAGTTTGGTGAGTGTTAAAAGTGATGCTTGATGTGTATGCAAGAATTTTAATAAGGCAGTTTGAGTTTTAGGCCTATAACTTTAATTTTGTGGCTCCAATTGGTATGAGACCAATTGGAGGTGAAACTAGGCACAAAATGTGCCAACTTTCATGAAGGAAGCTTGCCAAAATTCTGCTTGCAAGATAGTTTGAAAAATGACCAAATCCGGATTAAGTGCAAATAAGGCCTGAAAATTGACCATTTAGGCAGCAGTTAGTGTTTAGGCCATAACTCACTCAAAACAGGTCTAATTGACATGAAATTTTAACCATGAATAGTTAAGACCCATATCTACAAGTCTTATGAAGACACCAAAGCCCAGAAATGACAATAAGCAAGTCAAACAGCTTGCACTAGTTCGGGTCCAAAAACTGGCCGAACCTAAAATGACCTAAAATGACCTAAAGTGACCAATTTTGGATCAATTTGACCAGCAATAGTAAAATGACCATAACTTGGTCTACATAACTCAGAATGACCTAAAATTTTGCCCCGCGTTCCATAAGACGTAGATCTACAAGTTTGTAGTTTTGACCGAAACCCAAAAACCGAGGAAACTAGGTCGTCCGGCTAGGTCAAACTAGTATCCTGAAATCCAGCAAATTACAAGAAAATGCAGTATACACAGAAATGAACTTGGTAACATATACCAACCCTAAAATATTATCGAATGTGACATAATAATAACATTAAAACCTAATTTACCTAGAATGCATCGAGGGTCAATATATTAGGTTGATTAAGTAAATAATAACATTCAGTGAATTATTTATCAAACATTATCGTTAGAGACAGTTTAATTTAGTACTGAAACACTTCAAATTATGTTTCTCAGTTAGCAAAGACTCAGGAAAAGGGAAGAAAATACTGAGTCAAGACCAGGAGACAGTTATCAGAGGTTTGTGCACAACAGCTATTTCTTTTGAATTATTTTCAATTGAAATAAATTATGACTATTTGTATATTGTTGTTTTGAATTGTGAAACTGTGAAAAATTATTTGAATGATATTGATGGATACTTATTGATTGAAAAGCATTGAAAATGATTTGAAACCACAACTATCATGTATATTGATTGTATTCCTCGCTAGCTTGTCTAGTGGGATGAATTGAATTCCCTCTCTGGCTGAAGTGTTGAGGTGTGTGCCTGTTGAGGACGAATCGAATGAGTACTCATATTTTTGCTAGCTAGCTATGTTATTCCTCATTAGTCATCGACTTTTGGGACGAATTGAATACCTCATTAGCTATCGGCTTTTGGGACGAATTGAACTTTGGAACATGATTAAGCTGTGTGTGATTTATTGATATGTATTGTGAGATTGTGAAATGAATTTAAACTCTTATTGACATACACTGTCTTTTGAATTTAATCATGATTTGACTTATTGAAATTTATTGTGATATTGAGAAATGGAGTTTAAATTCTTGTTGACAATTACTGTCTTGAAATTAACTATGGTTTTAAGTATCCATTATTTATATGATTTATGAATTGTGATTTAAAGTTGTATTTGGTTAATGTTGTGCACCACTGAGACACTTTCTCAGTGATAGCTTTTTATTGCTATCGCAGGTAGACAGACAGACAGGGCAGCAGACTAGGCTTCTAGTACATCCAGCGAGAGATTATCGGGTATAACGAGTATACCCCATTTTGCATTTTGTACTGTAATGTATAACCACTGTATGCATATATTGTTTTTGGTTTTGAGCAGTTGTAAATTAAAATTGTGCATTGAAGTTGTAAAGTAAATTATGAGATATTTTGACTTGTAAAATTTGTATTATATTTCTTTTATCTCCGTCTTTGAAAAATTACTATGGATTTGAGTTGAGAAATATGTTGTGTTGAGAAACATGTTGGAGTTGAGATTTTGAAATATATATTGAAGTGCTTTTTACAGGTTTTCTGAAGAACTGTTTTATCCAAAATATAGATGGCACTCTGCCAAAATTTTTACAGAAATTCCAAATAATTCAAATGTGTTAGTTCTATCGCTTCAGTTCAAAAAGGTTTTTAACACCTGTAAATAGTGCTCACCACTGTAAAAGAAGTAAGAAAAGTTTTTAAAATCCCTTGTAGTGTATTTAATGGGTTATCAATATACGGAGTTGGTAATTCATTAGGTATACTACGGGATCATGTTATGCCTTACAGAGGGGTAGGGTGTGACATCTGATACCAATTGAAGGAATGGAAGCGTGAAAAACACAAGTTAATACCATTGAATTCAAAAATTTTCACCTAGGGTCACATGCATCATGCAAGATTTATTTTTATCTATTTGATTTCAATGATAAACAATATATTAAAACTCTTTTAATATGTTTTTGGATCTGTATTTGTCATTTAAGATTTTTAAATTAATCAGATTAATTTTAGAACCCTATATTAAATCAAGAACAAACACACTAACCTCTTGATGCACTGCAGTGTATTTGTGCCTTTGAGATTCGTCTTCAGGACACCAGATGTTGTCCCTCTAGCTTGTCTACACCAAGAACACCTATGGCAGCCCTTGAACAGCTTTTAAAGCTTTTTCTATTATTTAGAAAATCAAGTTCTGCCTTTTAAGAGATTAAAGATGTAAACAGGACACTAGAAACGATTTTTAGTATTTTTAATTCAAGAGATTGTTTGCTAATCTCTTGGAATAGATGAGAGATGAAGAGGAAGAGAGAATATGAGTCTCAAGGGTGGCAGCACACAATGGGAGGCAGCAGCTTGTGTGTTTTAATTTTTCATGACAACACTTATATAGCTAGGTCACCACTTTGTTAGTAGTATGCCCTATAGCATATCATTTAGTATGAATCTTGTACATATTTTTATTAATAAAGGCATTTCCACTTTTCCGTTTACATAATATATTTATGTGTAATAGAAAAGGTCCATTGATATTTTGTTAGAAATATTATTCTTAAGTTGTTAAGAATATGAGTGACAATATTTCTAGCACAAAGTATCATAAATAGGTTCACAATCGAGGATACTTCATAATAAGGACATGACTTATCCAGAAAGATTGTATTCATGTTTGTTCCCAAGTTATTTATATGAGATATAAATAAGATGGAATGGTGAGTCTCATGCCATATAACAAACATGATAGGCACTTATAAATGATAAGTAGGCCGAACCAGTGACACTTATGACAAGCACATGGAGTTTACTCTTGTCAATGTTTTGTCATAAATCATATCAGTGCATATAATCTTTAGACCTGAGATAGCACAGTTATCTTGTATATAGGTAGTTTGAGTTTGATACTGCTTTCATACTTGTACTGTGTATGGGTATATGGGCATGCGTTGGCTCCTACTAGTTATATATGGAGGTAGGTGTTGATCAAGATGGAATCTGTTCCTCTAAGTAAATAGAGATAAAATCCTATGTTCATTTAATTGTTCTTGATGTTTCAAGTTCTGGCCAGACAGATAGATTTAATCGTAAAAGAGTTTCGATGAGAAAATCTTTTAATCAAGAACTGGAATTAAAAGAGAACATAATATTCATAGCAAATGGAGTTTGACATAAACCATGACTCAACTTGAGTTAGGATTTTGTAAATGAGAGATTCTAGTGCATGGTAACATATGATTATAGGTTCATTTAAGGTAAACCTTATTACTAATTGGGTGGCCATGGCATGCTATGCTAGGTGTTAACCATGGTCTATGAGGTTCATAAAATGATTTAGAGAAATCATTTATGGTAAGAAAGAGTTCTGATGATATTAAGAGTTGATATCATGTCTCATTGCCAATTAGTGATGAGCCTAGTAAGTCACACACATACACAAGTTATCACCTATTTAAATATGATTTAATTAATTAATTAAAGAGTTTAATTGATTAATTAAATAGATTTGGTTTGCAATTAAATTGCAAAGTCCCTAGCATGACTTGAAACCAAATCTAGATTATTGGATGTATAATATAAGTTAAATTTATATTTAAAGTGTTTAAATATGAATTTAATTAATGAGAAATTAATTAATAGAGATTAATTAATTAATTTATATTTGATATAAATTAATTAGAAGAAGAAAATAATTATTTTGGGTTGAGAACTCAAAATTAAGACACAGGGGCATTTTGGTCATTTCACAAGCAGACACGTGGCACCATGAGATGGTGACACATGGCATAACACATAAGCTTGCCAAATGTTTTTAATCATGTAAGATGATTAAAATCAAGATTAAATATAGGTTTGACACTTGGCACAATGTGATTGGGTCACTTAAACCTAGAGCTAATCAAAAGGTGACATGTGGCTAGGGTTTAATGTGTTAACCTAGCTATTTAAGTGTGGTTATGAAAAGAAACATAACCAGCAGCCTCTCCTCTCAATTGTCACGCCACTTTGAGCCTCTCCAGCTATTTCTCTTCATCTCTCATCAATTCAAAGAGATTAGCCATCAATCTCTTGAATTAAGAACACTAGAAATTGTTTCTAGTGTCCTGTTTACATCTCTAATCTCTTAAAAGGCAGAACTTGAATTTCTAATTAATAGAAAAGGCTTTAGAAGCTGTTCAAGGGCTGCCATAGGTGTTCTTGGTGTGGACAAGCTAGAGGGACAACATTTGGTGTCCTGAAGACGAATCTCAAAGGCGCAGACACGCTGCAGTGCATCAAGAGGTTAGTGTAATCGTTCTTGATTTAATCTAGGGTTCTAAAATTAATCTGATTAATTTTAAAATCTTAAATGGCAAATACAGATCCTAAAACATATTAAAAGAGTTTTAATATGTTGTTTATCATTGAAATCAAATAGATAAAAATAAATCTTGCATGGTGCATGTGACCCTAGGTGAAAATTTTTGAATCAATGGTATAATCTTGTGTTTTTCACGCTTCCGTTCCTTCAATTGGTATCAGAGCCACTATATTTGCCATTTAGATTGTTGATTATATAATTTAATTGTGTGTTTGATCATGAGATCAAGAGATTCATTGCTGGTTGGATCATGAGGTGTGGCGGCACACATGGTGAAGCCACCATTGGTGGCGGCAACAATGGTTCCATGGGTGGTTCAAGGTTTGGCTTTTAATTCTGCAATTGTTGTATGATCTAAGGCCTATTCTCTGACTAATTAAAGTGTTTAATTAGTTGTTTTAATCACACAACTAAATTATGATTCAAATCAGAATTTTAAAAAATTGTTTGAATGTGATTCAAATCTGAATTTTAAAAGTTGTTTGAATGTGATTCAAATCTGAATTTTTAAAGTTGTTTGAATCATATTTAAATCTGATTTTTTAAAATTGATTCAATAAAATTCAGATCTGATTTTTAAAAAAATATTTGAATGTGATTCAAATCTGATTTTTTAAAAAAATGTTTGAATGTGATTCAAATCTGAATTTTTGAAGTTGTTTGAATGTGATTCAAATCTGAATTTTTAAATTTGTTTGAATGAGATTCAAATCTGAATTTTTAAATTTATTTGAATCATATTCAAATCTGGATTTTTAAGTTGAATATGAGATATTCAATTTAATTTAAGTATGTATATTTTATTTAATTGTTAAATAGTGATATGCATGATGGATGATCATGGACTATAAAAGACCAATGTGATTGGATTTATTTCTTTTATGTTTCTTTGGGATTGTAAATTAATTAATTTATTTTAATTTATTTTGGGCATGTATTATTAAGTTTGTAATATTTTTGTGTTGTAATTTCATTTATTTAAGTTCTTGTAAATTCGCCTTGGTATGCCAAGGATTACTATGTAATATTGGATTGCAAGAAGTTCAAGGAGGTCAAGAGCATTGGTGGGACCAAAGGAGGAATTCAATATCAAGTGTTGATTATGTACTCCTTCAGCAACTCTTGTAAAATGAATGAATGAAATGCACCTAGGAATGCCCTGATTCAATTCTTGGTGGCTCAGAATTGAATCCCTTAGAAAGTCCATGATCATACCATATTTACTGCTTATCCATGAATGCATGAGATGTATAGGAATGTATGCAATTATATGATATATGCATGCTAAATGGATAATGTGCAAAGTGATACCTTAATAGTAATTAGGATGGCTATAAAATCTTCCAAACAAATGATTAAGTTGGAAATGCTATAATTAAAGTAATTATAACATAAGCCCTCCATTGGGGCAATTATTTTAAGAAATTTTAAATAGTTGCATGAGATGCAATTAATTTAAGAGATTTTCTTAAGAATAATTGTTAAGCATGAGATGTTGTAAATATGTAAATGGTTTGGTGGCCAATATTGGATGTACCTGAGGACATTAAAATTATTTGCATAATTACTGGCTCAATGGGATCAACTTAACTAATGCAAGATAAGTCAATATTGGATGTACCTGAGATTTTGAGCATTAGGGGCTAGCAAAAGGATTGAGCCTCACATGAGATGTGATGGGCAAGGAGTTGCTCACTTATAGTTTATTGTAATTCCAATAATGGATGTACCTGAGGATGATCAATAGAATTATAAGAATTCAATCACCCACTTGAAATCCATCCAACTAGGATTTCCGTTTTCTACTTTGGAAGTGTAGGATTCGCTAAGTTAGTGGGAGGACCAATTTGATTAAAAGACCATAATCATATTTGGTTAATTACATGATACATTTACTAATTAATCTGGTTATTTCTGCAATTAATTTTTTGATAATAATGAGCACAAAACAACCACCACCATCCAATATCCTTGCAAGCATACTTGATCACAACAGGTTGACAGGACCTAATCTGTCTGATTGGCTAAGAAATTTGAAACTTGTCTTGAACCTCGAACATATAGGATATGTTCTAGATTCAAATGTTCCTAGTCCCTTACCTCCAGAGGCCACACAAGAGGAACATGAAACTTTGGACAAGTGGAAGGAGCATGATATGAGAGCTAAGTGTTACATGCTTGCTTCTATGGGTAATGAGTTACAGAAGCAACATGAGAACATGCAGAGTGCGAGTGAGATCCTCCTTCACCTACAAGAGTTGTATGGTGAGCACAGCAGGAATGCTAGGTATGAGATATTTAGACAGCTATTCCGTATGAGGATGTCTGAGGGACAGAATGTTGGGGATCATGTCCACAAGATGATTCGGCTGATTGAGCAGTTAGAACATCTTGACTTCAACATGGATTTCCAACTACAAACGGATTTGATCCTTCAGTTCCTTCCTGAGTCTTTTGGGAATTTTGTGACAAATTTCCATATGACTAAACAGGAATGCACCTTAGCTGGTTTACTCAACATGCTGGTTATTGCCCAAAAGAATATGCCAGGCAATAAAGGAAAAGAGGTAGCTTTGGTTGCATCTTCTTCTGCTGGAAAGTCCAACAAAAAGAAGGGCAATAAGAAAAAGAAACCTCAGATTCCTGGTCCTTCCAAGAAAATAGCTAAACAGAAAAGGAAGACTAAAGCTGACAAAGGCAAAGGAAAGTGTTTCCACTGCCAACAGGAAAGTGTTTCCATTGCCAGTAGGAAAGTGTTTCCACTAGCTAGAGTATAGCAATCTAAATGAATGCAATGCCATGATGAAAACCAACTCAAGTTCAAAATATATTTGGCACTTAAGGTTATGTCATGTTGCAGAAGATAGGATTGCAAAACTGGAGAAAATGGGGATTCTATCCTCATTGGGCTCTGAGCTTACTCCAACTTGTGAATCTTGCCTTCAGGGTAAAATGACTAGATCACCCTTTGTTGGACAAGGGCTAAGAGCTGAAAATATTTTGGAGCTAATACATAGTGATGTATGTGGTCCATTTAAAGAAAAGGCTAGAGGGGGCTTTCATTATTTTATTACCTTTACTTATGATAAATCAAGATTTGGGTATTTGTATTTGATGAAATACAAACATGAATCCTTTGAAAAGTTCAAAGAATTTAAATCTGAAGTAGAAAATCAAACAGGAAAGAGTATTAAAGCTCTTCGATCAGATCGTGGAGGTGAATATTTGAGTACTGAATTTGATGAATACTTGAGAGAGCATGGCATTATTTCTCAGCTGACTCCTACAGGAACGCCACAGCTGAATGGTGTATCTGAAAGGAGAAATCGTACCCTATTGGATATGGTACGTAGTATGATGAGCTATACTGATATGCCAATCTCATTTTGGGGATTTGCATTAGAATCAGCTTTATATATTCTGAATAGGATTCCATCAAAATCAGTTTCTTCCACACCTTATGAGATATGGCATGGAAGAAAACCAAGTCTTAAGCATGTTAAGATTTGGGGTTGTCCAGCTTATATCAAAAAAGCTGAACACTGATAAATTGGAGACCAGATCAGAAAGAGGTCGATTTGTTGGATATCCAAAAGATAGTTTTGGATATTATTTTTATTTGCCTACTTAGTTTTGGATATTATTTTTATTTGCCTACTTCACAAAAGGTTGTGATAAGTAGAGATGCCACATTTCTTGAACAACAGTTTGTTCAAGAAGGAGGCAAAGGAAGGCAAATAGAGTTAGAATTGGAGAATTCTGACCAACCAATGCATCGATGGATATAGATCCATCTAGTCAACCTATACCCATTGATGAAACATCTACAGCTGTTCCTCGTAGAACAACCAGGGTATCTCACCCACTAGTGAGATATGGTTTTCTTCATGAAGAAGAACAAGAGTTGTCTACTCATGAAGAAGTAGATCATGGAGATGATCCACTTACCTATGAAGAAGCTATATCAGATATAGACTCTTCAAAATGGATTGATGCTATGAAATCCGAGATTGATTCCATGTATAAGAATCAAGTTTGGGATCTTGTTGACCCACCTGAAGGTATTGTACCTATAGGGAACAAATGGGTTTTCAAGAAGAAAAATTGGTTATGATGGAAAGGTAGAGACCTATAAGGCAAGGCTAGTAGCGAAAGGGTTTCGCCAAAGGCAAGGAATAGACTATGAGGAGACTTTCTCGCCTGTTGCCATGCTTAAATCAATTAGGATTTTATTAGCAATAGCTGCATACTATGATTATGAGATTTACAGATGGATGTCAAAGCAGCTTTTCTCAATGGATACATTGAAGAAAACATTTTCATGGAACAACCTAGGGGATTTGAATCCCAAGATGGTTCCAAAGTATGCAAGCTAAAGCGATCCATTTATGGGTTGAAACAAGCTTCGAGGAGTTGGAACATCCGTTTTGATGAAGCCATTAAATCTTTTGGTTTTATCAAAAATGAGGATGAGCCATGTGTATATAAGAAGGTTAGTGACAGTGCTATCACTTTCCTTGTCTTATATGTGGATGACATACTGTTGATGGGTAATGACACAGGTATGTTGACAACTATAAAGGTATGGTTGTCAAATACATTCTCCATGAAAGACTTAAGGGAGGCAACCTATATTCTTGGGATTCGCATCTATAGAGATAGAGCGAAAAGAATAATTGGTTTATCCCAAAGTCTATACTTGGAAAAGGTGTTAAAGAAGTTTAACATGCTTGATTCCAAGAGAGGATTGTTACCAGTGAGACATGGTATCCACCTTTCTAAAGAGATGTCTCCAAAGACACCTGAAGAAAGAGATAAGATGGCCAAGATTCCATATGCTTCGGCTATTGGAAGTTTAATGTATGCAATGTTGTGTACTAGGCCGGATATCGCATATGCTGTTAGTTTGACTAGCAGGTATCAATCCAATCCAGGTTTGGAACATCGATAGTCACAAGAATATCCTTAAGTACTTAAGAAGAACTAAGGATTTATTCTTGATTTACGGAGGTGGAGACTTGCAATTGGATGGTTATACTGATTCTGATTTCCAATCAGATATCGATGATAGAAAGTCTACCTCTGGATATGTGTTCATTTGTAATGGAGGTGCAGTCAGTTGAAAGAGTTCCAAACAGAGCACGAATGCAGATTCCACTACGAGGTCGAGTATATTGCCGCATTAGATGCCGCAAAGGAAGTCGTTTGGATAAAGAAGTTCGTGATGTAACTTACAAGAGTTCCTTCCATTGAGTCGCCAGTTCCATTACAATCGTGACAACAATGGAGTAGTCATCTGAGCTAAGGAACTAAGGTCTCACCCAAAATCCAAACACATAGAAAGGCACTACCACATTATCAGAGATATAGTTGGGCAAGGCGATATAGCCATGCAGAAAAATAACATCAGCTGAAAAAATCCAGTTGATCCGTTCACTAAGCTTTTGTCACAAGCTCAGTTAGACCGACATCTTGAGAAGATGGGTCTAAGGTATTGTAATGAATGGCTCTAGTGCTAGTGGGAGATTGTTAGTAGTATGCCCTAGAGCATATCATTTAGTATATATCTTGTACATATTTTTATTAATAAAGGCATTTCTACTTTTCCATTTACATAATATATTTATGTGTAATAGAAAAGGTCCATTGATATTTTGTTAGAAATATTATTCTTAAGTTGTTAAGAATATGAGTGACAATATTTCTAGCACAAAGTATCATAAATAGGTTCACAATCGAGGATACTTCATAATAAGGACATGACTTATCCAGAAAGATTGTATTCATGTTTGTTCCCAAGTTATTTATATGAGATATAAATAAGATGGAATGGTGAGTCTCATGCCATATAACAAACATGATAGGCACTTATAAATGATAAGTAGGCCGAACCAGTGACACTTATGACAAGCACATGGAGTTTACTCTTGTCAATGTTTTATCATAAATCATATCAGTGCATATAATCTTTAGACCTGAGATAGCACAGTTATCTTGTATATAGGTAGTTTGAGTTTGATACTGCTTTCATACTTGTACTGTGTATGGGTATATGGGCATGCGTTGGCTCCTACTAGTTATATATGGAGGTAGGTGTTGATCAAGATGGAATCTGTTCCTCTAAGTAAATAGAGATAAAATCCTATATTCATTTAATTGTTCTTGATGTTTCAAGTTCTGCCAGACAGATAGATTTAATCGTAAAAGAGTTTCTGATGAGAAAATCTTTTTAATCAAGAACTGTAATTAAAAGAGAACATAATATTCATAGCAAATGTAGTTTGACATAAACCATGACTCCAGCTTGAGTTGGGATTTTGTAACAGAGAGATTCTAGTGCATGGTAACATATGATTATAGGTTCATTTAAGGTAAACCTTATTACTAATTGGGTGGCCATGGCATGCTATGCTAGGTGTTAACCATGGTCTATGAGGTTCATAAAATGATTTAGAGAAATCATTTATGGTAAGAAAGAGTTCTGATGATATTAAGAGTTGATATCATGTCTCATTGCCAATTAGTGATGAGCCTAGTAAGTCACACACATACACAAGTTATCACCTATTTAAATATGATTTAATTAATTAATTAAAGAGTTTAATTGATTAATTAAATAGATTTGGTTTGCAATTAAATTGCAAAGTCCCTAGCATGACTTGAAACCAAATCTAGATTATTGGATGTATAATATAAGTTAAATTTATATTTAAAGTGTTTAAATATGAATTTAATTAATGAGAAATTAATTAATAGAGATTAATTAATTAATTTATATTTGATATAAATTAATTAGAAGAAGAAAATAATTATTTTGGGTTGAGAACTCAAAATTAAGACACAGGGGCATTTTGGTCATTTCACAGTGTGACACGTGGCACCATGAGATGGTGACACATGGCATAACACATAAGCTTGCCAAATGTTTTTAATCATGTAAGATGATTAAAATCAAGATTAAATATAGGTTTGACACTTGGCACAATGTGATTGGGTCACTTAAACCTAGAGCTAATCAAAAGGTGACATGTGGCTAGGGTTTAATGTGTTAACCTAGCTATTTAAGTGTGGTTATGAAAAGAAAACATAACCAGCAGCCTCTCCTCTCAATTTTCACGCCACTTTGAGCCTCTCCAGCTATTTCTCTTCATCTCTCATCAATTCAAAGAGATTAGCCATCAATCTCTTGAATTAAGAACACTAGAAATTGTTTCTAGTGTCCTGTTTACATCTCTAATCTCTTAAAAGGCAGAACTTGAATTTCTAATTAATAGAAAAGGCTTTAGAAGCTGTTCAAGGGCTGCCATAGGTGTTCTTGGTGTGGACAAGCTAGAGGGACAACATTTGGTGTCCTGAAGACGAATCTCAAAGGCGCAGACACGCTGCAGTGCATCAAGAGGTTAGTGTAATCGTTCTTGATTTAATCTAGGGTTCTAAAATTAATCTGATTAATTTTAAAATCTTAAATGGCAAATACAGATCCTAAAACATATTAAAAGAGTTTTAATATGTTGTTTATCACTGAAATCAAATAGATAAAAATAAATCTTGCATGGTGCATGTGACCCTAGGTGAAAATTTTTGAATTCAATGGTATAATCTTGTGTTTTTCACGCTTCCGTTCCTTCACACTTAAACCCTTGCCACATATCACCCTTTGATTGGTTCTAGGTTTAAATGACCCTATCACATTGTGCCAAGTGTCAAACCTATATTTAATCTTAATTTTAATCATCTTACGTGATTAAAAGACATTTGGCAAGCTTATGTGTAATGCCATGTGTCACCATCTCATGGTGCCACATGTCACCCTGTGAAATGACCAAAATGCCCCTGTGTCTTAATTTTGAGTTCTTAACCCAAAATAATTATTTCTCTTTTTCTAATTAACTTATATCAAATATAAATTAATTAATTAATCTCTATTAATTAATTTCTCATTAATTAAATTCATATTTAAACACTTTAAATATAAATTTAACTTATACTTTACATCCAATAATCTAGATTTGGTTTCAAGTCATGCTAGGGACTTTGTAATCTAATTGCAAACCAAACCTATTTAATTAATCAATTAAACTCTTTAATTAATTAATTAAATCATATTTAATTAGGTGATAACTTGTGTATGTGTGTGACTTACTAGGCTCATCACTAATTGGCAATGAGATATGATATTAACTCTTAATATCATCAGAACTCTTTCTTACCATAAATGATTTCTCTAAATCATTTTATGCACCTCATAGACCATGGTTAACACCTAGCATAGCATGCCATGGCCACCTAATTAGTAATAAAATTTACCTTAAATGAACCTATAATCATATGTTACCATGCACTAGAATCTCTTTGTTACGAAATCCCAACTCAAGCTGGAGTCATGGTTTATGTCAAACTCCATTTGCTATGAATATTATGTTCTCTTTTAATTCCAGTTCTTGATTAAAAAGATTTTCTCATCAGAAACTCTTTTCTGATTAAATCTATCTGTCCTGACCAGGAACTTAAAACATCAAGAATAATTAAATGAACATAGGATTTTATCTCTATTTACTTGGAGGAACAGATTCCATCTTGATCAACACCTACCTCCATATATAACTAGTAGGAGCCAACACATGCCCATATACCCATACACAGTACAAGTATGAAAGCAGTATCAAACTCAAACTACCTATATACGAGATAACTATGCTATCTCAGGTCTAAAGATTATATGCGCTGATATGATTTATGACAAAACATTGACAAGAGTAAACTCCATGTGCTTGTCATAAGTGTCACTGGTTCGGCCTACTTATCGTTTATAAGTGCCTATCATGTTTGTCATATGGCATGAGACTCACCATTCCATCTTATTTATATATCATATAAATAACTTGGGAACAAACATGAATACAATCTTTCTAGATAAGTCATGTCCTTATTATGAAGTATCCTCGATTGTGAACCTATTTATGATACTTTGTACTAGAAACACTGTCACTCATATTCTTAACAACTTAAGAATATTATAATACAATCTTTACTTGTTATATTATTTTCTTGTTATATTATTGCATCATTAAGCAGCAATGCTTAGCGCGATGGATTTGTTTCCTCGAGCAGGTACTGAAGTTAAAGCCCAGTGAATACCAAACAGAGATTTTGGAGTTCTGATCTGCAGAGTGTTCAAGGTTATCACCTCCTTAGCAATGCATGTAGATAGGGCCCATATAGATCATATTATGTATTTTGTACATTATAATTAATTATTATTTGTAATGTAAACTATGAATTGTATGTTGAAATATAGATTATGGAACTGTAATTAATTTGTAGATCATGTAAATTATGAATTTATGTAATCAGTCTGTAAATCATGTAAATTAATGAAACTTGAGAACTTATATATATAAATTGTGCATGAATGGAAATGCATGGAAATGAATTGAAATTGAGATATATGAATGAGATGTGAATAATGAGAATAATTGATGAGATTTTTATTGTAAAATATTATTGAAATTTTCAAACAGATGAATAGAACACGTCAAATGATAATAAAATAGAGGAAACTCCGTTAGTTTCTCCGTCAAAAAATAATCGATATTAAATATAACGAGAACAAAATTTTTAAAGAAATAAAGTAAGATAAGTTAGGGTGCTCCGGCACCGAATGTAGCACGCTTTGCTCGGCTACACTGTAGTCGGGTGAGGGTTGTTACAAGAGTTCTCCCACTCCTCAATGTAACTACCTTACAATGCTCCCTTGGGTTCATCTTTGGTTGACTAGGCAGTTTACCAGCAGCTTTACTCAAAGAACTTGCTTGCTGAGCAATTTGGTTTTCTAGCATCTCATTATGGGTAGCAAGTTAGTCCATTCTAGAAGTCAACTATTTAATCAATTCATTCTGTTGTTGTTGAGCTGCTAGGAAACCTTCCACCATGGATTCCATGGTTATCTTCGGTTTAGGTTGCTGAGGTTGAGGAGGCGGTGGTGGATGTGCAAAGTCTTGGCCTCTTTTCTGAAATTCAGGGGGTACTGGTGGTTTGTACCCCTATTATTTGTTTATTGGCTGATTCTGCTGATTGGATCATGAGAAATTTGGGTGGTTCCTCCATCCAGGGTTATAAGTGAAGGAGCAAAAGCATGAAAAACACAAGTTTATATTATTGAATTCAAAAATTTTTCACCTAGGGTTACATGCATCATGCAAGATTTATTTTTATCTATTTGATTTCAATGATAAACAACATATTAAAACTCTTTTAATATGTCTTTGGATCTGTATTTGCCATTTAAGATTTTAGAATTAATCAGATTAATTTTAGAACCCTAGATTAGATCAAGAATAAGTTCACTAACCTCTTGATGCACTGCAGTGTGTTTGGCACCTTCGGGATGCGCCTTTAGGACATCAGATGTTGTCCCTCTAGCTTGTCCACACCAAGATTACCTATAGCAACCCTTGAACAACTTCTAAAGCTTTTTCTATTAATTAGAAAATCAAGTTTTTCCTTTTAAGAGATTAAAGATGTAAACAGGACACTAGAAACAATATCTAGTATTTTTAATTCAAGAGATTGTTTACTAATCTCTTGGAATTGATGAGAGATGAAGAAGAAGAGAGAATGGAAGCCTCAAGGGTGGCGGCATAAAGGGAGGCAGCAGCTGGTTATTATTTTCTTTTTCATAACAACACTTATATAGCTAGGTCACCACTTAAAACTCTTGCCACATGTCACCTTCTGATTGGCTCTAGGTTTAATTGACCCAATCACATTATGCCTAGTGTCAAACCTATATTTAATCTTAATTTTAATCATCTTACATGATTAAAAGACATTTGGCAAGCTTATGTATAGTGCCATGTGTCACCATTTCATGGTGCCACATGTCACCATTTCATGGTGCCACATGTCACCCTATGAAATGACCAAAATGCCCTTGTGTCTTAATTTTGAGTTCTCAACCCAAAATAATTATTTCTCTTCTTCTAATCAATTTATATCAAATATAAATCAATTAATTAATCTTTATTAATTAATTTCTCATTAATTAAATTCATATTTAAACACTTTAAATATAAATTTAACTTATACTATACATCCAATAATCTAGATTTGGTTTCAAGTTATGCTAGGGACTTTGCAATCTAATTGCAAACCAAACCTATTTAATTAATCAATTAAACTCTTTAATTAATTAAATAAATTATATTTAATTTGGTGATTACTTGTGTATGTGTGTGACTTACTAGCTCATCACTAATTGGCAATGAGACATGATATCAACTCTTAATATCATCAGAACTCTTACCATAAATGATTTCTCTAAATCATTTTATGCACCTCATAGACCATGGTTAACACCTAGCATAGCATGCCATGGCCACCCAATCAGTAATAAGGTTTACCTTAAATGAACCTATAATCATATGTTACCATGCACTAGAATCTCTCTGTTACAAAATCCCAACTCAAGCTGGAGTCATGGTTTATGTCAAACCCCATTTGCTATGAATATTATGTTCTCTTTTAATTCCAGTTCTTGATTAAAAGATTTTCTCATTAGAAACTCTTTTCTCATTAAATCTATATGTCCTGGTGTAGCACCCCTATGTTCGGTAGTACGTTCTACTGTTCCGACGACCAGTGTCTGTCTGGACAGTTAGGATGCCTAGAACTAAATTTAAATATTAGTGAGGAGACATAAAATAATGAAATACAAGAAATGAAAATACAAGAAAAACAAAGAAAAAATAATAACAATGAAATGTAACTAAGTTAAATAAGCCAGCACCGCAGCGATGGGTGACCGCACGAGGAAGTTACGGCG
The DNA here is from genome assembly GCF_030052815.1 of Hevea brasiliensis. Classification (NCBI taxonomy): domain Eukaryota; kingdom Viridiplantae; phylum Streptophyta; class Magnoliopsida; order Malpighiales; family Euphorbiaceae; genus Hevea; species Hevea brasiliensis. The sequence goes on from NC_079506.1 coordinate 35,045,637, forward strand.
CAGGCAATAGCCGACCCTAGGACTGCAGGGAACCCTCGGAATTTAGTTTCGAGACAAAATTAAAGGCTTATCTGTAACACCCCGGACCTCCGAGTTATGAATAGTACCATTTTCAATTGTAACACCCCGAACCTCCGAGTTATGAATAGTACCATTTTTGGTCCGTGACTAATACTATTCAAAGACACCTTGAGGACCAAAAATAAATAAAAAATTAATTGAGATAGACACAATAAAAATTCTAGTGAACAAAAAAGCTAAGGACTCATCGGGTATTATAAAAAGAAGGATTATGACCCGATGAGGGGCATTTTGGTTAATTCACCTCAAGACTTGACTTTTGACCAAAATGTCAATTAAATTAAATGAAATTAATGAATTGAATTATGGGGTAAAAATTGAAGAAAAATTCAAGTAAAAATATGTAAGGGAAAATTTAAGAAATGAAAACTTAAACTTTCATTTCCATTATGACAAAATTAAAATGAAAGACTTATGGGCTTTTGATAGTTAAATTTAATTATTTAATTAAAAGGAAAAATTAAGTGTAAATGAAAAAAAAAAGGGAATAAAAATTTAAGTTTAATTATCCTTATGACACAATTAAAATTTATAATTTTAATAAGCTAATTTTGGGGATAAATATATACATATATATATATATATATATATATATATATATATATATATATATATATATTAATAAGAAGACAAATATCTTCTTCATTTCTTTTTTTTTTCATAAGAGGCCACCACCCTCTCCTCTCTTTCTCTCTCTCTCTCTCTCTCTCTCTCTCTTTCTTTTTCTCTTCTTCTTTCACTTTTTTCCCTCATTGATTTCTCCTCCCAAGTTTTAATTCCCTTAAATTCCCTTCATAAATTCTATAGCCCACTAAAAGAAAACATCAAAGAGATCTTTGATTGAGAGATTAAAAGTAAGGAGAACAAGAATTGGAAGAAAAGTGAAGTTGGAAAGAAATCAACAAGAGCTAATTTTCTTTTCATGTTAGATTAGTTGTATAAGCTTGGAATGAAGTTAATTTATGATGAAATTTCATAAGAAAATGAAAGAAAACATATATGGAACCTAAACTAGGGTTTTGGCCAAATGGGAGAAAAATTAGGGTTTTGAACATTAGGGTTTAGAGACAAAAAATGTGAAGAAGCGCTAAATAATGTCTTTGACATAGTTTAAGGAAAGAAATGGCCATTTGTGACCTAATTAAGTATGTTACAAGTGTTTAAATCGAAGCAAAATTCGGATTGGGTATGAAGCATGACCAAAAGTCAACTTTGAGGTACCAAAAATAAAATTTTACAAGTCCAATTGGTATGGGACCAATTGGGACTGAAAATAGGCACTAAATGACACAATTTTCATTTAGGAAGCATGCCCAAAAAGTGACCAAAACCTAGTGAACAAACTGACCAAACTTGAAAAACTGTAGTATGAACAGTACACATGAATAGTAATCGTGTTTGGGTCATAACTCGAGCTATGCAGGTCAAAATGACCTGAACTTTTACCAGTAGTTAGATGAGATATAGAACTAAAACTTTCATGAAGAACACAAACCCAAATTATGCCATTAACGCAATCAAATTATTGAGCAAAGTTGAGTTACTGAATCTGCAAAACTGTAGAATTGCCATATGAGCAGTAAAGTTTCAATGGCTATAACTCTCTCTAGAAAACTCTAATTTAGGCGATTCTACATAGTAGAATATTTCATATGAAGAATGTTAGGCCAAATTATGAACTTAACTCAATCAAATTGTGAAACGAATTTAGGTCACCGAATCTGCCAGAATCTGGGCACCTAAAATTGACCAAATGAACAGTAAACTTTGCAAGGCTATAACTCTCTCTAGAAAGCTTCGATTTAGGCAATTCTTGAACCGGTGGAAACCTAAGACATAGTAGAATATTTCATATGAAGAATGTTAGGCCAAATTATGAACTTAACTCAATCAAATTGCGAAACGAATTTGGGTCGCCGAATCTGCCAGAATCTGGGCACCTAAAATTGACCAAATGAACAGTAAACTTTGCAAGGCTATAACTCTCTCTAGAAAGCTCCGATTTAGGCGATTCTTAAACCGATGGAAACCTAAGACATAGTAGAACATTTCATATGAAGAACATTAGACCAAATTATGGACTTAACTTGGTCAAATTGCTAAAAAAAATTAGATCGATAAATCTGCCAGAACAAAATCTGCAGCATGAACAGTGACGTGAACAGTAATGGTTTTTTGGGCATAACTTGAGCTACACAGCTCCGAATTAGGCGATTCAAAAAGGAAAATAAATTTAAGACCTAAATGAGCAATTTTCATGAAGAACATCTCACCAAATTATGATCAAAACTAGGTAAAAATTGGGTTCAAAGATTGGGGCACCAAGCTGTCCCAAAACCAAAATATTCTAAAATTTTCAAAGCTAACTTGGGATGCATTAGACATGCATATAATGAGTTCTTGGCAGCAATTGAGATTGGTATTGAGGTATTCTATTTGTGTATTTTCAGTAGAAAAAGAAGTTGGAATGGACAAGGAGAAGTAGGTAACAATAAAGGAGAGCATTGAAGGTTTGTGCACAACTAACATTTTCTTCATTTTTAAATTTGTAAATTGCTTGGAATGTGTTAAATTGAATGAGTTTGCTTTGAACAAGTTTACTTTGACTGAAATATGGTTTTTCTCTTGCATTTAAGAAATTTAGGTGTTGCTACCTTTATTTGGATATTATGATGAATTTAAATGTGTTTATTGGTTTATAAATGTGATTGTTGAATGGAAAATTTTTGGAAACTGTTTTGAAACCACAGTTAGAATGACAGTCCCTTTCGGAACTCCCCAGTAGTAACGGCTACTTGGGGTTAGTAAATGATATTGATTATGTCTCCCATTAATAACGGTTAGTGGGGTAAGACTATATGAGTACTCATTAGCTAGCTAGCCCTTCCCTCATTAATTATGGTTAGTGAGGTTGAGATTGCTTTGTCGTGGTGTATAACACGGCACTGATCGTGAAATTTTATGTCATGGCCTAAACTGTGTGTTGATGTTGACAACACTAATGCTTTGTGAATTGTGATTTATGAAATGTGATTTCTCATTTGAAATGTTATTCCAATAAATGGTTCTTATAAACTTAGAACTATTGTGATGTTTTCATGCTTAAGAAGGATGTGATTTGTTATGCTTTGACAAATTGTGTTTTTACCTTAAGTTTTGAAATTTTAGTTGTGCACCACTGAGTGATATACTCAGCGATAGCTTCTTTATGCTGTCGCAGGAAAGGGAAAGGAGAAGCCTGCTGAGTGAGAGACTTGGAAGCAGCATTTTGGTTTTGATTGTGGTTATCTATAGTAGGTATACCTCTGTAATTTCCTTTTGATGTATTTTGTACCTATATGTATGGATATACGGACATTGAGCAATTTGTATTTAAAAGCACTGCATTGCTATCACATTTGAGTTTGTAACTATTTTGTATTTCACTTTGAGACTTATGAAAATGTAACTTTTGCAATATTTATTCTATTACTATTTCCAATGAATGTTTACATGGAATTTTAATTATTATCATGCAGTTTTCCGCAACAGAATTGATAAGACAAAAAGCTATGATTTGTTTTAAAATCCCTTGTAGCATAACTAATGGGTTATCGGTAGGTGTAGTTCTATAATTCATTAGGTATGCTACGGGAACATGTCATGCCTTACCAGGGATAAGGTGTGACATGTTTTAGTGGTATCAGAGCCGCTTGCGTGTCCTCTTGAGCGATGGTGGGGCAAACCTCAGCGAGGATGCTGAGTCCCGAAAGGGGGGGAGAAAGGTCCCTTAGGCAAATCCCACATCGGCAAATCACGGAGATGGTCTTGGGCTGAAAAGTAATGATATATAAGATGGGAAAACTAATCATTAGAGGCGCCTTTTGGTGGAATGGCCTGGATAGTTGGAAGAACTCCAGGGTTAAGCGTACTCGCTTGAGAGAAATCCTAGGATGGGTGACCTCCTGGGAAGTTCTCCATTCCACCTATGGGACAAAACCGTGAGGCTTATGGCCAAAGCGGACAATTCCTCTAGTGGTTGGAGTCTGATCGTTACAATTGGTATCAGAGCTTTGGTTTTTATACAAGTTTTGAAATTGCATGTTTGAAAATTTTTGATAAGTGCAACTGCTCAATTGTCATTATTGATACATATAGTGCATTACATCATAAATATGGACTAATGGAGGGAAATCTCCTTGTGTTGGTTGTTCAAGGAGTAGAATTCCTTGTGATTTAATATGGAAGAGGGGGATCACATAGTAGAGCAATTAGTAGCAGCTGAGGTACAGGGGGAAGCCCCAGCTCCTCAGAATGCCAGTGGATCGATTGCACCCATCCCACCCATGCAGTTTCCTGCTCAGTTCGCTCAACAGATGGCTGCACTATTTCAGCAAATGGCTGGCATTATACCAGTCCAAGCTCCTATGCAAGCACCTCCAATGCAACCACCATCCCCAGCCAGACAATATGATAAGTTAATGAAGTATGGGGCAATAGAGTTCAAGGGTACAGTGGACCCATTGGAAGCTGAGCAATGGTTAGAACGGATGGAGAGGGTCTTCAAGAAATTGCACTGCACAGATGAGTTGAAGTTTGAATATTCAATTTCCTTGCTGCAGGGAGATGCATATGAGTGGTGGAAGACCATTCCCCACAGTTGGGCTAAGCCGCCAGTGCTGACATGGGATGACTTTCTAAGGGAGTTTAGACAGAAGTATGTTCCTGATACCTTTGTGGATATGAAGTTACAGGAGTTTCTCAGTTTGAAGCAAGGGAACAAGATTGTAGCCGAGTATGAGAGAGACTTTTATCGCCTCAGCCACTATGCTGGAAGCCTACTCACTACCAGTAGAGACAGATGCAAACGGTTTGAGGCCTAGTTTGAGATTGCAAGTGCTTGGGTTTCGACATGACAACTTCTCTGGGTTGATATCACAGGCCCTTGAATTGGAAAGGATAGAACTGGAAGGGGCATTTGAGAAGGTAATCACTGAAAAAGAGAAGAGTAGTAAGCCTACAGGTAAAAGTCCAAGTAACAATTCGGGTAAGAGGAAGAGCTTTGGGGGACCAAGTAACAGATGATCTAGTAGGGGAAGATTCTCAGGGCAGAGGCTACCTAGATCTGGACAACAAACATCTAAGGGTTCCTTTCCTACCCGTGCTTGTGAAACTTGTGGCAGGACTCATGGAGGAGTATGTTATAAGGCCATAGGAGCCTGTTACAACTGTGGTGGAAGTGGGCATTTTGCTAGAGATTGCACTAGTGCCCGCAGATCTGGACCACCTACTACCACTCAGGGATCTGTTCAAGGTTCTACTTCCAGAGGACAACAGACAACTAGTAGAGGCAGAGGCAGGGGTAGAGGTAACACTTCTGGCAGCCAGGGCACAATGAGCCAACCAGAGCAGAGTGGTACACCAGTTAAGGTGTACGCCATGTGCCAGAGGGATGAAGCTAAGACATCAGATGTTGTAGCTGGTACTTTCTCCACTTTTGATAGAGATGTATATGTGTTGTTTGACCCTGGTTCTACACATTCTTATGCTAGTGCCAGTATTGCATGCTCTATTGCTATTCCTTGTGTGAAATTGGATTATGATGTGCTAGTGACTAGTCCTTTAGGACAAGAGGTTAGGGTGAACAAATTGTATAAGGATTGTCCTTTGGTGATCCAAGGACACACATTCCTGTCAGACTTAATTGACATGCCCTTCTGAGATTATGATATCATCTTAGGCATGGATTGGTTAGCTAGGCATCACGCCATGAACGACTATAGACCGAAGACAATCACTTTTGGTCTTCCCGAGTATGCAGACATAGTGATACACGGGGAGGGACAGTTATTGCCATCCAACATTATTTCAACTACACTTGCTAGAAAGATGATTAGAAAGGGATGCGAAGCTTATCTAGCTCATGTGATAGACACCCAGGTGGGGAGTCCAGATCTTAAAGATATTCCTACAGTATGGGATTTTCCGGATGTCTTTCCGGAAGAATTACCGGGATTGCCTCCAGAAAAAGAGGTGCAGTTTGAAATTGAGACTATGCTTGGTGTGGAGCCAATCTCCATCACTCCTTATAGGATGGCACCTGCTGAGTTGAAAGAACTGAAGGTACAATTATAGGAATTGTTAGATAAGGGTTTCATCCGCCCTAGCATGTCACCTCGGGGAGCACTAGTATTATTTGTGAAAAAGAAGGATGGTACTCTCCGCCTATGCATAGACTATAGACAGTTGAATAAGGTGACCATAAAGAATAGATATCCTCTGCCACAGATCGATGATTTATTTGATCAGTTGAAGGATGCAACTGTATTCTCGAAAATTGACTTGAGATCGGGCTACTACCAGTTGAGGGAGCAGGAGCAAAGTATTCCAAAACTGCCTTTAGGACTCGGTATGGCCACTATGAGTTCTTGGTAATGCCATTCGGGTTGACTAATGCTCCAGCTGCTTTTATGGGCCTAATGAACACTATCTTCAGGCCATATTTGGACTAGTTTGTTGTGGTGTTCAATGATGATATTTTGGTGTACTCAAAGAATGCAGAGGAACACGACAAGCACTTGAGGATAGTATTGCAGACTTTAAGGGAGAAGCAGTTGTATGCCAAACTATCAAAATGTGAGTTTTGGCTAAAGGAGATTTCATTTTTGGGGCATATTGTATCTGCAGAAGGTATCCAGGTGGATCCTAGCAAAGTAGAAGCCATTCTTAATTGGAAGCCACCTAGAAATGTCACAGAAGTTCGGAGTTTCCTTGGTTTAGCTGGGTATTATCAAAGGTTTGTGAAGGGATTCTCCATGCTAGCATCTCCACTGACCAAGCTACTTAGGAAGGATGTAAAATTTTAGTGGACTAATCGATGCCAGGAAAGTTTTGATGAGTTAAAGAGGCGTTTAACTGAAGCTCCCGTCTTAACCTTGCCCACTTTGGGTAAAGTGTACACCATATATAGTGATGCTTCTCATAACAGATTAGGCTGTGTGTTGATGTAAGATAGAAATGTCATTGCCTATGCTTCACGCCAGCTTAAACCGCGTGAAAGGAATTATCCTACACATGACTTGGAGCTGGCAGCCATTGTCTTTGCCTTGAAGACCTGGAGACATTATTTGTATAGGGAGAGATGTTATATATACACAGATCATAAAAGTTTGAAGTACTTGGGCACACAGAAGGAGTTAAATTTGAGGCAGAGGAGATGGTTAGAGCTGATAAAAGATTATGATTGTTTGATAGACTATCAGCCTGGAAAGGCAAATGTTGTAGCTGATGCTTTAAGTTGCAAGACTATGGCTAGTTTGAGGGTTTCTCCTTTGTCCATGGTGCATGAATTAAGGGCATTGCATGCTAATTTGGAGATTAATGAAGATGGGCAGATGGTAGCTACTTGGCAAGTGAAGCCAATGCTGGCAGAACAAATTAAAGTAGTTGCACAGAAGGATGATAAGCATGTGAAGTTGATGGAAGAGGCTTGGGATGGCAAGAAAACAGAATTATCAGTAAATGATGAGGGCTTGTTGTTATATAAGGGCAGAATGTGCATTCCTGAGAATGTTGAACTGAGGCAGACCATTTTAAAGGAAGCACATGATTCACCTTTTGCAATGCACCCTGATGGAACCAAAATGTATAGAAGTGTGAAAGAGCACTATTGGTGGAGAGGAATGAAGAAAGACATAGCAGAATATGTTGCCAAATGCCTAACTTGTCAGCAAGTAAAGGTAGAACACTAAGTGCCTGCAGGGTTGCTACAGCCATTGCCAAATCCCGAGTGGCAATGGGAAAGAATCACTATGGATTTCGTGACAGGACTTCCACGTACACAAAAGAATCATGATGCAGTTTGGGTTATTGTTGATAGATTGACCAAGTCTACACACTTTTTACTAGTGAGAATGGATTACAACCTGAAAAGATTGGCCAAACTATACATTGATGAAGTGGTGAGGTTGCATGGAGTGCCAATGTCTATTGTGTCTGATAGAGATAGGTTCACTTCTAGATTCTGGGGTAGTCTCCAAAAAGCCCTAGGGACTAGATTGAACTTCAGTACAGCATTCCATCCACAGACAGACGGCCAGTCTGAAAGGATCATTCAGATTTTGGAGGATATGCTTCGGCCTTGTGTGATTGAGTTTGAAGGGAGTTGGGACACACACTTGCCTTTAATTGAATTTGCCTACAACAACAGTTATCAGTCAAGCATCGGAATGCCTCCATATGAAGCACTTTATGGCAGGAAGTGTAGAACTCCGTTGTGTTGGGATGAAGTGGGCGAGAGGAAGTTGATTGGTCTAGAATTAGTGCAGCAGACAGAAGAAAAGGTTAAGCTCATTAGAGACAGACTCAAAGTTGCAACGGATAGACAGAAGTCCTACAGTGACCTAAAGAGAAGAGATATTCGGTATAGTGTGGGTGACAAGGTGTTCCTGAAAGTTTCCCCATGGAAGAGGATCATGAGGTTTGGTAGAAAGGGGAAACTAAGTCCTCGCTTCATTGGGCCGTATGAGGTTCTGGAAAGAGTGGGTCCATTGGCATATGGACTTGCATTGCCTCCAGAGTTGGAAAAGATTCACAATATCTTCCATGTCTCCATGTTGAGGAGGTACAGATCAGACCCCTCTCACATTTTGCCAATAGAGGAGATTGAGGTGAATCCAGACCTGACATATGATGAAGAGCCCATAAAGATCTTGGCACATGAGGTGAAGCAGCTGAGGAACAAACAGATACCTCTAGTCAAAGTGTTGTGGAACCATCATTCAGGCCAGGAGGCTACATGGGAGCGTGAGGAGGACATGAGGAGACAGCACCCACAGCTATTCAGAGACTGAGACCAGGCAAATTTCGAGGACGAAATTTATTTTTAAGGAGGGGAGAATTGTAACACCCGGAACCTCCGAGTTATGAATAGTACCATTTTTGGTTCGTGACTAATACTATTCAAAGACACCTTGAGGACCAAAAATAAATAGAAAATTAATTAAGATAGACACAATAAAAATTCTAGTGAATAAAAAAGCTAAGGACTCATCGGGTATTATAAAAAGAAGGATTATGACCCGATGAGGGGCATTTTGGTCAATTCACCTCAAGAGTTGACTTTTGACCAAAATGTCAATTAAATTAAATGAAATTAATGAATTGAATTATGGGGTAAAAATTGAAGAAAAATTCAAGTAAAAATATGTAAGGGAAAATTTAAGAAATGAAAACTTAAACTTTCATTTCCATTATGACAAAATTAAAATGAAAGACTTATGGGCTTTTGATAGTTAAATTTAATTATTTAATTAAAAGGAAAAATTAAGTGTAAATGAAAAAAAAAAGGGAATAAAAATTTAAGTTTAATTATCCTTATGACACAATTAAAATTTATAATTTTAATAAGCTAATTTTGGGGATAAATATATACATACATATATATATATATATATAAATAAGAAGACAAATATCTTCTTCATTTCTTTTTTTTTTCATAAGAGGCCACCACCCTCTCCTCTCTCTCTCTCTCTCTCTCTCTCTCTCTCTCTCTCTGTCTTTCTTTTTCTCTTCTTCTTCCACTTTTTTTCCTCATTGATTTCTCCTCCCAAGTTTTAATTCCCTTAAATTCCCTTCATAAATTCTATAGCCCACTAAAAGAAAACATCAAAGAGATCTTTGATTGAGAGATTAAAAGCAAGGAGAACAAGAATTGGAAGAAAAGTGAAGTTGGAAAGAAATCAACAAGAGGTAATTTTCTTTTCATGTTAGATTAGTTGTATAAGCTTGGAATGAAGTTAATTTATGATGAAATTTCATAAGAAAATGAAAGAAAACATATATGGAACCTAAACTAGGGTTTTGGCCAAATGGGAGAAAAATTAGGGTTTTGAACATTAGGGTTTAGAGACCAAAAATGTGAAGAAGTGCTAAATGATTTCTTTGACATAGTTTAAGGAAAGAAATGGCCATTTGTGACCTAATTAAGTGTGTTAGAAGTGTTTAAATCAAAGCCAAATTCGGATTGGGTATGAAGCATGACCAAAAGTCAACTTTGAGGGACTAAAAATGAAATTTTACAAGTCCAATTGGTATGGGACCAATTGGGACTGAAAATAGGCACTAAATGACACAATTTTCATTTAGGAAGCATGCCCAAAAAGTGACCAAAACCTAGTGAACAAACTGACCAAACTTGAAAAACTGTAGTATGAATAGTACACATAAATAGTAATTGTGTTTGGGTCATAACTCGGGCTAGGCAAGTCAAAATGACTTGAACTTTTACCAGTAGTTAGACGAGATACAGGCCTAAAACTTTCATGAAGAGCACAAACCCAAATTATGCCATTAACCCAATCAAATTATTGAGCAAATTTGAGTTACTGAATCTGCAAAACTGTAGAATTGCCATATGAGCAGTAAAGTTTCAATGGCTATAACTTTCCCTAAAAGACTCCAATTTAGGCGATTCTTGAACCGATGGAAACCTAAGACATAGTAGAATATTTCATATGAAGAATGTTAGGCCAAATTATGAACTTAACTCAATCAAATTGCAAAACGAATTCAGGTCACCGAATCTGCCAGAATCTGGGCACCTAAAATTGACCAAATGAACAGTAAACTTTGCAAGGCTATAACTCTCTCTAGAAAGCTCCGATTTAGGCGATTCTTGAACCGACGGAAACCTAGGATATAGTAGAATATTTCATATGAAGAATGTTAGGCCAAATTATGAACTTAACTCAATCAAATTGCGAAACGAATTTGGGTCGCCGAATCTGCCAGAATCTGGGCACCTAAAATTGACCAAATGAACAGTAAATTTTGCAAGGCTATAACTCTCTCTAGAAAGCTCCGATTTAGGCGATTCTTAAACCGATGGAAACCTAAGACATAGTAGAACATTTCATATGAAGAACATTAGACCAAATTATGGACTTAACTTGGTCAAATTGCTAAACAAAATTGGATCGATAAATCTGCCAGAACAAAATCTGCAGCATGAACAGTGACGTGAGCGATGAATGGTTTTGGGCATAACTTGAGTTACACAGCTCCGAATTAGGCGATTCAAAAAGGAAAATAAATTTAAGACCTAAATGAACAATTTTCATGAAGAACATCTCACCAAATTATGATCGAAACTAGGTAAAAATTGGGTTCAAAGATTGGGGCACCAAGCTGTCCCAAAACCAAAATATTCTAAAATTTTCAAAGCTAACTTGGGATGCATTAGACATGCATATAATGAGTTCTTGGCAGAAATTGAGATTGGTATTGAGGTATTCTATTTGTGTATTTTCAGTAGAAAAAGAAGTTGGAACAGACAAGGAGAAGTAGATAACAATAAAGGAGAGCATTGAAGGTTTGTGCACAACTAATATTTTCTTCGTTTTTAAATTTGTAAATTGCTTGGAATGTGTTAAATTGAATAAGTTTGCTTTGAACAAGTTTACTTTGACTGAAATATGGTTTTTCTCTTGCATTTAAGAAGTTTAGGTGTTGCTACCTTTATTTGGATATTATGATGAATTTAAATGTGTTTATGGTTTATAAATGTGATTGTTGAATGGAAAATTTTTGGAAACTGTTTTGAAACCACAGTTAGCATGACAGTCCCTTTCAGAACTCCCCAGTAGTAATGGCTACTTGGGGTTGGTAATTGATATTGATTATGCCTCCCATTAACAACAGTTAGTGGGGTAAGACTATATGAGTACTCAATAGCTAGCTAGCCCTTCCCTTATTAATAATGGTTAGTGAGGTTGAGATTGCTTTGTTGTGATGTACAACACGGCACTGATCGTGAAATTTTGTGTCATGGCCTAAACTGTGTGTTGATGTTGGCAACACTAATGCTTTGTGAACTGTGATTTATGAAATGTGATTTCTCATTTGAAATGTTATTCCAATAAATGGTTCTTATGAACTTAGAACTATTGTGATGTTTTCATGCTTAAGAAGGATGTGATTTGTTATGCTTTGACAAATTGTGTTTTTACCTTAAGTTTTGAAATTTTAGTTGTGCACCACTGAGTGATATACTCAGTGATAGCTTCTTTATGCTGTCGCAGGAAAGGGAAAGGAGAAGCCTGCTGAGTGAGAGATTTGGAAGCAGCATTTTGGTTTTGATTGTGGGTATCTATAGTAGGTATACCTCTGTAATTTCCTTTTGATGTATTTTGTACCTATATGTATGGATGTACGGACATTGAGCATTTTGTATTTAAAAGCACTGCATTGCTATCACATTTGAGTTTGTAACTATTTTGTATTTCACTTTGAGACTTATGAAAATGTAACTTTTGCAATATTTATTCTATTACTATTTCCAATGAATGTTAACATGGAATTTTAACTATTATCATGTAGTTTTACGCAACAGAATTGATAAGACAAAAAGCTATGATTTGTTTTAAAATCCCTTGTAGCATAACTAATGGGTTATCGGTAGGTGTAGTCCGGTAATTCATTATGTATGCTACGGGAGCATGTCATGTCTTACCAGGGATAAGGTGTGACATTATTGAAGTATAAATGTCATTAGAAATATCAAAGAAAAATTTAATAATTAGTACAAAGAAAAATGAAAAATCGAGAAACCGATGAAAATTGGTGTTACCGAAAAAGCTAAAAAGCAACCCGAATAGGGGCATTGTGGTCAATTGACACCCCGAGTTTCCTTTTGACCTAAATGTACATTAAAAATCAATGATATTAAACTATGAAAATACCATGAAAATTAAAATGGTGGTCCATAATTTAAATAGTCAAAGAAAAGAGGTTAAATATGGGAATTATGGAAAATTTGATTAAAGAAACATTATAATTGATTTTTGTGCTCCACTAACATCTTCAAAGTGGACCATTAAGCAGATTTGTGGAAGAATATTCCTTCATCTTCTTCATTTAGCAAACCAGCTGAAAACCACTTGGGAGAGAAAACTCCATTGCCGTTTGGTTGAGCTCCATGCAAACCCCTTAGAGCCATCCTTTCCACTAAGTCCCTTCTTTAAAGTTAATCCTTACCTTGTAAGGAAGATTTTGGTAGCAATTTTAAGGAGGTTTAGTGAAGTTTTGATCAAGCTTCAAAGGTGGTAGGTGTGTATTTTCCATTCTTGTTTCATTAAACTTTGAGTGGATGTTGTGGTACGTTGTTTTGTGGAAGAAGTTTTGAAGTTTAATGATTTAATGGTAGTACACCATTTCGGCAGCCATGGGAACTCAGCATATTTAGTTTGTTTTTACTTGTGAATGGTAGTTTAAGATGTTGATGTAAGTGTTTATGTGTATAGAAATGATTTAGACAATGTATATTAAGAGTATGTGTAATGGTGCACTTGGTTTTGGAAGCTTGAAAGTAATTTGAAGGAGAAATTTTCCATGAAGTGAATCGGCAACTTTAAAGTTTGGTTAGAAATGTGTTGTTTCATGATTTGGTTTATTAAATTATGTTGTTTATGGTGGTAGCATGTATATGTGTATAATAGATTGGAATTGGATATGTAAATGGGGTATGTTCATGTGGTTAAATTGTGTAAATGGACTTTGGAAAATTTTGAGTTATAATGTGTATGTTGAGAATGGTTACAAGCTGTCCAAAATGACCAAAATGTGTGGTTAAGTGTGTTAGCTTGGTAAGTATAGAATGTGTAATTGGTAAGTGATGAAGAATGTATAGTAGGGCAGTGTATGTTTTAGCTGAGAACCTTAAGTGTGTGACTCCAATTGGAATGAGACCAATTCGAGGTGAAACTAGGCACAAAATGTGCCAACTTTCATGAAGGAAGCTTTCCTAAATTCTTCCTAGAAGGTGACTTGAAAAATGACCAAATCTGGATTAGTGACTTGAAAGCTTGAAAATTGACCATTTGGGCTGCAGTTAGTATTTTGACCATAACTTTCTCAAAACAGGTCTAAATGAGCTGCAATGTTTGCCATGAATATTTTAGACATATATCTACAATTCTTATAAAGAAACCAAAGCCCAGAAATGGCCAGAATCAAGCCAAATAGCTTGCACAAGTTTGAGTACCAAAACTGGCCGAAATGAAAATGACCTAAAAATGACCTAAGCCTACCATTTTAGTGCATTCTGTCCAGCATTGGTAAATTGACCATATCTTGGTCTACACAACTCAGAATGACCTGAAATTTTGCCCCACGTTCAATAAGACATAGACCTACAAGTTTGTAGTTTGGACTAGAACCCGAAAACAGAAGGAACTAGGTCATCCGGCTAGGTTAAAATAGTATACCGAAATCCGGTAAATTGCAATAAAATGCAATACACTTGGAAATGAAATTGGTAACATATACCAATACTAAAGGGCTATAAAATATGACATATTGGTAACATTAGAATTGACTCACTTAGAGTGCATCAAGGGTCAACATTATAGGTTGACTAATAAAATGAATTGAAGGGAATAGTACCAAGAAAATTTAAATATTGGATTTTATTGTTACAAACAAATTCATTGAGTACTGAAACACTTTAAATTGTGTGTTTCAGTTGAAAAGGATATTGAGAAGCATAAGGAACATTGAGTCAGGGCCAAGAGGCATTTACCAGAGGTCTGTGCACAATACTTTTATAGTCACTGCTTTTATCAGAAAATTTATTTGGAGAAATGAGTTATGAATAATTTTTTATTATTTTGGCTTTGGGAATTTTATTTGAGAATTATTGTGTTGCCTACTTTGCAAATGGAAATTTGGAGTTAAAATATGATTTGTGATTTATATGAAATATTTAAATATTGTGATTTGGAATTGTTTTGATTCACACTTGGCGTGACAATATGACTATTTTCCTCCTCCATTTATGGGGTGAGTATGACTCTATTCCTCCCTCTTTGACTTGTCAGTCTGAGGTGAGTATCAATGAGTACTCATTAACTAGCTAGCCACCTCCCTCATTGATTTCGATTAGTGGGGTGAGTATGCCTTGTCGTGGTGCACAACATGGCATGTTCGAAAAAGTTGGTGTCATGACCTAAGTTGTGTTATTGATTGGCAACACTGTGTTATTCAAATTGTTTGATCAAATTTGTATTATATGAGCTTTGAAAATCGTGACATGAAATTGTGAATTATTTGAATTGTACATTGTTAATAAAAGTTTTATATATCGTATTTTAAATTGTTATTGTGCACCACTGAGTAAATTTTACTCAGCGATAGCTTTTTCATTGCTGTCGCAGGTAGATAGACGGATAGAGCAGCAGAGTAGGCTGTTTGTGCTACATTTTGAGATTTCACCAGGTATATTGAGTATACCATATTTTTTAGTTTTTGTTGTAATGTATTTGCACTGTATGTATATATTGTACTTGGTCTTGAGCAGTTGTAAACTAAAATTGTAAACTATTTTGGCTTGTAAAAATAGTGTGATGTATTTATCTTATCCCAGCTTTTGGAAACACTGGAAAATTAATTGTTGAACTGAGTTGATAATGTTGAGAAATTTATTATGTTGAACAAATTATTGGAGTTTGGGATTGAGGAATTATATATTTGAAGTGCTTTTTTATAGGTTTTTGAAGAACTATTTTATTCAAAATACAGATGGCACCCTGCCAAAATTTTTACAGAAATTATTAATACTTTAAATTGTTATTTGGTTTCACTTTAGTAAAAGAAAAATTTTAACACCTATCAATAGTGCTCACCACTGTAAAAAGAAGTAAGAAAAGGTTTAAAATCCCTTGTGCTGTATTTAATGGGTTATTAGTAGATGAAGTTTGGTAATTCATTAGGTATACTACGGGATCATATCATGCCTTACGGAGGGGTAGGGTGTAACATGTTTTAGTGGTATCAGAGCTAGTTTTTAAATTCTATTTTGACCTTTAATTGGAATATTTTTCCTTCATAGTACAACTGCTCAATGTCATGGTTTGATACATACAGTACATTACATTATAAATATGCACTAACAGGAGGAAATCTCCTTATGTTAATTGTTCAGGAGGTGTAATATCCTCTAATTGACTATGGAAGAAGATGACCATTCAGTCGATCAATCAATAGAGGCTGAACTACAAGGGGATGCCTCAGCCCTTCATAATGTGAGTGGATCAGCCGCACCAGTCCCCTCAGTACCACAGTTCCCTGCTCAATTTGCTCAGCAAATGGGTGCGATGTTCCAACAGATGGCTGGTAACATGCCTACTCAAGCCCCACTGCAGACACCAGTGGTTCAACCACAGCCTTCAGCTAGGCAGTATGGCAAACTGATTAAGTATGGGGCTACTGAGTTCAAGGGGACAGTGGATCCACTAAAGGCAGAACAATGGTTGGAAAGGGTGGAAAGAGTTTTTAGGAAGCTGAACTGCACCTATGAGCTGAAGTTTGAATACTCAGTCTCACTTCTACAGGGAGATGCATATGACTAGTGGAAAACCATTCCCCACAGTTTGGTGGAACCCCCAGTGCTGACATGGGATGACATTCTCAGAGAATTCAGACAAAAATATGTCCCAGATGCCTATGTGGACCAGAAGCTACAGGAGTTCTTAAGTCTGAAGCAAGGAGGCAGAACAGTGGTAGAATATGAGAGAAACTTCTTTCAATTGAGTCATTATGCAGGAAGCCTGCTTACTACTCCTAGAGATAGATGTAAACGTTTTGAGACTGGGTTAAGGCCTAGTCTAAGAATGCAAGTTGTGGGGTTTCAACACCAGAACTTCTCAGAGCTAATATCACAAGCACTGGAACTAGAAAGAATTGAGAATGAAGATACAGTTAAAAAGGGTACAGCAGAAAAAGAGAAAACTAGAAAGACTACTGATCAAGTTCCTGATAGTGGGTCAAGAAAAAGGAAGCACTTTGGAGGATCTAGCTCACGCGAATCAGGTAGAGATAGATCTTTTGGACAGAAACCACCTTGATCGGATCAGCAAACTCAGCAAAGACCCAGAAATGCGCTATCGGATCAACTTTGTGAAACTTATGGTAAACCACATAGTGGGGTATGTTATAGAGCCACAGGAGCATGTTTTAATTGTGGAGAGACTGGTCATTTTGCTAGGGATTGTATAAATCCATGCCGTTCTGGATCATTTACTATACCAGAGGGATCAACCCAAGTTTCTACCCCAAAGAGTTCACCATCAGTTAGTAGAGGCAGAGGTAGAGGTAGGGGTAGTTCACCTAAAAGTCAGAGTACTGTGAATCAGCCAGAACAGGGTGATGCTTCAGCTAGAGTATACACTATACGGCAGAGGGAATAGGCTGAGACTATTGACATTGTTGCTGGCACTTTCTCAATTAGTAACTAAGATATATATAAATGTATTGTTTGACTTGGGGTCTGCATACTTTTATGTTAGTGCCAGTATTGTTTACCTTCCTGCTGTCCCTCATATAAAAAAAATTTTAGTTATCTAAAAGTAAGTTACAGTAATGGAATTGCTCTAGATGAGGGCAAAGATGTTACTGTTGGTAATTGTCAATGGATATTGTAATTAGAATAAGATTCGAATATCAGTAAATTCGAAAAGGATAAAAGATAGGAACGTTTGATTTATTGGGATGTATCGTAGTAACTGTGCAATGTTCTTGATGTTTATACTGTAAGCTGCAGATTACAGTACTAACTTGAGATTATTATGTAGAGCTACGTACTACTCCATAGTACACCAAGATGAGAATAGTTGTCAACAGCATCTATTTTGGTATAGTTATGCCAGGACAGAATTTTATGGTTGGAAATGAGTTTGGAAATCCTACTTAGGGATTTAAAACTCAAAAGTTAGAATATCAAAAGGTTATATTTTAGTACAAAAGGAAGTAGATTTTAGAATATTAATAGACAAAAAGAGTTGTAGAAGTAAAAATTTGAACAGTTGGTTCAGATATAACAAAGAAATGTTACGAATATGAGTAAGATTGTTGACTAGAATGGTCAAAGGACCTATGATTAGATAAGTAATTCTAACACGACCTCAATGGTCTTTTAAAAAGGGAACATGAATCGAAATATTAGATGGAACAATAGCAAGAAAAGATCAGTGCTATATAAACAAAGTAAATGTTATATTAGATTATTAAAAGTCTTATACAAATTCAAGGGAACGAAGATTATACGATCGTATAGAAAGGAGAAAATAAACATGTGAATATTATAAGAAGGCTATTGGGTAAAATTTCGTGGACAAAATTTATTTTAAGGGGGGGGAGAATTGTAACACCCCTATGTTCGGCAGTGCGTTCTACTGTTCTGACGACCAGTGTCTGTCCGGACAGTTAGGATGCCTAGAACTAAATATAAATATTAGTAAGGAGACATAAAATAATGAAATACAAGAAAGGAAAATACAAGAAAAACAAATGAAAAATAATAACAATGAAATGTAACCAAGTTAAACGAGCTAGCACCACAGCGATGGGTGACCGCACAGGGAAGTTATGGCGCAGGCAATAGCTGACCCCAGCACTGCAAGGAATCCTCGAAATTTTGTTTTTATTGAAGTATAAATGTTATTAGAAATATCAAAGAAAAATTTAATAATTAGTACAAAGAAAAATGAAAAATCGAGAAACCGATGAAAATCAGTGTTAACGAAAAAGCCGAAAAGCAACCCGAATAGGGGCATTTTGACCTAAATGTACATTAAAAATAAATGATATTAAACTTTGAAAATACCATGAAAATTAAAATGGTGGTCCATAATTTAAATAGTGAAAGAAAAAAGGTTAAATGTGGGAATTATGGAAAATTTGATTAAACAAACATTATAATTGATTTTTGTGCTCCACTAACATCTTCAAAGTGGACCATTAAGCAGATATGTGGCAGAATATTCCTTCATCTTCTACATTTAGCAAACCAGCCGAAAACCACTTGGGAGAGAAACTCCATTATCGTTTGGTTCAGCTCCATGCAAACCCCTTGGAGCCATCCTTTCCACTAAGTCCCTTCTTTAAAGTTAATCCTCACCTTGCAAGGAAGATTTAGGTAGCAATTTTAAGGAGGTTTAGTGAAGTTTTGATCAAGCTTTAATGGTGGTAAGTGTTAGTAGTATACCCTAGAGCATATCATTTAGTATGTATCTTGTACATATTTTTAATAATAAAAGGCATTTCCACTTTTCCATTTACATAATATATTTATGTGTAATAGAAAAGGTCCATTGATATTTTGTTAGAAATATTATTCTTAAGTTGTTAAGAATATGAGTGACAATATTTCTAGCACAAAGTATCATAAATAGGTTCACAATCGAGGATACTTCATAATAAGGACATGACTTATCCAGAAAGATTGTATTCATGTTTGTTCCCAAGTTATTTATATGAGATATAAATAAGATGGAATGGTGAGTCTCATGCCATATAACAAACATGATAGGCACTTATAAATGATAAGTAGGCCGAACCAGTGACACTTATGACAAGCACATGGAGTTTACTCTTGTCAATGTTTTGTCATAAATCATATCAGTGCATATAATCATTAGACTGAGATAGCACGATTATCTTGTATATAGGTAGTTTGAGTTTGATCTCGCTTTCATACTTGTACTATGTATGGGTATATGGGCATCTGTTGGCTCCTACTAGTTATATATGGAGGTAGGTGTTGATCAAGATGGAATCTGTTCCTCTAAGTAAATAGAGATAAAATCCTATGTTCATTTAATTGTTCTTGATGTTTCAAGTTCTGGCCAGACATATAGATTTATTCGAAAAGAGTTTCGATGAGAAAATCTTTTAATCAAGAACTGGAATTAAAAGAGAACATAATATTCATAGCAAATGGAGTTTGACATAAACCATGACTCGGCTTGAGTTGGGATTTTGTAACAGAGAGATTCTAGTGCATGGTAACATATGATTATAGGTTCATTTAAGGTAAATCTTATTACTAATTGGGTGGCCATGGCATGCTATGCTAGGTGTTAACCATGGTCTATGAGGTTCATAAAATGATGTAGAGAAATCATTTATGGTAAGAAAGAGTTCTGATGATATTAAGAGTTGATATCATGTCTCATTGCCAATTAGTGATGAGCCTAGTAAGTCACACACATACACAAGTTATCACCTATTTAAATATGATTTAATTAATTAATTAAAGAGTTTAATTGATTAATTAAATAGATTTGGTTTGCAATTAAATTGCAAAGTCCCTAGCATGACTTGAAACCAAATCTAGATTATTGGATGTGTAGTATAAATTAAATTTATATTTAAAGTGTTTAAATATGAATTTAATTGATGAGAAATTAATTAATAGAGATTAATTAATTAATTTATATTTGATATAAATTAATTAGAAGAAGAAAATAATTATTTTGGGTTAAGAACTCAAAATTAAGACACAGGGGCATTTTGGTCATTTCACAGTGTGACACGTGGTACCATGAGATGGTGACACATGGCATAACACATAAGCTTGCCAAATGTTTTTTTTAATCATGTAAGATGATTAAAATCAAGATTAAATATAGGTTTGACACTTGGCACAATGTGATTGGGTCACTTAAACCTAGAGCCAATCAAAAGGTGACATGTGGCTAGGGTTTAATGTGTTAACCTAGCTATTTAAGTGTGGTTATGAAAAGAAAACATAACCAGCAGCCTCTCCTCTCAATTGTCACGCCACTTTGAGCCTCTCCAGCTATTTCTGTTCATCTCTCATCAATTCAAAGAGATTAGCCATCAATCTCTTGAATTAAGAACACTAGAAATTGTTTCTAGTGTCCTGTTTACATCTCTAATCTCTTAAAAGGTAGAACTTAAATTTCTAATTAATAGAAAAGGCTTTAGAAGCTGTTCAAGGGCTGCCATAGGTGTTCTTGGTGTGGACAAGCTAGAGGGATAACATCTGGTGTCCTGAAGATGAATCTCAAAGACGCAGACACGCTGCAGCACATCAAGAGGTTAGTGTAATCGTTCTTGATTTAATCTAGGGTTCTAAAATTAATCTGATTAATTTTAAAATCTTAAATGGAAAATACAGATCTAAAAACATATTAAAAGAGTTTTAATATGTTGTTTATCATTGAAATCAAATAGATAAAAATAAATCTTGCATGGTGCATGTGACCCTAGGTGAAAATTTTTGAATTCAATGGTATAATCTTGTGTTTTTCACGCTTCCGTTCCTACAATTGGTATCAGAGCCACTATATTTGCCATTTAGATTGTTGATTATATAATTTAATTATGTGTTTGATCATGAGATCAAGAGATTCATTGCTGGTTGGATCATGAGGTGTGGCGGCACACATGGTGAAGCCACCATAGGTGGCGGCAACAATGGTTCCTTGGGTGGTTCAAGGTTTGGCTTTTAATTCTGCAATTGTTGTATGATCTAAGGCCTATTCTTTGACTAATTAAAGTGTTTAATTAGTTGTTTTAATCACACAATTAAATTATGATTCAAATCAGAATTTTAAAAATTGTTTGAATGTGATTAAAATCTGAATTTTAAAAGTTGTTTGAATGTGATTCAAATCTGAATTTTTAAAGTTGTTTGAATCATATTTAAATCTGATTTTTTAAAATTGATTCAATAAAATTCAGATCTGATTTTTTAAAAAATATTTGAATGTGATTCAAATCTGATTTTTTAAAAAATGTTTGAATGTGATTCAAATCTGAATTTTTGAAGATGTTTGAATGTGATTCAAATCTGAATTTTTAAATTTTGTTTGAATGAGATTCAAATCTGAATTTTTAAATTTATTTGAATCATATTCAAATCTGGATTTTTATGTTGAATATGAGATATTCAATTTAATTTAAGTATGTATGTTTTATTTAATTGTTAAATAGTGATATGCATGATGGATGATCATGGACTATAAAAGACCAATGTGATTGGATTTATTTCTTTTATGTTTCTTTGGGATTGTAAATTAATTAATTTATTTTAATTTATTTTGGGCATGTATTATTAAGTTTGTAATATTTTGGGTTGTAATTTCATTTATTTAAGTTCTTGTAAATTCGCCTTGGTATGCCAAGGATTACTATGTAATATTGGATTGCAAGAAGTTCAAGGAGGTCAAGAGCATTGGTGGGACCAGTGGGAGGAATTCAATATCAAGTGTTGATTATATACTCCTTCAGCAACTCTTGTAAAATGAATGAATGAAATACACCTAGGAATGCCCAGATTCAATTCTTGGTGGCTCAGAATTGAATCCCTTAGAAAGTCCATGATCATACCATATTTACTGCTTATCCATGAATGCATGAGATGTATGGGAATGTATGCAATTATATGATATATGCATGCTAAATGGATAATGTGCAAAGTGAGACCTTAATAGTAATTAGGATGGCTATAAAATCTTCCAAACAAATGATTAAGTTGGAAATGCTATAATTAAAGTAATTATAACATAGGCCCTCCATTGGGGCAATTATTTTAAGAAATTTTAAATAGTTGCATAAGATGCAATTTATTTAAGAGATTTTCTTAAGAATAATTGTTAAGCATGAGATGTTGTAAATATGTAAATGGTTTAGTGGCCAATATTGGATGTACCTGAGGACATTAAAATTATTTGCATAATTCTCGGCTCAATGCGATCAACTTAACTAATGCAAGATAAGTCAATAATGGATGTACCTGAGATTTTAAGCATTAGGGGCTAGGTAAAGGATTGAACCTCACATGAGATGTGATGGGCAAGGAGTTGCTCACTTATAGTTTATTGTAATTCCAATAATGGATGTACCTGAGGATGATCAATAGAATTATAAGAATTCAATCACCCACTAGAAATCCATCCAACTAGGATTTCCGTTTTCTACTTTGGAAGTGTAGGATTCGCTAAGTTAGTGGGAGGACCAATTTGATTAAAAGACCATAATCATATTTGGTTAATTACATGATACATTTACTAATTAATCTGGTTATTTCTGCAATTAATTTTCTGATAATAATGAGCACAGAACAACCACCACCATCCAATATCCTTGCAAGCATACTTGATCACAACAGGTTGACAGGACCTAATCTGTCTGATTGGCTAAGAAATTTGAAACTTGTCCTGAACCTTGAACATATAGGATATGTTCTAGATTCAAATGTTCCTGGTCACTTACCTCCAGAGGCCACTTAAGAGGAACATGAAACTTTGGACAAGTGGAAGGAGCATGATATGAGAGCTAAGTGTTACATGTTTGCTTCTATGAGTAATGAGTTACAGAAGCAACATGAGAACATGCAGAGTGCGAGTGAGATCCTCCTTCACCTACAAGAGTTGTATAGTGAGCACAGCAGGAATGCTAGGTATGAGATATCTAGACAGCTATTCCGTATGAGGATGTCTGAGGGACAGAATGTTGGGGATCATATCCACAAGATGATTCGGCTGATTGAGCAGTTGGAACATCTTGACTTCAACATGGATTTCCAACTACAAACGGATTTGATCCTTCAGTCCCTTCCTAAGTCTTTTGGGAATTTTGTGACAAATTTCCATATGACTAAATAGGAATGCACCTTAGCTAGTTTACTCAACATGCTGGTTATGGTCCAAAAGAATATGCCAGGCAATAAAGGGAAAGAGGTAGCTTTGGTTGCATCTTCTTCTGCTGGAAAGTCCAACAAGAAGAAGGGCAATAAGAAAAAGAAACCTCAGATTCCTGGTCCTTCCAATAAAATAGCTAAACAGAAAAGGAAGACCAAAGCTGACAAAGGCAAAGGAAAGTGTTTCCACTGCCAATAGGAAAGTGTTTCCATTGCCAGTAAGAAAGTGTTTCCACTGGCCAGAGTATAGCAATCTAAATGAATGCAATGCCATGGTGAAAACCAACTCAAGTTCAAAATATATTTGGCACTTAAGATTATGTCATGTTGCAGAAGATAGGATTGCAAAATTGGAGAAAATGGGGATTCTATCCTCATTGGGCTCTGAGCCTACTCCAACTTGTGAATCTTGCCTTCAAGGCAAAATGACTAGATCACCCTTTGTTGGACAAGGGCTAAGAGCTGAAAATATTTTGGAACTAATACATAGTGATGTATGTGGTCCGTTTAAAGAAATGGCTAGAGGGGGCTTTCATTATTTTATTACCTTTACTGATGATAAATCAAGGTTTGGGTATTTGTATTTGATGAAATACAAACATGAATCTTTTGAAAAGTTCAAAGAATTTAAATCTGAAGTAGAAAATCAAACAGGAAAGAATATTAAAGCTCTTCGATCAGATCGTGGAGGTGAATATTTGAGTACTGAATTTGATGAATACTTGAGAGAGCATGGCATTGTTTCTCACCGACTCTGCAGAACGCCACAACCGAATGGTGTATCCGAAGGAGAAATCATATCCTATTGGATATGGTACGTAGTATGATGAGCTATATTGATATGCCAATCTTCTTTTGGGGATTTGCATTAGAATCAGCTTTGTATATTCTGAATAGGATTCCATCAAAATCAGTTTCTTCCACACCTTATGAGATATGGCATGGAAGAAAACCAAGTCTTAAGCATGTTAAGATTTGGGGCTGTCCAGCTTATATCAAAAGTGAACAACGATAAATTGGAGACCAGATCGTAAAAGGTCGATTTGTTGGATATCCAAAAGATAGTTTTGGATATTATTTTTATTTGCCTACTTCACAAAAGGTTGTGATAAGTAGAGATGCCACATTTCTTGAACAACAGTTTGTTCAAGAAGGAGGCAAAGGAAGGCAAATAGAGTTAGAATTGGAGAATTCTGACCAACCAGCATCAGATGGATATAGATCCATCTAGTCAACCTATACCCATTGATGAAACATCTACACTGTTCCTCGTAGAACAACTGGGTATCTCACCCACCGGTGAGATATGGTTTTCTTCATGAAGAAGAACAAGAGTTGTCTACTCATGAAGAAGTAGATCATGGAGATGATCCACTTACCTATGAAGAAGCTATATCGGATATAGAATCTTCAAAATGGATTGATGCTATGAAATCCGAGATTGATTCCATGCATAAGAATCAAGTTTGGGATCTTGTTGACCCACCAAGGTATTGTACCTATAGGGAACAAATGGGTTTTCAAGAAGAAAATTGGTTACGATGGAAAGGTAGAGACCTATAAGGCAAGGCTAGTAGCGAAAGGGTTTCGCCAAAGGCAAGGAATAGACTATGAGGAGACTTTCTGCTTTGTTGCCATGCTTAAATCAATTAGGATTTTATTAGCAATAGCGCATACTATGATTATGAGATTTGGCGGATGGATGTCAAAATGCCTTTCTCAATGGATACATTGAAGAAAACATTTTCATGGAACAACCTAGGGATTTGAATCCCAAGATGGTTCCAAGGTATGCAAGCTAAAGCGATCCATTTATGGGTTGAAACAAGCTTGAGGAGTTGGAACATCCGTTTTGATGAAGCCATTAAATCTTACGGTTTTATCAAAAATGAGGATGAGCCCTGTGTATATAAGAAGGTTAGTGACAGTGCTATCACTTTCCTTGTCTTATATGTGGATGACAGACTGTTGATGGGTAATGATACAGGTATGTTGACTATAAAGGTATGGTTATCAAATACATTCTCCATGAAAGATTTAGGGGAGGCAACCTATATTCTTGGGATTTGCATCTATAGAGATAAAGCGAAAGAATAGTTGGTTTATCCCAAAGTCTATACTTGGAAATGGTGTTAAAGAGGTTTAACATGCTTGATTCCAAAAGAGGATTGTTACCATGAGACATGGTATCCATCTTTCTAAAGAGATGTCTCCAAAGACACTGAAGAAAGAGATAAGATGGCAGTGATTCCATATGCTTCGCTTATTGGAAGTTTAATGTATGCAATGTTGTGTACTAGGCGGATATCGCATATCTTTATTAGTTTGACTAGCGGTATCAATCCAATCCAGTTTGGAACATGGATAGTATCAAGAATATCCTTAAGTACTTGAGAAGAACTAAGGATTTATTCTTGATTTATAAGTGGAGACTTGCAATTGGATGGTTATATTGATTACGATTTCCAATTAGATATCGATGATAGAAAGTCTACCTCTGGATATGTGTTCATTTGTAATGGAGGTGCGATCGGTTGGAAGAGTTCCAAGCGAGCACATTGCAGATTCCACTCGAGGTGAGTATATTCTTGCATCGAATCTTTAAAAGAAGCTATTTGGATAAAGAAGTTCGTAGCGAACTTACAGTAGTTCCTTCCATTGAGTCGCGGTTCCATTACACTGTGACAATAATGGAGCGATCATACTGAGCTAAGGAACCAAGGTCTCACGAAATCCAAACACATAGAAAGGCGCTACCACATTATCGGAGAAATAGTTGGGCGGCGATGTAGCCATGCAGAAAATAGCATCGGTGAAAATCCGGTGATCCATTCACTAAGCCTATGTCACAGACTCAGTTAGACCGACATCTTGAGAAGATAGGTCTAAGATATTGTAATGAATGGCTCTAGTGCTAGTGGGAGATTATTAGTAGTATGCCCTAGAGCATATCATTTAGTATGTATCTTGTACATATTTTTAATAATAAAAGGCATTTCCACTTTTCCGTTTACATAATATATTTATGTGTAATAGAAAAGGTCCATTGATATTTTGTTAGAAATATTATTCTTAAGTTGTTAAGAATATGAGTGACAATATTTCTAGCACAAAGTATCATAAATAGGTTCACAATCGAGGATACTTCATAATAAGGACATGACTTATCCAGAAAGATTGTATTCATGTTTGTTCCCAAGTTATTTATATGAGATATAAATAAGATGGAATGGTGAGTCTCATGCCATATAACAAACATGATAGGCACTTATAAATGATAAGTAGGCGAACGGTGACACTTATGACAAGCACATGGAGTTTACTCTTGTCAATGTTTTGTCATAAATCATATCGATGCATATAATCTTTAGACCCGAGATAGCACAGTTATCTTGTATATAGGTAGTTTGAGTTTGATACTGCTTTCATACTTGTACTATGTATGGGTATATGGGCATCTGTTGGCTCCTACTAGTTATATATGGAGGTAGGTGTTGATCAAGATGGAATCTGTTCCTCTAAGTAAATAAAGATAAAATCCTATGTTCATTTAATTGTTCTTGATGTTTCAAGTTCTGGCAGACAGATAGATTTATTCGAAAGAGTTTACGATGAGAAAATCTTTTAATCAAGAACTGGAATTAAAAGAGAACATAATATTCATAGCATATGGAGTTTGACATAAACCATGACTCCAGCTTGAGTTGGGATTTTGTAACAGAGAGATTCTAGTGCATGGTAACATATGATTATAGGTTCATTTAAGGTAAATCTTATTACTAATTGGGTGGCCATGGCATGCTATGCTAGGTGTTAACCATGGTCTATGAGGTTCATAAAATAATTTAGAGAAATCATTTATGGTAAGAAAGAGTTATGATGATATTAAGAGTTGATATCATGTCTCATTGCCAATTAGTGATGAGCCTAGTAAGTCACACACATACACAAGTTATCACCTATTTAAATATGATTTAATTAATTAATTAAAGAGTTTAATTGATTAATTAAATAGATTTGGTTTGCAATTAAATTGCAAAGTCCCTAGCATGACTTGAAACCAAATCTAGATTATTGGATGTGTAGTATAAATTAAATTTATATTTAAAGTGTTTAAATATGAATTTAATTGATGAGAAATTAATTAATAGAGATTAATTAATTAATTTATATTTGATATAAATTAATTAGAAGAAGAAAATAATTATTTTGGGTTAAGAACTCAAAATTAAGACACAGGGCATTTTGTTCATTTCACGATTGTGACACGTGGTACCATGAGATGGTGACACATGGCATAACACATAAGCTTGCCAAATGTTTTTTTAATCATGTAAGATGATTAAAATCAAGATTAAATATAGGTTTGACACTTGGCACAATGTGATTGGGTCACTTAAACCTAGAGCTAATCAAAAGGTGACATGTGGCTAGGGTTTAATGTGTTAAACTAGCTATTTAAGTGTGGTTATGAAAAGAAAACATAACCAGCAGCCTCTCCTCTCAATTGTCACGCCACTTTGAGCCTCTCCAGCTATTTCTCTTCATCTCTCATCAATTCAAAGAGATTAGCCATCAATCTCTTGAATTAAGAACACTAGAAATTGTTTCTAGTGTCCTGTTTACATCTCTAATCTCTTAAAAGGTAGAACTTGAATTTCTAATTAATAGAAAAGGCTTTAGAAGCTGTTCAAGGGCTGCCATAGGTGTTCTTGGTGTGGACAAGCTAGAGGGACAACATCTGGTGTCCTGAAGACGAATCTCAAAGGCGCAGACACGCTGCAGCACATCAAGAGGTTAGTGTAATCGTTCTTGATTTAATCTAGGGTTCTAAAATTAATCTGATTAATTTTAAAATCTTAAATGGCAAATACAGATCCAAAAACATATTAAAAGAGTTTTAATATGTTGTTTATCATTGAAATCAAATAGATAAAAATAAATCTTGCATGGTGCATGTGACCCTAGGTGAAAATTTTTGAATTCAATGGTATAATCTTGTGTTTTTCACGCTTCCGTTCCTACAGTAAGTGTGTATTTTCCATTCTTGTTTCATTAAACTTTGAGTGGATGTTGTGGTGAGTTGTTTTGTGGAAGAAGTTTTGAAGTTTAATGATTTAATGGTGGTACACCATTTCGGCAGCCATGGGAACTCAGCATATTTAGTTTGTTTTTACTTGTTAATGGTAGTTTAAGATGTTGATGTAAGTGTTTATGTGTATAGAAATGATTTAGACAATGTATATTAAGAGTATGTATAATGGTGCACTTAGTTTTGGAAGCTTGAAAGCAATTTGAAGGAGATATTTTCCACGAGGTGAATCGGCAACTTTAAAGTGTGGTTAGAAATGTGTTGTTTCATGGTTTGGTTTATTGAATTATGTTGTTTATGGTGGCAGCATGTATATGTGTATAATAGATTGGAATTGGATATGTAAATGGGGTATGTTCATGTGGTTAAATTGTGTAAATGGACTTTAGAAAATTCTGAGTTATAATGTGTATGTTGAGAATGGTTACAAGCTGTCCAAAATGACCAAAATGTGTTGCTAAGTGTGTTAATGGTATGGTACAAAACAGAATTGGCATGAAAGAGTTAGCTTGGTAAGTATAGAATGTGTAATTGGTAAGTGATGAAGAATGTGTAGTAGGGCAGCGTATGTTTTAGCTTAGAACCTTAAGTGTGTGACTCCAATTGGTATGAGACCAATTGGAGGTGAAATTAGGCATAAAATGTGCCAACTTTCATGAAGGAAGCTTACCTATATTCTGCCTAGAAGGTGACTTGAAAAATGACCAAATCCGGATTAGTGACTTGAAAGCCTGAAAATTGACTATTTGGGTAGCAGTTAGTATTTTGACCATAACTTACTCAAAACAGGTCCAAATGACCTGAAATTTTTACCATGAATAGTTTAGACATATATCTACAATTCCTATGAAGAAACCAAAGCCTAAAAATGGCCAGAACCAAGCCAAATAGCTTGCAAAAGTTCGGGTACCAAAACTGGCCGAAATGAAAATGACCTAAAAATGACCTAAGCCTACCATTTTAGTGCATTCTGTCCAGCATTGGTAAATTGACCATATCTTAGTCTACACAACTCAGAATGACCTGAAATTTTGGCCCGCGTGCAATAAGACATAGACCTACAAGTTTGTAGTTTGGACCGGAACCCAAAAATCGAAGGAACTAGGTCATCCGGCTAGGTCAAAATAGTATACCGAAATCTGATAAATTGCAATAAAATGCAATACACTTGGAAATGAAATTGGTAACATATACCAACACTAAAGGGCTATAAAATGTTACATATTAGTAACATTATAATTGACTCACTTAGAGTGCATCAAGAGTCAACATTATAGGTTGACTAAGAAAATGAATTGAAAGGAATAGTACCAAGAAAATTTAAATATTGGATTTTATTGTTAGAAACAAATTCATTGAGTACTGAAACACTTTAAATTGTGTGTTTCAGTTGAAAAGGATATTGAGGAGCATAAGGAACACTGAGTCAGGGCCAAGAGGCATTTATCAGAGGTCTGTACACAATACTTTTTATATTCACTGCTTTTACCAGAAAATTTATTTAGAGAAATGAGTTATGAATAATTTTTTATTATTTTAGCTTTGGGAATTTTATTTGAGAATTATTGCGTTGCCTACTTTGCAAATGGAAATTTTGAGTTAAAATATGATTTGTGATTTGTATGAAATATTTAAATATTGTGATTTGGAATTGTTTTGATTCACACTTGGCACGAAAATATGACTATTTTCCTTCTCCATTTATGGGGTGAGTGTGACTATTTTCCTTCTCCATTTATGGGGTGAGTATGACTATATTCCTCCCTCTTTGACTTGTCAGTCTGAGGTGAGTGTGGATGAGTACTCATTAGCTAGCTAGCCACCTCCCTCATTGATTTCGATTAGTGGGGTGAGTATGCCTTGTCGTGGTGTACAACACGGCATGTTCGGAAAAGTTTGTGTCATGACCTAAGTTGTGTTATTGATTGGTAACACTGTGTTATTCAATTGTTTGATCAAATTTGTGTTATATGAGCTTTGAAAATCGTGACATGAAGTTGTGAATTTTTTGAATTGTAAATTGTTAATAAAAGTTTTATATACCGCATTTTAAATTGTTATTGTGCACCACTGAGTAAATTTTACTTAGCGATAGCTTTTTCATTACTGTCGCAGGTAGACAGACGAACAGAGCAGCAGAGTAGGCTGCTTGTGCTACATTTTGAGATTTCACCGAGTATATTGAGTATACCTTATTTTATAGTTTTTATTGTAATGTATTTGCACTGTATGTATATATTGTACTTGGTCTTGAGCAGTTGTAAACTAAAATTTTAAACTATTTTAGCTTGGAAAAATAGTGTGATGTATTTATCTTATCCCAGCTTTTGGAAACACTGAAAAATTGATTGTTGAACTGAGTTGATAATGTTGAGAAATTTATTGTGTTGAACAAATTATTGGAGTTTGGGATTGAGGAATTATATATTTGAAGTGCTTTTTTACAGGTTTTTGAAAAACTGTTTTATTCAAAATACTGATGGCGCCCTGCTAAAATTTTTATAGGAATTATTAATACTTTAAATTGTTATTTGGTTTCACTTTCATAAAAGAAAATTTTTAACACCTGTCAATAGTGCTCACCACTGTAAAAAAGAAGTAAGAAAATGTTTAAAATCCCTTGCAGTGTATTTAATGGGTTATTAGTAGACGAAATTTGGTAATTCATTAGGTATACTACGGGATCATGTCATGCCTTACGGAGGGGTAGGGTGTGACGCCTGGCCAGGAACTTGAAACATCAAGAATAATTAAATGAACATAGGATTTTATCCCTATTTACTTAAAGGAGCAGATTCCATCTTGATCAACACCTACCTCCATGTATAACTAGTAGGAGCCAACACATGCCCATATACCCATACAT
Source organism: Hevea brasiliensis (assembly GCF_030052815.1). Taxonomy (NCBI): domain Eukaryota; kingdom Viridiplantae; phylum Streptophyta; class Magnoliopsida; order Malpighiales; family Euphorbiaceae; genus Hevea; species Hevea brasiliensis. The sequence goes on from NC_079506.1 coordinate 35,077,158, forward strand.
AGTACAAGTATGAAAGCAGTATCAAACTCAAACCACCTATATATAAGATAACTGTGCTATCTCAGGTCTAAAAATTATATGCACTGATATGATTTATGACAATACATTGACAAGAGTAAACTCCATGTGATTGTCATAAGTGTCACTGGTTCGACCTACTTATCATGTATAAGTGCTTATCATGTTTGTCATATGGCATGAGACTCACCATTCTATCTTATTTATATCTCATATAAATAACTTGGGAACAAACATGAATATAATCTTTCTGGATAAGTCATGTCCTTATTGTGAAGTATCCTCGATTGTGAACCTATTTATGATACTTTGTACTATAAATACTGTCACTCATATTCTTAATAACTTAAGAATAGAATTTCTAACAAAATATCAATGGACCTTTTCTATTACACATAAATATATTATGTAAACGAAAATGTGGAAATGCCTTTTATTAATAAAAACATGTACAAGATACATACTAAATGATATGCTCTAAGGCATACTACTAACAATCTCCCACTAACACTAGAGCCATTCATTACAATATCTTAGACCCATCTTCTCAAGATGTCGATCTAGTTGAGTCTGTGACATAGGCTTAGTGAATGGATCAGCTGGATTTTTAGCTGATGATATTTTTTGCATGGCTGCATCGCCTCGTCCAATTATTTCTCTAATAATGTGGTAGCGCCTTTCTATGTGTTTGGATTTCTGGTGAGACCGGGGTTCCTTAGCTTGTATGACTGCTCCATTGTTGTCACAGTGAAGTGGAACTGCTGACTCAATGGAAGGAACTATTGCAAGTTCTGTCAACAACTTCTTTATCCAAACAGCTACCTTTGCAGCATCTGATGCAGCAATATACTCAGCCTCGGTAGTGGAATCTACAGTCGTACTCTGTTTGGAACTCTTCCAACTGATTGCACCTCCATTATAAATGAACACATATCCAGAGGTAGACTTTCTATCATCGATATCTGATTGAAAATCAGAATCAGTATAATCATCCAATTGCAAGTCTCCACCTCCATATATCAAGAATAAATCCTTAGTTCTTCTCAAGTACTTAAGGATATTCTTGACAGCTATCCAGTGTTCCAAACCTAGATTGGATTGATACCGGCTAGTCAAACTAACAGCATATGCGATATCCGGCCTAGTACACAACATTGCATATATTAAACTTCCAATAGCCCAAGTATATGGAATCCTGGCCATTTTATCTCTTTCTTCAGGTGTCTTTAGAGACATCTCTTTAGAGAGGTGGATACCATGCCTCACTGGCAGTAATTCTCTCTTGGAATCAAGCATGTTAAACCTCTTTAACACCTTTTCCAAGTATAGACTTTGGGATAAACCAATTATTCTTTTCACTCTATCTCTATATATGTGAATCCCGAGAATATAGGTTGCCTCCCCTAAGTTTTTCAAGGAGAATGTATTTGACAACCATACCTTTACAGTTGTCAACATACCTGTGTCATTACCCATCAACAGTATGTCATCCACATATAAGACAAGGAAAGTGATAGCACTGTCACTAACCTTCTTATATACACATGGTTTATCCTCATTTTTGATAAAACTAAATGACTTAATGGCTTCATCAAAACGGATGTTGTTTCAACCCATAAATGGATCGCTTTAGCTTGCATACGTTGGAACCATCTTGGGATTCAAAACCCCTAGGTTGTTCCATGAAAATGTTTTCTTCAATGGATCCATTGAGAAAAGCTGTTTTGAAATCCATCTACCAAATCTCATAATCATAGTATGCAGCTATTGCTAATAGAATCCTAATTGATTTTAGCATGGCAACAGGTGAGAAAGTCTCCTCATAGTCGATTCCTTGCCTTTGGCGAAACCCTTTTGCTACTAGCCTTGCCTTATAGGTCTCTACCTTTCCATCAAAACCAATTTTCTTCTTGAAAACCCATTTGTTCCCTATAGGTACAATGCCTTTAGGTGGTTCAACAAGATCCCAAACTTGATTCTTATAAATGGAATCAATCTAGGATTTTATAGCATCAATCCATTTTGAAGAGTCTATATCTGATATAGCTTCTTCATAGGTAAGTGGATCATCTCCATGATCTACTTCTTCATGAGTAGACAACTCTTGTTCTTCTTCATGAAGGAAGCCATATCTCACTGGTGGGTGAGATACCTGGTTATTCTACAAGGAATAGCTGTAGATGTTTCATCAATGGGTGTAAGATGACTAGATGGATCTATATCCATTTGATCTGTTAGTTGGTCTGAATTATCTAATTCTAACTCTATTTGCCTTCCTTTGCCTCCTTCTTGAACAAACTGTTGTTCAAGAAATATGGCATCTCTACTTACCATAACCCTTTGTAAAGTAGGCAAATAAAAATAATATCCAAAACTATCTTTTGGATATCTAACAAATCGACCCTTTTCTGATCTGGTTTCCAATTTATCAGTGTTCAGCTTTTTGATATAAGCTGGACAACCCCAAATCTTAACATGCTTAAGACTTGGTTTTCTTCCATGCCATATCTCATAAGGTGTGGAAGAAACTGATTTTGATGGAATCCTATTCATAATATACAAGCTAATTCTAATGCAAATCCCTAAAAGGAGATTAGCATATCAGTATAGCTCATCATACTACGTACCATATCCAATAGGGTACGATTTCTCCTTTCAGATACACCATTCAGCTGTGGTGTTCCTTGAGGAGTCAGCTGGGAAACAATGTCGTGCTCTTTCAAGTATTCATCAAATCAGTACTCAAATATTCACCTCCATTATCTGATCGAAGAGCTTTAATACTCTTTCTTGTTTGATTTTCTACTTCAGATTTAAATTCTTTGAACTTTTCAAAGGATTCATGTTTGTATTTCATCAAATACAAATACCCAAACCTTGATTTATCATGAGTAAAGGTAATAAAGTAATGAAAACCGCCTCTAGCCATTTCCTTAAATAGACCACATACATCACTATGTATTAGCTCCAAAATATTTTCAACCCTTAGCCCTTGTCCAACAAAGGGTGATCTAGTCATTTTGCCCGGAAGGCAAGATTCATAAGTTAGAGTAAGCTCAGAGCCCAATGAGGATAGAATCCCCATTTTCTCCAGTTTTGCAATCCTATCTTCTGCAACATGACATAACCTTAAGTGCCAAATATATTTTGAACTTGAGTTGGTTTTCACCATGGCATTGCATTCATTTAGATCACTTGCATTCATTTTGTGTTTATCATTATTATCCAAATAATAAAGACCATCATTCATATAAACAGAACCAACATATTTATTTCCAAAATAAATATTGTAAACATCATCTGTGAATTGAAATTCATAGCCATTTCTAGTCAAACTAGATATAGAAATGATGTTCTTAAAAGCATCAGGTACATATAAAATATTATCCAAACACAAAACATGTCCAGACATGTGAAAAGATTTAGATCCTATGGCTAAAGCTTCAACAGTTGAGCCATTGCCAATCCGGACTCTAACATCTCGAAGCATAGTCGCTACTATTTGCTAGTTCTGCATATTATAAGAAATGTGAAGCGCACTGATATCTAAAACCCAAGCTGTAGATGAACTATGAGTATCATCAGAATCTAAATAACAAGATATGGACATACCTTCCGAAGGTCTATCCTTCTTGTCCTTCAGAAAAGCAAGATACTCTGGGCAGTTCCTCTTCTAGTGCCCATCCTTCTGGCAGTGGAAACACTTTCCTTTGCCTCCATTAGCTTTAGTCTTCCCTTTATGTTTAGCTATTTTTTTGGAAGGACCAGGAATCTGAGGTTTCTTTTTCTTATTGCCCTTCTTCTTGTTGCACTTTCCAGCAGAAGAAGATGCAATCAAAGCTGCCTCTTTTCCTTTATTGCCTAGCATATTCTTTTGGGCAATAACCAGCATGTTGAATAAACCAGCCAAGGTGCATTCCTATTTAGTCATATGAAAATTTGTTAGAAAATTCCCAAAAGACTCAGGAAGGGACTGAAGGATCAAATCCGTCTGCAGTTGGAAATCCATGTTAAAGTCAAGATGTTCCAGCTGCTCAATTAGCCGAATCATCTTGTGGACATGATCCCCAACATTCTGTCCCTCAGACATCCTCATGCGGAACAACTGCCTAGATATCTCATACCTAGCATTCCTGCTGTGCTCACCATACAACTCTTGTAGGTGAAGGAGGATCTCACTCGCACTCTGCATGTTTTCATGCTGCTTCTGTAACTCATTACTCATGGAAGCAAGCATGTAACACTTAGCTCTCATATCATGCTCCTTCCACTTATCTAAAGTTTCATGTTCCTCTTGGGTGGCCTCTGGAGGTAAGGGACCAGGAACATTTGAGTCTAGAACATATCCTATATGTTCAAGGTTCAGGACAAGTTTCAAATTTCTTAGCCAATCAGACAGATTAGGTCCTGTCAACCTATTGCGATCAAGTATGCTTGCAAGGATATTGGATGGTGGTGGTTGTTCTATGCTCATTATTATCAGAAAATTAACTGCAGAAAATAATCAGATTAATTAGTAAATGTATCATGTAATTAACCAAAATGATTATGGTCTTTTAATCAAATTGGTCCTCCAACTAACGTAGCGAATCCTACACTTCCAAAGTAGAAAACCGAAATCCTAGTTGGATGGATTTCTAGTGGGTGATTGAATTCTTATAATTCTATTGATCATCCTCAGGTACATCCCTTATTGGAATTACAATAAACTATAAGTGAGCAACTCCTTGCCCATCACATCTCATGTGAGGTTCAATCCTTTACCCAGCCCCTAATGCTCAAAATCTCAGGTACATCCATTATTGACTTATCTTGCATTAGTTAAGTTGATCCCATTGAGCAAGTAATTATGCAAATAATTTTAATGTCCTCAGGTACATCCAATATTGGCCGCCAAACCATTTACATATTTATAACATCTCATGCTTAATAATTATTCTTAAGAAAATCTCTTAAATTAATTGTATCTTATGCAAGTATTTTAAATTTCTTAAAATAATTGCCTCAATGGAGGGCCTATGTTATAATTACTTTAATTATATCATTTTCAACTTAATCATTTTTTTGGAAGATTTTATGGTCGTCCTAATTACTATTAAGGTCTCACTTTGTACATTGTCCATTTAGCATGCATATATCATATATTTGCATACATTCACATACATCTCATGCATTCATGGATAAACAGTAAATATGGTATGATCATGGACTTTCTAAAGGATTCAATTCTGAGCCACCAAGAATTGAATCAGGGCATTCTTAGGTGCATTTCATTCATTCATTTTACAAGAGTTGCTGAAGGAGTATATAATCAACACTTGGTCTTGAATTCCTCCCACTGGTCCCACCAATGCTCTTGACCTCCTTGATTTTCTTGCAATCCAATATTATATAGTAATCCTTGGCATACCAAGGCGAATTTACAAGAACTAAATAAATGAAATTACAACCCAAAAAATTATTACAACCTTAATAATACATGCTCAAAATAAATTAAAATAAATTAATTAATTTACAATCCCAAAGAAACATAAAAGAAATAAATCTAATCACATTAGTCTTTTACAGTCCATGATCATCCATCATGCATATCACTATTTAATAATTAAATAAAATATACATACTTAAATTAAATTGAATATCTCATATTCAACTTAAAAATCCAGATTTGAATATGATTCAAACAAATTTAAAAATTCAAATTTGAATCACATTCAAACAAATTTAAAAAATTCAGATTTGAATCACATTCAAACAATTTTTAAAAATCAGATTTGAATCACATTCAAACAATTTTTAAAAATTAGATTTGAATCACATTCAAATAATTTTTAAAAATTCAGATTTGAATATTATTCAAACAACTTTAAAAAATCAGATTTGAATATGATTCAAACAACTTTAAAAATTCAGATTTGAATCACATTCAAATAACTTTTAAAATTCAGATTTGAATCACATTTAAACAATTTTAAAATTCTGATTTGAATCAAAATTTAATTGTGTGATTAAAACTCTAATTAAACAATTTAATTAGACATAGGATAGGCCTTAGATCATACAACAATTGCAGAATTTAAAACCAAACCTTGCGCCACCCATGAAGCCCAAAGATGGAGCACCATTGATGGTGAGATCAAGCATGCCGCCACACTTCTTTATCCCACCAGCAATGGATCTATCATCTCATGATTATTCCACACAATTAAATCATATAATTAATAATCTAAATGGCAAATATAGTGGCTCTGATACCAATTGAAGGAGCGAAAGCATGAAAAACACAAGTTTATATCATTGAATTCAAAAATTTTTCACCTAGGGCCACATGCATCATGCAAGATTTATTTTTATCTATTTAATTTTAATGATAAACAACATATTAAAACTCTTTTAATATGTCTTTGGATCTGTATTTGCCATTTAAGATTTTAGAATTAATCAGATTAATTTTAGAACTCTAGATTAGATCAAGAACAAGTGCACTAACCTCTTGATGCACTGCAGTGTGTTTGGCACCTTCAGAATGCTTCTTTAGGACACCAGATGTTGTCCCTCTAGCTTGTCCACACCAAGATCACCTATGATAGCCCTTGGATAGCTTCTAAAGCTTTTTCTATTAATTAGAAAATCAAGTTTTTCCTTTTAAGAGATTAAAGATGTAAATAGGACACTAGAAATAATTTCTAGTATTTTTAATTCAAGAGATTGTTTGCTAATCTCTTGGAATTGATGAGAGATGAAGAAGAAGAGAGAATGGGAGCCTCAAGGGTGGTGGCACAAAGGGAGGCAGTAGCTGGTTATTATTTTCTTTTTCATAACAACACTTATATAGCTAGGTCACCACTTAAAACCCTTGCCACATGTCACCTTCTGATTGGCTCTAGGTTTAATTGACCCGATCACATTGTGCTGAGTGTCAAACCTATATTTAATCTTAATTTTAATCATCTTACATGATTAAAAGACATTTGGCAAGCTTATGTGTAGTGCCATGTGTCACCATCTCATGGTGCTACATGTCACCCTGTGAAATGACCAAAATGCCCTTGTGTCTTAATTTTGAGTTCTCAACCCAAAATAATTATTTCTCTTCTTCTAATCAATTTATATCAAATATAAATCAATTAATTAATCTTTATTAATTAATTTCTCATTAATTAAATTCATATTTAAACACTTTAAATATAAATTTAACTTATACTATACATCCAATAATCTAAATTTGGTTTCAAGTCATGCTAGAGACTTTGATATCTAATTGCAAACCAAACCTATTTAATTAATCAATTAAACTCTTTAATTAATTAATTAAATCATATTTAATTTGGTGATTACTTGTGTATGTGTGTGACTTACTAGGCTTATCACTAATTGGCAATGAGACATGATATCAACTCTTAATATCATCAGAACTCTTTCTTACCATAAATGATTTCTCTAAATCATTTTATGCACCTCATAGACCATGGTTAACACCTAGCATAGCATGCCATGGCCACCCAATCAGTAATAAGGTTTACCTTAAATGAACCTATAATCATATGTTACCACGCACTAGAATCTCTCTGTTACAAAATCCCAACTCAAGCTGGAGTCATGGTTTATGTCAAAATCCATTTGCTATGAATATTATGTTCTCTTTTAATTCTAGTTCTTAATTAAAAGATTTTCTCATCAGAAACTCTTTTCTCATTAAATCTATCTGTCCTGGCCAGGAGCTTGAAACATCAAGAATAATTAAATGAACATAAGATTTTATCCCTATTTACTTAGAGGAACAGATTCTATCTTGATCAACACCTACCTCCATATATAACTAGTAGGAGCCAACACATGCCCATATACCCATACACAGTACAAGTATGAAAGCAGTATCAAACTCAAACCACCTATATACAAGATAATTGTGCTATCTCAGCTCTAAAGATTATATGCACTGATATAATTTATGACAATACATTGACAAGAGTAAACTCCATGTGCTTGTCATAAGTGTTACTGATTTGACCTATTTATCATGTATAAGTGCCTATCATGTTTGTCATATGGCATGAGACTCACAATTCCATCTTATTTATATCTCATATAAATAACTTGGGAACAAACATGAATATAATCTTTCTGGATAAGTCATGTCTTTATTGTGACGTATCCTCGTTTGTGAACCTATTTATGATACTTTGTACTATAAATACTGTCACTCATATTCTTAACAACTTAAGAATAGAATTTCTAACAAAATATCAATGGACCTTTTCTATTACACATAAATATATTATGTAAATAGAAAAGTGGAAATGCCTTTTATTAATAAAAATATGTATAAGATACATACTAAATGATATGCTCTAAGGCATACTACTAATAATAAGTGTTTGAATATGGATTGTTAGGCTGCCTCTGATTGAAGTTTCCTCCATTATTCACATAGTTCATTTGTTCTGTGGAGGGTTCATTAAGCTGTTATATTCTAAACTCATGTATCTTCCTCCATAGCTGTCCCCATGTTGACTATTCATCCCTACTGTATTGGCTTGCATTTTATCAAGCCTCCTTGTGAGCTGATCAAATTGAGCATTTATCATGCTTAGGGCGTCCACTTCCAGGACCCCTGCTATGCTTCTTGCATTTCCTCTTTCATTTGACCACTCATAATTATGGTATGCAACCCTCTCTGGAAGTTCAAGTGCTTATGTCATTGTTTTCTCCATTAGGTCACCTTCTGCAGCTGAATCAACTGTGCTCCTTGTAGAGGGTAGTAACCCATTATAGAAATTTTGCACCAGTAGCCAATCCTCTATGCCATGGTGTAGACATTCCCTCTACCGGTCTTTATATCTTTCCCATGCGTCATAGAGTGATTCACCTTCCTTTTGTCTGAAGGTGTTGAGCTTAAGCCTCAGCCTTGCAGCCTTTACAGGTGGGAAGTACCTTGCTAGAAAAGCTTGTGAGAGGTATTCCCAAGGGGTGAACGTTCCAGCTGGTTGAGAAAGTAACCACTTCCTTGCTCTATCTCAAAGAGAGAATGGGAATGCTCTGAGTCTTATGGCTTGATCAGAAACTCCATTCATCTTGAATGTGTCACAAAGGGTAAGAAAGTACTAGAGGTGATAGTGTGTAACACCCCTACATGCATGGTCCTATGCAAATCATTGTTACGGTGATCGATGTCGGTCCAGACAATTAAGAGGATTAGAATCATATTTAAGTCACCTAGAAAAGCCCTAAACAAAAATTAATAGTGTTTACCAAAAGGATAAATACAGATCAGAAAAATGGAACATAAAAGGTTAAATAAGCCTGGGGTCACAGCAATGGGTGACCGCACCGGGAAGTGTAACACCCTCCCTGTAGCAACTCCGTACATTCTACTGTTTCGGTGACCAGTGTCGGTCCGGACAGCTAGAACGTTCGGAAAAATATTTAAACTAAAGTGAGGAACCATAATTAACTGAAACATTAATAAGAAAAATTTAGGAAAAATTTTAGAAATAAAATACAACTAAGTTAAATGAGCCGGTGCCCAAGCGATGGGTAACCTAGTAGGAAGCTGCGGTTCTCGCAACTAGGAGCCCTAGACCTGGGGAAAATTCATAAAATAATTTTTGGGACTCCAGAGAAGGGTCATTGAGGTTCCTATGGCATTAGAATGCCAAGAAAATATTTAGAAAATTTTTTTCAATCGGTACAGACAATTTTGACCCGTTAAGCCAAACGGAGGGCATTTTGGTCATTTTCTCTTCAGAGATGATTTTGAACCAACTTGTCCAATTAAGTACATAAATTATATGACATAAAATATGAATTAATGTTGATGAAAAATTAATTTGAAGTTAGTAGAAATGAAAGAAAAAAAAAGGAATAAAATGCCTAATTATGACATTATAATGATGTCATTTAAAACCTCCCACCAATCACCATTTAGCAAGTCTTCTTAAAACAAATAAAAGAGATAAAAATTAAGAAAAAAACTCCAGAATTTTCCTTCTTCTTCAACCAGCCAAAAATTCTCTCCCCCTTCCTCCATAACTTTTATTCACTTATACCTTCAATCCTTTGATTTCTCACCCCAAAATCTATAAAATCATTCACTAAAATTTGTCACCCAACCTTGCTAGAGTGTTTGGCAGCCAAGAAAACAAAAGAAAGTGAAGAATTAACAAGAGAAAATTCTGCCCTACTAAGGTTAGTGCCATCTTTCTCTTTATTTCTTTGGATATCCATGTTAAGACACTAAGTTAGGCTAGGAATTTGTGGGAATTGAAGAAAATTATGCATGCTAGGGTATATGGTAAATTTCGGCAGCCTATTGGGGGTGGTGATTTTGATTGTTTTGATGGGTTTAGAGTGGATTAGAGATGGTGTTTGAAGTGTATATATATTGATAATGAATTAGTAGGTTTAATTAATGTATGTTGTGTGAATTGGAATGGGGAACTAGGGTTTTAGAGAGAAATTTGGGCTTTGATTATGTAATGGTGAATGAACATTCTAATGGTTAATTAGTGACCATTTGAGGTAAATTGACCATAACTTGGAGTGAATTGTAGCATTAAAAATTGATTTGGTATGCTGCCTAGTGAGACCTGCAGGTTGGGATGTGAGTCTAGCCTGTTTGGATAGCCATAACTTGGGCTGTGTAGGTTCAATTGGTATTTGGCCAATTGGACATGAAACTAGGCACAAAATGGCACAACTTTGGTGAAGAAACCATGCCCATAAGACTAAACCAAGTGGACCAAAAGCCTACCCCAATCCAGGTGTCCTGCAATCTGTTTCTGCAGAATGACCAAATGAACAGTGATTGTTCATTTGGCCATAACTCAGTGTAGAATGGCCCAATTGACCTAAAATTTTACCAGCAACAAGCTAAGATATAGACCAACAACTTTCATGGAGAAACCCACCCCAAATTATGACCAGAACCTATCCAACAAGGGAGTTTCAGTTACTGTTCACTGCACTGTAGATGTGGTCAGTCCAGAAAAATTCCAATTCGGCCAGTTGTGGTTTTTGGACCATAACTTGAGCTACAAAACTCCAAATGGAGTGATTCAAAAAAATAAATTCAACTAGACAAAATAAGGAACAACTTTCATGTTTATCATTTTTCCAAATTCTCACTGCAACAGTAACTAATGGAACAGTAAAAATAAGGTATCAAAACTGAAAATTCTGCCCCATTAACTTTAAACTTAGAAATGGCATTAGCAACAAATACCAACAAATTTTGAATGCAAAATGTGGTATGTTGGGAGTATTAAAACCAATGTACCTATTGTCTATGCAAAAGTCAACATTTTTGTTGACTAATGAAGGGAATAGTAACACCAAAACTTGAAATTCAAAAATTGTAAAACTCAAAAGTGTCAAATGCCCTAGTATACCTAACAAGATTGGTTTGGATAGCTTGGCATGCCAATAGGGTTCAGTTAGCGATCGCACATGGCATTATGCCATTCAGGATTTCATGGCTTTTAGCCATTCGACATTGTGTCGAGATTTGGCCTTGTGCTGATGTTATTACACTTATTAGCCGCTGTTACATTGCCGGAGATACATATGTGACCGATGGTGTGATGGCCCGAGGTACTTGATACCCAGTGCCAGTTTACCCGTTTATCCAGTCCAGTCGTCTAGTATAGGTTACTTGGGCAACCAAAAATGAAAGTGGATAAATTTAATGAAATAATGAATATAACAAGTACAAAATAAGTAAATCTACAAATACTCAACGAAAATTTATTTGTAATGAGATATCAATACATTCACTGCATATTTATTTTTTGTTATTTATTTTTATTTTATTATTGGCACCACTAAGCATTATTGCTTAGCGCATTGCTTTTGCCACGCGTAGGTTCTGGAGATACTGACCGAGAGCCCAGTAGACCACAGACTGGGTGAGACCTCCTGCAGCTCTGCATAGTGCCCGTGTCACCTCACCATCTTCAGTGCATTGGTAGGACACTAGGTTTCATTTTGGTATTTTATAACTAAGTTTTATTTTCTCTTGTATAATTGAGACTTATGTAATGTATTTTGATGTTAATGTAAATAGTGAAAATTGTGGTTATGAATGGAAAAATTTGAGTATTTATTTATTGCTTATATATGAGTACCATGAGAAATGAATGATTGAGAAATGGAAATGTTGTTGAAAAATATTGAGATTTTGATATTGGAGTTTGAGAATGATTGGATATGATTATTGGAAGTGTTTTTCACAGGTTCCGAAGAACTGTTTTCTCCATTTTTAGCCGGTACTCTGCCGGATTTTCTATAAAATTTTCGGAACCTCAAATAAATTATAATTTCAATAAATGACTTAAATGAATTATATTTCACAAGTTATATTCAAAACTATGATAAGAATAAATTAAGGAAGAATAAAAATGATTAAGATAAAATAGAGCATTTCGGTACACCGTGTGACATATCTTACTCGGATATACTATAGACGGATAAGGGGTGTCACAGGAAGTGACTGCGAGATCAATCAAAACCCTAATTTCATACGGGGCATTGTGACACCGCAATCTTAGGAAAAATTGTGAAGCTAGGGCAAATGTGAAAATCATAGAAAAAGGTGTAGAACCAGATCAAATAATTAGGTCAAGGTTTCAGAAGAAACACTGAATTATTGGCAAACCAGATCAGACCGGCGGGGGGCAATTTGGTCAATTCACCCCTAGAGGTGACTCATGAACTAACTATCCAATAAAATCTGAGAAATGAAAATTTTGGAATATAGAATTAAATTAAAGAACTATGGAAAAATAAAGGAAAAGAAAAGAAAAGAAAATAAATCTTTATGATATCATCCTAGTGAGGTAAGCATGACATCAAAAAAGTAATTATAATTTTATTTAACTAATTATGGATAAGTATAAAGAAAATAAAATGAAAATTAAAAGCATAATTTTGGTCTTCTTCCTCCTCTCTTTGCCGCCACACTTCACTCATATCTCTCTCTCACAAATTTCTCTCAATTTCCACCATGGAAGCTTATGGTTAAGCTTCCTAAACCCTAATTTCAACCCTAAATCCCCTACTTTCCTTAAAGAAAACTAGTAATTGAGCCTTGAAAAGAAGATTGAAGGAGAAAGAAAGAAGAGAATGTTGAAGAAATTGAAGATTGAAAAGTTATACAAAGGTTAGTAATTAAACACTTAATTTCTCTTCAGAATTATGTTTATGTGTATGAGTTAAGCTTGAAATTGTGGAAAAATTTAATAAAATCAAGTGTGGTGGACCATTAGGGAATTTTGTTCATGCTAGGGATAAGGGTAAGTGATGGTGCTTAGTTCAATTAAACATAAATTCTTAGTGAATTGATGATGGATAAGTGATTTGTATGTGTGAATTGCATAAATTGCAACATTTACAAAAATTAGGGTTCTTGACTCTTAGGGTTTTGGGGAGAAAATTTGAGAATTTAGTAAATTGATGTACTTTGACCTAAGTGAGGTTTAAAATGGTTAATTGGAGTCAATTGGCATGTATGTGAATGTTTGGAATTGGATTGGAAATGGAATGTGATGCTATCTCGCATTGGGTAGTTTGACCTAGGTCACTTTCAGGGACCAAAACTGTAATTCTGCCACTCTAATTGGTGTGAGGCCAATTGGATATGAAAGTAGACACATAATGCCACAATTTTCATGCAGAAACCATGCCTAGAAAATGACATTAAGGTAGTGAACAATTAGGTTAAATCCAGGTAATGTGCACTGCCACTGTACCAAAATGACCAAATGAACAGTGTTTATTCATTTGCCCATAACTTGGTGTAGGATGGTCCACATGACCTAAATTTTATACTGATGGAAAGCTGAGACATAGCACTACAACTTTTATGAAGGACACAAACCCAAATTCTGACCATAACCTATCCAAAAAGTAAGCTGCAATCAGCACACCAAAATTGCCAGAACCAAGAAAGTGCCTAGAATTCTGGGTTGAACTAATCCGGCCAGCCTTAGAAAAATGACCATATCTTGGGTTACAAAACTCCAAATGGAGTGATTCAAAAAGGGAATTAAAGATAAGACAATAAGGAACAACTTTGATGAAGGATACTTAGCCAAATTCCCACAGTAACCAGACTAATGGAATAGTAAAAAACAGTAAACCAAAAGTAAAATTTTGGATTTGCACCTAGGGAAATTAGAAATCGAATTGGCAGCCAATGCCAACAAAATTGACAGCCAAAATATGGTATATGGGTGCAATTAGAATTAATAAACCTATTTAGTAGGAAAAGTCAATATTCTGACTTAAATAGTGTAATGAATAGGAACCCCAAAATGCAAAATTCAAAGGATAACAATTTAAGCAAATTTAAGGCTACAACTAAGTAGGCATGAAATAAATTAACCAATTTATTATGAGATATGGTACTGAAACACTGTAAACTATGTGTTTCATTTGAAAAAGAGACTGGAAAGGGATCTTCAAGGAAAAATCGAAAGGTGGAGTAAATTAGTCAACAAAGAGGTTTGTGCAAAACTAGTTTTAAATTCTTAAAGTTTTACATATTTTGATTGATTAAATGATTTTAGTTTTTATGTATTATGTTTACCAATTATTGAATTTATTTCAATGATTATTGAAATGTGTTATGCTATAAATGAGTTTAATTATGGGAAAATGATTAAATTATGATTTTATTCTTGATATGGATTGAATGAATTCAGTTTTGGAAGTTGTGATTGAAATGGGATTTGCATGGAAAAATACAAATTTATGTTTTGAATTATGATGATCATAAAAATTTTTGGATATTGGAATTGATTTTGAATTGAATTGTGTTGTGATTTATGCTCACAAAAACGACAAAGAAATTTATACTATTGTTTTATATCTCACTATAGATGCTTAACTAGGTTATTACCCGTCTCCCTCATTTATTGAGGAGACAATGGAATTAGCTTTATTTTGACTACCATGGTACGTGCACAGGCTTAGATTCTCCTCTTATTGAGGTTAGGTCTAAGTTTTTCATTGGCCCTTTCGGAAGTTGCATTATTATGGTGTATACTGTGCACGATGATTCGACCTCCCCGACCATAGGGAGTTAGAATCTCGATTCGATCTCCCCGACCATAGGGAGTGAGAATCACCCCAAAGATGGACCTTACGGATTAGTCTTGCATAGTTAGTGAGATAAAGAATGGTTTTTGAATAGTAAGGAATTGTGATTTTAAATGAGATTTGTGCATAAGTGATTTTACTGAAATTAATATTTATTTCCATAAATTGTTGGAATTACTTTAAATGTTCAGTTGTGATTTGATAAATTGAATTTCTTGACCAAGGTCATTTGAACAAAAGATTTACATTATTGGCAACAAATATTTTGACTTTTAGAATTCGATGAATACCCAAATTTCCAAATTCTTTCTGTGATTTTGTTAAAGTATATTATACTATTTTTTAAATTATAGTTGTGCACCACTGAGTTCACCACTCAGCGATAGCTTTGTATGCTGTCGCAGGTGAAAGTAAAGATAGAGCAGCCAAGTGAGATTTTCGGTAGCTGCGCCTTGAAGACTCATTGGGATTAGCTTCGTGTATATTAGAGGTATACCCTTATACATTAGATTTTGATGTATGCATGTAATTATATGTATGTAAATTGTTTGAGCAGTTGTACAAGAACTTTTGTAACATTATTTTGGGTATGTAATTAAAATGCAAATTATTGTAATATTCAAATTTATTTATGAGTTTTGTAATTAATGTAAATAATTAAATTTTTGTAATTTGTGAATGATAAATTATTTCTTTTTGAAATGAGATGCTTCGAATTGCGGTTGATTTTGAGTTAAGCTTCTTGTATGAGATTTTAAGATGAAAAGGATTTGTATTGGAGTTATGGTTGAGTAAAAACATATTGGAAGTGTTTTTCCCTTCAGGTTTGAAGAACTGTTTTCTCAAAATGCAGCCGGCACTCTACCGAAATTTGGAAAAATTTTAGTAACACTAGATTTTAATCGAGAATTTGATTTATGACTTAGTGTCAATTAAAGGTTTTTAATACTTGATAAAAATTTCCCACCAACTTAAAAATGATCGGAAGTTGTTTTAAAATCCCTTGTAGTATATTTAATGGGTTACCGGTAGGTGAAGTACGGTAATTCATTAGGTGTACTATGGGATCATGTTACATCTTATGAGGAGTAGGATGTAACATGTTTAGTGGTATCATAACAATGGTTTTAAAGTAAATTTTGAACTGTGAATTTGAAAGATTTTGTCGATAATTACAAATGCTCAAATGTTTGATACATATAGTACATTTACATCATAAATATCAACTAATGGAGAGAAATCTCCTTATGTAGGTTGTCCCGAGAAAAGAATATTTTGTGAATAGAATGAAAGAAAGAGATAAATCAGTAAGACAACTAGTTACAGTTGAGGCACAAGGGGAGGCCTTAGCTCCTCAGAGTGTTGAAGGCCCGACTGTACTAGTTCCACCGGTACAAATTACTGCACAAATGGCCTAGCAAATGGCAACTTTCTTTCAACAAATGGCTAATAGTCTATCAGCTCAAGCCCAAGTACAAACCCAACCCCCACAAGGGCAGCATGAAATGAAGAAGAGTGAAAGACCTATGGGTCAAAGTTCGAGTAGAAATTTGGGAAAGAGAAAAGAATTTGAGGAACCCCAAACTCATGGATATGACAGAGGTGGATCTTCAGGGCAGAAGCAATCGAGAACCAGTCGACAAAGAATCAAAAGTTCCTACCCTATCCATGTTTGTAAGGTATGTGGCAAGTTACACAGGGGTATTTATCGTAAGGCCCCTAAAGCCTGCTACAATTATGGAAAGCTTAGACATTTTACTAGAGATTGTACTTGTAACACCCCAAAGTTCGGTAGTGCGTTCTGCTGCTCCGGTGACCAGTGTTGTCCGGACAGCTAGGATGCCTAGAACCACACTTCAATATGAGTGAGGAGACATAAAATAATGAAATACAATAAAAGAAAATACAAGAAAAACAAAGGAAAAATAATAGCAAAGAAATGTAACCAAGTTAAACGAGCCGAGAACCATAGCAATGGGTGACCGCACCGGGAAGTCACGGCGTGGACCGTTGACTAATACGGATGCGGGGAACCCTGGAAAACATTTTTAGGACTTAAATAGACCCTTATTGAAGAATAAATATCATTAGAAAGATCAAAGAAAAATTAAATAATTAGTATAAAGAAAAGTGAGAAATCGAAAAACAGACAAAATCCGGTGTTACCGAAAAATCGGGAATGCCACCCGAACAGGGGCATTATGGTCATTTGACATCCCGAATTGTCTTTTGACCTAAATTTCCATTAAAAATAAATAATATTACACTTAGAAAATGAAATGAAAAATTAATTTGGTGGTACCTAAAGTAAATAGCTAAAATCATGGGTTAATGTGGGATTAAGTGAACAATTAGATTATTATATGATTATTTGGAGTTAGTGGACCATTAAGGGATTAATTAAACACATAGTGGGGCAGGTGTACTTCCATTACACCATCAGAAAATTTCATCTTCTCCATTGTACCAAAGTTGCCGTGAATGAAGGTGAGAGAAAACTCCATGGGCGTTTCATGCAAGCTCACTTAATCTCTCCATTTTCAACTCCAATCCCTTAAGTGGCTTCATGAAAGTTTGTCTACTCATCACAAGGAAGAGTTTGATACCAAATTTGAGAAGTTTAAGCAAGGTTTAACAAGCTCCAACCATAAGGTAAGTTAGCATTTTTGAAGATTTCTTTGATAAACTTTGTATACATGTTATGGGTGTTGGTTTTGTGAAGGAAATTTTTAAGTTTGAAGAGTATTGAGATATCCATTTTTGGGCAGCCATGTAATCATGTATTGATGAAGTATTTGTACATATAATTGATGAGAATTATGTTGGTTGTGATGATTTAATAACCTAGTGAATTACTTCATATTTATATGGTGATTTTTGGCACTTGGATGGGAATTGATGAATTGTAGGACAATTTGGTGTTGAAGAAGATTTTCGGCAGCTTGGGGACACTTGAATAAATGTATGTATTCATGGAAGTGTTGGCAGAATATTGACATAGAAGGATTGATGGATATGTATATGAACTTGTTGTGTAAAGAGTATGTAAAAACTAGTAATGTTATGTGTATGTGTAATTGTGTTTGGACTTTGGGAATTAGAGTTATATTTGGTGTATTGAAGATAATTGTAATCTGCCCAAAGTGATGTTAATGTAAAGTAATATATAGTTGTGGTAATGTACCAAAATAGATTTGGTAGGGAAGTAAACATATTGCAAGGTAAATGTGTGTAATTGATGTGTGTTAAGCAAAGTAACTAAGGGCAGTGTATATTTTAGCCAATAAGTTTAAATGTGTAACCTCAATTGGTATGAGACCAATTGGAGGTGAAACTAGGCACAAAATGTGCCAACTTTCATTGAGAAAACATACCAAAATTCTGCTTGCAAGGTGACCTAAGAAAATGACCAATTCGGATTAGGTGCAATTAGGACCTGAAAAATGACCAATTGGGCAGCAGTGAGTGTTTAGGCCATAACTCACTCAAAACAGGTCCAATTGACCTGAAATTTTAACCATGAATAGTTAAGACCCATACCTACAAGTCTTATGAAGACACCAAAACCCAGAAATGACCAGAAGCAAGTCAAAAAGCTTGCACAAGTTCGGGTCCAAAAACTGGCCGAACCAAAGTTGACCAAATTGACCTAAAATTGACTTAATTTGATGCCATTTGACCAGCAATAGTATAATGACCATAACTTGGTCTACTTAACTCGGATTGACCTGAAATTTTGCCCCGCGTGCAATAAGACATAGATCTACAAGTTTGTAGTTTTGACTGAAACTCGAAAACCGAGGAAACTAGGCCGTCCGGCTAGGTCAAACTAGTATCCCGAAATCCAGCAATTTGCAATGAAATACAAGAAAACGCAATATACATAGAATTGAGTTTGGTAACACGTACCAACCCTAAAACCCTATCGAATGTGACATATTAATGACACTAAAACCTAAATTACCTAGAACACATCGAGGGTCGGTATATTAGGTGATTAAGCAAATAATAGCTTTCAGTGAATTATTTGTCAAACATTATCGATAGAGACAGTTTAATTTAGTACTGAAACACTTCGAATTGTGTTTCTCAGTTAGTAAAGACTCAGAAAAAGGGAAGGAAACACTGAGTCCAGACCAGGAGACAGTCATCAGAGATTTGTGCACAACTAGTTTTTAACTGATTTTGTTCTGAATATTTTATATGATTAAATGACATATTTTCTTATGAACTATGTTTAACAGGCATTGGATTTAATTCAATTATTATTGAAATTGCTATAGTATGTATGATTTTAGCTTTGTGAAATGGTATTTCCATAAGTATTAAGCATTGTTATGGATGGAATAAATTATGTTTTGGAAAATTGTGATAGAACATGTTTTGAATTGTGATGGTAATTTTCATGGAAAAATCAAAATTTATGATTTGAATTGTGTTGAGCATAAAAACTATTGGATATTGGAATTGACTTTGAATCGAATTATATTGTGAATTATGCTCACTAAAAGGATTGTGATATTGTTTTATATCTCACTATAGATGCTTGACTAGGTTATTACCCGTCTCTCTCATTTGTTGAGAAGACAATGGAGTTCGTTGTGTTTTGATTACCATGGTACGTGCACAGGCTTAGATTTTCCTCTGATTTGAGGTTAGATCTAAGTTTATTTTATCGTTATGGCCCTTGCGGAAGATTCATTATTGTGATGGTACTGTGCACGATGATTCGACCTCCCCGACCATAGGGAGTTAGAATCTGATTCGACCTCCCCGACCATAGGGAGTTAGAATCACATCGAATATGGCCCTTTCGGATTAGTCTTGCATAGTTAGTGAGATAAAGAATGATTTTTGAGATACAACATGGTTTTGAGATAAAGAATGATTTTTGAGATACAACATGGTTTTGAGATAAAGATTGATTTTTGAGATACAGAATGGCTTTTGAATGGTAAGAAATTGTGATTTCAATTATGGTTTATGTATAATTGATTTTGTTGGAATTACTTAAATGGTTAGTCATGATTTGATAAATTGAATTTTGTGATCAAAGTCATTCATACAAATGATTTACATTATTGGCAACGAATATTTTGAGTTTTGAAATTTGATGAGTATTCAGATTCCCAATTTATTTACTGTAAATTTTGTCAATGTATATTGTACTATGTTTTAAATTATAGTTGTGCACCACTGAGTTCACCACTCAGCGATAGCTTTGTATGCTATCGCAGGTAAGAAGAGCATAGAGCAGTAAGTAAATTTCCTTGAAGATATATTCAGATCAGCTCCAGGTATATCATAGGCATACCCATGTACATAGGTTTTGATGTATGCATGTAATAATATGTATGTAAATTATTTGAGCAGTTGTATAGAAACTCTTGTAAAATATTTTGGTATGTAATTAAATGTAAATTATTGTAAATGTAAATTTGAGATTTCATTTACTTGAATAGTTTTGTATTATATTTCTTGTATCTCAGTCTTTGAAAATCACTGCGAATTTGAGTTGAGATTTGCAAATACATATTGAAGTGCTTTTTACAGGTTTTCTGAAGAACTGTTTTATCCAAAATATAGAGGGCACTCTGCTAAAATTTTTACAGAAATTCCAAATAATTCAAATGTGTCAATTCTACCATTTCAGTTCAAAAAGTTTTTAACACCTGTAAATAGTGCTCACCACTGTAAAAGAAGTAAGAAAAGTTTTGAAAATCCCTTGTAGTGTATTTAATGGGTTATCAGTAGACAGAGTTGGTAATTCATTAGGTATACTACGGGATCATGTTATGCCTTACAGAGGGGTAGGGTGTGACAGTACTAGAGCACATCGACCTGCTCTCTGAAGTTCACAGACAGTTGGTCAGGGCCGAGATAGAAATAGAGTTGGTACTCCTCAAAACCATAACACAATGAATCAACCCGAATATAGTAGCGCACCAGTCAGAGAGGTCACTATGCGCTAAGGAGAAAGAACAGAAACTTCGGATGTAGTTGCTGGTAAGTTTTTAATTTTTAGAGGAAACAATTAGTTATTATTTGATCCCAGCACTACTTATTTGTATGTTAGTGTTAGAATTATATGTTTTGTTGCTATTCCTTCACATGGGAATAAATTTTGATGCATCAGTGATTAGTCCTTTAAGATAAAGATTACGATAACAAGTGTAATTGAAATTAGTTTTGGAAGAGTTTGTCAACGAAAAGTATTTGCTAGCACACAAAATTTATAAAGCTCATTGGTGAGCCTATTTAATGTAAGGCAAGAGAATCTAAAAGTAATTTACAGTAATAGAATTTCTCTAGATGAGGGCAAGGATGTTACTATTAGTAATTGTCAATGGATATTGTAATCATAATAAGTTTCGGATATTAGTGAATTCGAAAAGGATAAAATATAGGAAAGTATGATCTATTGAAATGTATCATAGTAACTATGTAATGTTCTTATTGTTTGTACTGTAAGCTGCAGATTACAGTACTGACTTGAGATTACTGTGTAGAGCTATGTACTACTTGATAGTACACAAAGATAAGAATAGTTGCAAATGGCATTTGTTTTGGTATAATTATGCCAATATAGAATTTTATTATTGGAAATAAGTTTGAAAATCCCAATCTGGGATTTAAAACTCTAAAGTTAGAATATCTAAAGGTTATAGTTATAAGATAGCTAGAGTCATTGACTCAGTTATCTAACTCGAACTATGATACATCAGGAATTGCTATAAGACTAAAGATTTCGGTATAGTCATAAATTAAAGATAACATTGATAGTGCAAGGTCATCCGGTCTCGGATATGGGATTTACAATTATTTTGGTATTGTTATGGATTTTTCACCTAAAGTCTAGCGAAAAACAGTATTATAATAATATAACAGCAGTGCACAAAGAAAAATTTTGTTCCCCTGAATAGGGCAAGATGCTATGGATGATCATCATAGCTTGTAAAATGATGTTCTAATTAAGACAAGGATAAGATAAAAATAATTGGCCAGGTATTTCTTAGAAAGAGCACAATTCTATTGTGTAGACAATAATGAATAGATTATGATTGGTACAGGACAAGAGAAAAATGACAGTTCTGTATACTCCCTTCTTAAGGTATTAAAGGATAGGTTTCGTTCAGTACAAGAGGAAGTAATGATTATAAATCAGTGAAAAATAAGTTTTAGAAAATCGATAGATAAAAGAGTTGTGGAAGTGAAAAAATTTGAATAGTTGGTTCAAATGTAACAAATGTTATGAATATTAGTAAAAGTATTGACTAGAATGGTCAGAGGACCAAATCAAAGTAATATTGAAGTATAGAGGATTTATTAGGGATGATAAGAGGAGTTAAATCATAACTCGACAGTCAAGTTAAGGAAGAAGATAAGATTGAGGAATAAAATAATTAAAGTTAAGTTATGGAATAGAAAAAGAAATAAATAGAACAGTAAGAAATGAGTTAAACAAAAGCAAACAAGATGGTGTAAAATGGCACATAGACCTAGATTCGAAATAAAGTTGACAAGATAACAGTTATGAATCTATGGCCAATGACTAGATAAGTAATTCGAATACGACCACAATGGTCATTTAATAAGGAAACATGAATCGAAATATTAAATAGAACAATAGTAAGAGAAGATTAGTGTTATACACACAAATTAAATGTTATAGTAGATAGTTAGAAGTCTTACATAGACTCAAAGAAAAGAATATTATAAGAGGGAAAAAAAAAACTAAAACTAAGTTCTCACTTCATAGGATTATATGAGGTCTTAGAAAGAGTGGATCCGTCAGCACACAGATTTGCTTACCTCTAGAACTGAAATGAATTCAAATTTAACTTATGACAGAAGCTCATAAGGAACTTGGCACACGAGGTGAGCAATTGATATGTAAATATTATTAGCTAAAGTGCTACGGACCATCATTCAGACTATGAGGCTACATGGAAATATGAGAGAGACATGAGAAAACAACACATACGGATGATTAAGGACAGATAGTGAGAAAAATTTCGAGGTCAAAATTTCTTTTAAGGGAGGGAGAATTATAACACCCCTACATGTATGGTCCTATGCAAATCACTATTACGGTGACCGGTGTCAGTCCGGACAATTAAAAGGATTAGAATCATATTCAAGTTACCTAAAAAATCCCTGAATAAAAATTAATAGTGTTTACCAGAAGGGTAAATAAATATTAGAAAAATGGAACATAAAAGGTTAAATGAGCCGGGGGTCACAGCGATGGGTGACCGCACCAGGAAGTAACTGCGAGATCAGTCAAAACCCTAATTTGTACGGGGCATTGTGACACCGCAGTCCTAGGAAAAATTGCAAAGCTAGGGGAAATGTGAAAATCATAGAAAAAGGTGCAAAACCAAATCAAATAGTTAGGTTAGAGTTCCGGAAGAAACACTGAAATATTGGCAAACCGAATCAGACCGACGAGGGGCAAATTGGTCAATTCACCCCTAGAGGTGACTCATGACCTAACTGTCCAATAAAATCTAAGAAATGAAAATTTCAAAATATAGAATTAAATTAAAGAACTATGGAAAAATAAAGGAAAAGAAAAGAAAAGAAAATAAATCTTTATGACATCATCCTAGTGAGGTAAGCATGACATCAAAAAAGCAATTATAATTTTATTTAACTAATTATGGATATGTATAAAGAAAATAAAATGAAAATTAAAAGCATAATTTTGGTCTTCTTCCACCTCTCTTTGCCGCCACACTTCACTCATCTCTCTCTCTCACAAATTTCTCTCAATTTCCATCATGGAAGCTTATGGTTAATCTTCCAAAACACTAATTTCAACCCTAAATCCCCTACTTTCCTTAAAGAAAACTAGTAATTGAGCCTTCAAAAGAAGATTGAAGGAGAAAGAAAAAAGAGAAAGTTGAAGAAATTGAAGATTGAAAAGTTATACAAAGGTTAGTAATTAAACACTTAATTTCTCTTTAGAATTATGTTTATGTGTATAAGTTAAGCTTGAAATTGTGGAAAAATTTAATAAAATCAAGTGTGATGGACCATTAGGGAATTTCGGTCATGCTAGGGATAAGGGGAAGTGATGGTGCTTAGTTCAATTAAACATAAATTCTTAGTGAATTGATGATGGATAAGTGATTTGTATGTGTGAATTGCATAAATTGCAACAGTTAGAAAAATTAGGGTTCTTGACCCTTAGGGTTTTGGGGAGAAAATTTGAGAATTTAGTAAATTCATATACTTTGACTTAAGTGAGGTTTAAAATGGTTAATGGGAGTCAATTGGCATGTATTTGAATGTTTGGAATTGGATTGGAAATGGAATGTGATGCTGTCCCACATTGGGCAGTTTGATGTAGGTCACTTTCAGGGACCAAAACTATAATTTTGCCTCTCTAATTGGTGTGAGGCCAATTGGATATGAAAGTAGACACATAATGCCACAATTTTCATGTAGAAACCATGCCTAGAAAATGACATTAAGGTAGTGAACAATTAGGTCAAGTCTGGGTAATGTGCACTGCCACTGTACCAAAATGACCAAAAGAACAGTATTTGTTCATTTGGCCATAACTTAGTGTAGGATGGTCCACATGACCTGAATTTTATACCAATGGAAAGTTGAGACATAGCACTACAACTTTTATGAAGAACACAAACCCAAATTCTGATCATAATCTATCCAAAAAGTGAGCTGTAGTCAGCACACCAAAATGCCAGAACCAAGAAAGTGCATAGAATTCTGGGTTGAATTAATCCGGTCAGCCTTAGAAAAATGACCATATCTTGGGCTACAAAACTCCAAAATGGAGTGATTCAAATAGGAAATTAAAGATAAGACAATAAGGAACAACTTTGATGAAGGATACCTAGCCAAATTCCCACAGTAACTAGATTAATGGAACAGTAAAAAACAGTGAACCAAAACTGAAATTTTGGATTTGCACCTAGGGAGATTATAAATTGAATTGGCAACCAATGCCAACAAAATTGACAGCCAAAATATAGTATATGGGTGCAATTAGAATTAATAAACATTTTTAGTAGGAAAAAGTCAACACTTTGACTTGAATAGTGCAATGAATAGGAACCCCAAAATGTAAAATTCAAAGGATACCAATTTAAGTAAATTTAAGGCTAAATCTAAGTAGGCATGAAATAAATTAACGGATTTATTATGAGATATGGTACTGAAACAATGTAAACTATGTGTTTCATTTGAAAAAGAGACTGGAAAGGGATCTTCAAAGAAAAACCAAAAGGTGGAGTAAATTAGTCAACAAAGAGGTTTGTGGAAAACTAGTTTTAAATTCTTAAAGTTTTACATATTTTGATTGATTAAATGATTTTAGTTTTTATGTATTATGTTTACCAATTATTGAATTTATTTCAATGATTATTGAAATGTGTTATGGTATAAATGAGTTTAATTGTGGGAAAATGATTAAATTATGATTTTATTCTTGATATGGATTGAATGAATTCAGTTTTGGAAGTTGTGATTGAAATGGGATTTGCATGGAAAAATACAAATTTATGTTTTGAATTGTGATGAGCATAAAAATTATTGGATATTAGAATTGACTTTGAATTGAATTGTGTTGTGATTTATGCTCACAAAAAGGACAAAGAAATTCATTATATTATTTTATATCTCACTATAGATGCTTAACTAGGTTATTACCCATCTCTCTCATTTGTTGAGGAGACAATGCAGTTAGATTTGTTTCGACTACCATGGTACGTGCACAGGCTTAGATTCTCCTCTTATTGAGGTTAGGTCTAAGCTTTTCATTGGCCCTTTTGGATGTTGCATTATTATGGTGTGTACTGTGTACGATGATTCGACCTCCCCGACCATAAGGAGTTAGAATCCTGATTCGATCTCCCTGACCATAGGGAGTGAGAATCGCCCCAAAGATAGCCTTTACGGGTTAGTCTTGCATAGTTAGTGAGATAAAGAATGGGTTTTGAATAGTAAGAAATTGTGATTTTAAATGAGATTTGTGCATAAGTGATTTTACTGAAATTAATATTTATTTCCATAAATTATTGGAATTACTTTAAATGTTCAGTTGTGATTTGATAAATTGAATTTCTTGACCAAGTTCATTTTAATAAATGATTTACATTATTGGCAACAAATATTTTGATTTTTGGAATTTGATGAATACCCAGATTTCCAAATTCTTGCTGTGATTTTGTTAAAGTATATTATACTATATTTTAAATTATAGTTGTGCACCACTAAGTTCACCACTTAGCAATAGCTTTGTATACTGTCGCAGGTGAAAGTAAAGATAGAGCAGCCGAATGAGATTTTCGGTAGCTGCGCCTTGAAGACTCATTAGGATTAGCTTCGGCTATATTAGAGGTATACCCTTGTATATTAGATTTTGATGTATGCATGTAATTATATGTATGTAAATTGTTTGAGTTGTTGTACAATAACTTTTGTAACATTATTTTGGGTATGTAATTAAAATGGAAATTATTGTAATATTCAAATTTATTTATGAGTTTTGTAATTAATGTAAATAATTAAATTTTTGTAATTTGTGGATGATAAATTATTTCTTTTTGGAATGAGATGCTTTGAATTGCGGCTGATTTTGAGTTGAGCTTCTTGTATGAGATTGTAAGATGAAATGGATTTATATTGGAGTTATGGTTGAGTAAAAACGTATTGGAAGTATTTTTCCTTTCAGGTTTGAAGAACTGTTTTCTCAAAATACAGCCAGCACTCTGTCGAAATTTAAAAAATTTTTTGTGTCACCATATTTTAATCTAAAATTTGATTTATGACTTAGTCTCAATTAAAGGTTTTTAATACTTGAGAAAAATTTCCCACTAACTTAAAAATGGTGGGAAGTTGTTTTAAAATCCCTTGTAGTATATTTAATGGGTTACCGATAGGTGAAGTACGGTAATTTATTAAGTGTACTACGAGATCATGTTACATCTTACGAGGAGTAGGGTGTAACATAGTGTGGATCTTCTGTTGGTGAATGTAACACCCCTCACCCATCTACAGTGTAGCCGAGTAAGGTGTGCCACACGGCGTGCTGGAGCACCTAGTCTGTGATTATCTTATTTTCTGAATACTCAATTTGATTTAGGAAACCGTTGTGTGAAATTTATATCATGATTGTTTATTATTTTATGTTTTGATAAAATTGTGTTGCAAAATTTTTTAACAAATATTTGGCAAAGTGCCGTCTGTAAATTGGACAAACAGTCCTTCTGCATCTGTTAAAAATAGTCTCAATATAGTATTTTCAAAATCACAATTTCATTAACTGTCTCAATTTCTCAGTAAAGTCAATAGACTTTCACAGTCATTAAATAGTTCGATAATACAATCCATAATAATTCAAATATATCCAGAAAATCTCCAAGTTATTTAATATGTACAAAATATTACAAACTTTAGAGCTTCCATAATATTACAAAATACAAGGCCGAATTTCAAAATACAACAAAAGTACAAAATACAAGATATCCTAAGTCCTACCATGTATGCAATGTAGTGCAGATGACTCTGGACTCATGTGCAGATCTGATGTCTCACCTGGTCGTGGGTTTGCTGGGCTCCCCAGCTGTGTCTCCAATACTTACACGTTACAAAAGCAACGCGCTAAGCAATTTTGCTTGGTAGTGCCAATTATAAAGAGAAATAAACTAAAATAAAATAAATCAATTGTTTATGATTTTCGATGCCTATAGTCTTTGCAGACTAATTCTTCAGTAATCTTTAATAAGATTGTTTTTCTAAAGCTTTTCTTGTTTTTATCGAGCATATTTCATTTATACTTAATTTAGTTATACTGCATGTCAATACACTTAGTTTAACTGTCTGAATTTAATAATACTTAAATTAACTGCCTGTGTAGCTTATACAATGAACAGATTGGATAAACGGATATACTAGCACTGGGTATCTAGTACCTCGGGCCATCACACCATCGGTCACAAAGTATCTCCCGGTGTGCAAATAGTGTGGCTGAAAAGCCATATAATCAATCGGGCATTAAGCCGAGTATAATAACACAATCCGTATAGCCATAGGCTATTAAAATCATAGTATGGCATAATAAGCCAGAAAACACAGTACGACATGAAGCCATTTACAGAACAGCTGTCAGAATCCTATTGACATGCCAACCTATCCAAACTAGTCAACTAGGCAAATTAGGGCACATTACAAATTAATTGTTTAATTCTTCATTTTTAGAGTTTACTAGCTATTATGTAATTCACAAGTCAATGCAAATGTTGGCTTTTTTAGATATAATGGATAAGTTGATTCTAATATCTACATGTCACAATTTGCATTTCAATATGCTACCAATATAGTGCAATTTACAATTCTCACAAGTTGGCATTTATTGCAAAATTACTTCAAAGCTTCATTGTATGTTAATGTCAAATTTTCAGTTTTAGTGTGCTAGATTGGTCTAGCTTAATGTCCTATTTCTCTTGGTTTTTAGCTTCTGGTCAAAGAAGCAAAATTGTAGCTCTATGTCTTATTGAACTTTTGGCACAAATTTTAGGTCATTCTGAATTGTATAGACCAAGATATGGTCAATTTACTAAAGTTGGACAAATTGCATCTTTAGTACAAAATTTGATCAATTTTAGGTCAAATTCAGTTTTGGCAATTTTGGTATCCTAACTTAGGCAAGCAATTTGACTTAGTTCTAGCCATTTCTGGGCTTTAGTGTCTTCATAAGAATTTTAGCCCTATGTCTAAGCTTTCAATGGTAAAAATTTCAGGTCATTTGGACCTGTTTTGAGTGAGTTATGATCATCTTAGTGACTACTGTTCATATGATCAAAAATCTGGGCTTGCACATTACCAATTTCGGATTAAGTCATTTTTAAGGTCAGTTTCTAGGTAGAATTTTGGCAATATTTTCACATGAAAGTTGGCCTATTTTGTGTCTAGTTTCACCTCCCATTGGCCTTATACCAATTGGGGTCACCAATTGTCACTTATGATTCAATTTACCTACTGCCTTCACAATATACAATCTGCACATAAAGATCACTTCCAAATAACACTTCTCCTCCTCCCAAAACTACAAATATATATTCATAACACCTCTATACCATTCATTATATCTCAATCATGTCCATTTGGGCAGAATATACAAGTGCTCTATGTACATTATACAACCCTAATTTACAAAGTTAAATTCAACATAACATATACATGAAATTACTTAACTATTACATATACTTCCCAACCATTACTTTACATACACTGCCCTCAATTCATCTTCACCATAATTCATCAAGAAAATTCATGAAACCAAATACTAATTCATGAATTTAGAGGCTGCCAAATGTGGCAGTTTGCTAAGGTATACAAATTGCTTTCCAAACTGTTAAATTCAAGTACTCAATGTACATATACATGGGAACTAAATTACTACAACTTTAAAATGACTAAATCAACATTATTTTTCATCCATTAGAGGTAAGAAAAACTCAAGCAACATAGGTTTTCATGGTTGCCGAAATTGAACAATTCCATAACTCAATAAATTCTTCCATTCTCTTCACCATTCAACTCACCTCAACCTAAACATGAAGTTTACTAAAGCAAGGGAGGGGATTTAGACAATTACCACTTTTGGAGCTTGTTAAAAACTTAACTAATCCCCTTCAATTTACCATCAATCTCTTCCTTGTGATGTTGTGAACAACTTTAATGAAAGAACTAGGCAGAAAACATGGCGTGAAGGTGGTTGCATGAGAGATTAGGAAGCTTTGGCCATGGTGTTTTCATGGTGGTCCATTTTTGCTGGAGAAGATGATGCAGAAAACCGAATTGTTTAGTGGACATACACATGTCCTTTAGGTGTTTAAATACCCCTTAGTGCTCCACTTACTTTTAATTAAGTAATTTTATATGTTAAGATTTTAATTATTCAATTTATACTCCATTTCTTGCACAATTAATATAATGTACTACAATTTTAATTTTTAAGACATTTTCAAAGTGTAATACCACTTATTTTTAATGGGCATTTAAGTCAAAAGGCAACTCTAGGTGTCAAATGACCAAAATGCCCTTCTTCGGGTTGTATTCCTGATTTTTTGATAACACCGTTTTTTGTCGGTTTCTCAATTTTTCATTTTTCTTTATACTAATTTATAAAATTTTCTTTGATATTCCTAGTATCAATTACATTTCAATAAATCTTTAATTATGTCTCGAAATTTAATTCCAAAGGTTCCTCGCGGTTCTGGAATCGGCAATTGCCTTCGCTGTAACTTCCCGATGCAGTTACCCATCGCTACGGTGCCGGCTCGTTTAACTTAATTTCATTTTCTCTCTTTTATTTTTCTTTAATTTTTCTTGTATTTTCTTTTTATTTATTTCATCATTATATGTCTGTTCACTATCACCGAAGTGTAGTTCCAGACATCCTAACTTGCCCGGACTGACATTAGGTCACTGGAGCAACAGAACATATAGAACACGTACAGGGAGGATGTTACAACTCTTCCCCTCTAAATAAAAATTTCATCCTTGAAATTTACCTGATGTGAAGAGCTGAAGGAACTATTGCCTCATTGTCTCCTCGCTCTCCCATGTTGCCTCTTCCGTGTTGTGATGTCTCCATAGGATTTTCACTAGTGGAATTGTCTTGTTTCTGAGCTCTTTTACCTCTCGTGCCAAGATTTTAATTGGTTCTTCTTCATATGTCAGGTCAGGTTGTACCACAATTTCTTCTACTGAGATGACATGTGAAGGATCTGAACTACATCTTCTGAGCATTGAGACATGGAACACATTATGTATCTTGTCCAGGTCAGGTGGTAAGACTAATCTGTAGGCTATTGGTCCCACACGTTCAATAACTTCATATGGGCCAAAGAACCTAGGGTTTAATTTTCCTTTTTACCCGAATCTCAGCACTTTCTTCCACGGTGATACTTTGAGAAATACCTTCTCGCCAACTTCATATTCAATGTCCTTTCTTTTCAAGTCAGCACAAGATTTCTGTCGGTCTGAGGCAACTTTCAAATTGGCCTTTATCAGTTTCACCTTTTCCTCTGTCTGTTTTACCAGGTCTAGCCCCACTAGCTTATCTTCACCCAATTCAGTCCAAAATATAGGTGTTCTGCATTTTCTCCCATACAGTGCTTCATAGGGTGCCATTTGTATGCTAGCTCGATAGCTATTGTTGTATGCAAATTCTGCCAGTGGAAGGTATCTGTCCCAGCTTCCCTCAAACTTAATAACACAACTCCTCAGCATGTCCTCGAGAACCTATCACATATGTTCGGTTATTATTATCATTATCAGTTCAATTTTTGGTTTGCAATAACTCAATGAGTTTCAAAATTTACCTGGATTATTCTTTCTGACTGTTCATCCGTTTGAGGATAAAAAGCCATACTAAAATGGAGTTGTGTGCCCAAGGATTCTTATAATTTCTTCCAAAATATAGATGTATACCTCGGGTCTCTATCAGATATGATGGAAAGTGGAATTCCATGTAGTCTAACTATCTCACTGATGTACAATTCTGCTAGCTTTTCCAGTGAGTAGTCAGTTCTGACTGGCAGAAAATGTGCTGATTTGGTCAACCTATCCACAATCACCCGTACTGCATCATGCTTTTTCTGAGTGAGAGGTAGACCACTGAAAAAATCCATAGTGACTCGATCCCATTTCCATTCAGGATGTTTATGGGTTGTAACAACCCTGATGGAACTTGATGTTCTGTTTTGACTTGCTGACATGTCAAGCATCTAGTTACATAGTCAGCTATATCCTTCTTCATACCTGGCCACCAGTATCGAAGTTTCAGGTCATGGCACATTTTTGTACTTCCTGGGTGCATAGCATATACACTGTTATGTGCTTCTCTCAGAATATTAGTTTTCAACTCTTTATCATCTGGTACACACACTCTTTCTTTATAGTACAGGCACCCATTTTATTTTACTTCATATTCAGTTTTTGCCCATAACAGCCATTAGTTTCTCATCTGTCTTCTGCCCATCCTATATCTGTTATAACAGATTCGGCTTCACTTGCAACTCAACCAAAATAACTCTGTCGTGAGTTAACGACAGTTGGGCATTCAGAGATCTTAATGCTACAATAGATTTTCTACTTAAGGCATCAGCGACTACGTTTGCCTTTCCAGGGTGGTAGTCAATCACACAATCATAATCTTTCAAGAATTCAATCCATCACCTCTGTCTCAAATTAAGTTCCTTCTGGGTTGGCAAATACTTCAGACTCTTTTAGCCTGTGTATATGTAGCATTTTTCTCCATACAAGTAATGCCTCCATATCTTCAATGCGAAGATAATTGCTGCTAACTCCAAATCATGAGTAGGGTAATTCTTTTCATATGGCCTTAACTGCCTGGAAGCATATGCGACCACTTTCCCTTCTTGCATGAGTACACACCCTAACCCATTATGTGAGGCATCACTATAGACTACGAAGTCTTTTCCTGACACTAGCTGTGTTAACACTGGTGCCTCTGTCAATATAGCCTTCAGCCTCTCAAAATTGGCTTTACACTTGTCATTCCAGTCAAATTTCATATTCTTGTGTAGTAATTTGGTCATTGAAGCAGCTATCAGGGAAAATCCCTTTATAAATCTTCTATAATATCCAGCTAACCCTAAGAAACTTCTGATCTCAGTTGTATTTCTGGAAGGCTTCCATTCCATCACTGCTTCAATCTTCTTAGGATCCACTCTAATCCCTTCAGCTGATACTACATGTCCAAGGAATACAATCTCATTCAAACAGAACTCACACTTGGACAATTTAGCATACAGTTTCTTCTCTTCTAGAACCTGCAGAATAATTCTCAAATGCTCATCATGTTCTGCTTTATCCTTGGAAAACACCAGGATGTCATCAATGAAGACCACTATGAACCGATCTAAGTATGGATGGAAGATACGGTTCATAAGGTCTATGAATGCTGCTGGAGCGTTTGTTAACCCAAATGGCATCACCAAGAATTCATAATGCCCATACCGGGTTCTGAATGCAGTCTTAGGCACATCTGCATACCTAACCCTTAGCTGATGATACCCTGATTTGAGATCAATCTTAGAAAACACACCGGCTCCCTTCAACTGATCAAACAAATCATCAATTCTAGGCAACAGATACTTGTTCTTCACTGTTACTTTGTTTAACTATCGGTAGTCAACACATGACCTTATTGTCCCATCTTTTTTCTTTACAAACAGTACAGAAGCTCCCCACGGTGACACACTGGGTGTATGAACCCCTTGTCTAGTAATTCTTGCAGCTGGATTTTTAACTCTTTCAATTCAGCAGGTGTCATCCTATATGGAGCAATTGAAATTGGAGCTGTACCCACCATAATCTCAATAGAAAATTCAACTTCCCTTTCTGGTGGTAAACTAGGCAATTCCTCAGGAAATACTTCAGAGAAATTCCTTACTATGGGTATGTCAGACAAGTCAAGTTTACCTTGCCTAGTGTCAACCACGTGTACCAGATAGGCTTCACACCCTTTTCCCATCCATCTCCTTACAACTGTAGCTGAGATGACATTGGATAAGAAATCTGTCCTTTCACCCACAACTGTTATTTCTTCATTCTCATCAGTTTTCAGAGAGATTCTCTTCAATTTACAATCTACCATTGCCTGATGATGGGATAACCAGTCCATTCCCAAAATCATATCAAACTCATGGAAAGGCAGTTTGATTAAGTCTGCCAAGAACTCTTTCCCTTGAATATTCAATGGGCAGCCCTTATATACCTTGTTTATTACCACACTGTGGCCTAACGGATTTGTGACTAGGATGTCTTGGTCACTTTCCTCTACTGGTATTCCCTTTTCTACGGGCAGCTTGATACAAATATATGAATGAGTAGATCCAGGATCCACTAATGCATGCACAAAAGTATTATAGAAGAGGAACGTACCCTTGATGACATCAGAAGCATCCTGTTCCTCCTGTGCCCTTATAGCATAGGCTCTAGCTGGTTTTCTACCTTCTGCTCTCTCCACAGACTCTAATACAGGTTTTTATGAAGTACCGGCTGCCTCAATCTTACCCGGCTTTCTACCCCTTAGAGCTGGAGGGGCAGGCCTATCAGTTGATACCAGAGTAGATGTAGCAGTTCTGCGTGGACAATCTCAGATTAGGTGGTCTGTAGACCCACACTGTAAACAAGCACCTATCATCCTCCAACATTCCCCCTTATGCCATTTTTGGCAAAGTGGGCAAGCAACAGATACTGTTGGGGCTGGTCCCCTGAACCCTGTCCCTGGAGAGCTAGCCACTGAAGGTGTGGGCTGGCCTCTCCTCGGTGCAAACTGAGATTTGGGCCTCTGTGGCTGACCCTGACTTGGTGCTCTACTGAAACCCTGAGTAAGCGAACCTCTGAATTTCTTACTAGGGGCAGAAGATGTACTGGTCTGACCCTGGCCTCTTTTCTGCTATCTATCCCTTCTATTCTGCTCATTTATTCTAACTTTTTCAACCTTCAGTGCGGCTTCCACTAACTTGGCAAACTCTGTAATCCCCAAGGCTGTAATCATTACTTTAATGTTATCATTGAGTCCTTCCTCAAATCTCTTGCGTCTCTCGGCCTCATTAGGGACTATTTCCCGCCCATAGCGGCTCAGTTTGACAAATTCTCTTTCATATTCAGCCACTGTCAGCTATCTCTGGCGTAGGGTAATAAACTCCCTTCTCTTCTCTTCCAGGTATACACTGCCAACATACTTCTTTCTGAACTCAGTGAGAAAGAAATCCCAAGTTATTTGTTCTGGTGGCACCTCACTAGTTACTCTATCCCACCATTGGTATGCATCATCTTACAGTAGTGATACAGCAGCTCCAAAATTCTGCTCTGGAGTACAATAAAGTTGTTTTAAGACTCTTCCAGTTCTGTCCAACCAGTTTTCAGCTGTGACAGAATCATCTTCGCTTTTGCCCAAAAAATCCACTACTCCAAACTTTATGAGTCTCTCCATATGAGATTTTTGATGTGGAGGTGGTGGTGGTGGCATAACTCCTACCATCTGTCTAAAGAACTCAGCCATTTGCTGAAATGTGGCTGTTACATCTGGTACTGGTGGAGCAGGTTCCCTCCTGTCTCCTGGTTTAGTCATAGATGGAGCATGACTCTCCACCTCCTTATCGACCGCTCTCTACGATGTGGATTCCATATTCTGATCAAAATAACAAATCAAAAGATCTGCATTAGAGTCATCTTAACACTTATAATGCAATGCATGATATGCAAACTATCTAGGTCCAGAAACGCCTAAACCGTGCTCTGATACCACTAAATGTAATAGCCCTCACCTGTCTATAGTGTAGCTGAGTAAGGCGTGCCACATGGCATGTCGGAGCACCTAGTCTGTGATTATCTTATTTTCTGAATACTCAATTTGATTTAGGAAACCGTTGTGCGAAATTTATATCATGATTGTTTATTATTTTATGTTTTGATAAAGTTGTGTTGCAAAATTTTTTAACAAAAATCTAGCAAAGTGCCGTCTGTAAATTGGACAAATAGTCCTTCTGCACCTATTAAAAACAGTCTCAATATAGTATTCTCAAAATCACAATTTCATTAACTATTTCAATTTCTCAGTAAAGTCAATAGACTTTCACAGTCATTAAACAGTTCCATAATACAATCCATAATAATTCAAATATATCCAGAAAATCTCCATGTTATTTAATATGTACAAAATATTACAAACTTTAGAGCTTTCATAATATTACAAAATACAGGATCGAATTTCAAAATACAACAGAAGTATAAAATATAAGATATCCTAAGTCCTACCATGTATGCAATTCAGTGCAAATGACTCTGGACTCCTGTGCAGATCTGATGTCTCACCTGGCCGTAGGTCTGTTGAGCTCCCCAGCTGTGTCTCCAATACCTACGCATTACAAAAACAACGCGCTAAGCAATTTTGCTTAGTGGTGCCAATTATAAAGAGAAATAAACTAAAATAAAATAAATTAATTGTTTATGATTTTCGATGCCTATAGTCTTTGCAGACTAATTCTTCAGTAATCTTTAATAAGATTGTTCTTCTAAAGCTTTTCATATTTTTATTGAGCATATTTCTTTTAAACTTAATTTAGTTGTACTGCATGTCAATACACTTAGTTTAACTGTCTGAATTTAATAATACTTAAATTAATTGCCCGTGTAGCCTATACATTGACCAGACTGGATAAATGGATATACTAGCACTGGGTACCTAGTACATTGGGCCGTCACACCATCGGTCACAATATCTCCCGGTGTGCAAACAGTGTGGCTAAAAAGCCATATAATCAATTGGGCATTAAGCTGATTATAATAACAAAATCCGTATAGCCATAGACTATTAAAATTATAATATGGCATAATAAGCCAGAAAACACAGTACGGCATGAAGCCATTTACAGAACAGCTGTCAGAATCTTATTGCCATGCCAACTTATCCAAACTAGTCAACTAGGCAAATTAAAGCACATTACAAATTAATTGTTTAATTCTTCAGAGTTTACTAGCTATTATGTAATTCATAAGTCAATGCAAATGTTGACCTTTTTAGATATCATGTGTAACACCCCTCACTCGTCTACAGTATAGTCGAGCAATGCGTGCTACACGGTATGCCTGAGCACCTATTCTGTGATTATCTCATTTCCTGAACTCAATTTGATTTTAAGAGTCTTTTGTGTAAAATTCATATCATACTGGTTCTATTTTCATACTTTAATAAAGTTAGTGTTTTAAAAATGGTAATAAAAATCCGGCAAGGTGCCGTTTGTATTTCGGACAAACTGTCCATCTAAACCTGTAAAAAACAGTTCAATATGATAATCTCAAAATCTCAACTATTTCATAGTTTCAAAATATAATCCATCATAATTTACATTCATCCAAATACTCTCCATAAGAGTTTAATATGTACAAATTATTACAAACCTTAAAGTTTTAGAATATACAAAATTACATAACAAAATGTCAAAATACAACTGATAGTCATTACACAAGATCCTAAGTCCTACCATGTATGCAGTGCAGTGCAGATGACTCTGGACTCCTGTGTAAATCTGATGTCTCACCCGATCGTAGGTCTGCTGGGCTCCCCAGCTGTGTCTCTGACACCTACGCATAGCAAAAGCAATGTGCTAAGCAATTCTGCTTAGTGGTACCAAATATAAAAAAATATACACTAAAAGAAAATAGATGAATTTATGACATCGATATGCTTTGCAGTTACTATTTCTACTTTTATTTGCTAACTTTTCATTTTTGCTAATTTTGGTAGTGCTGTAGGTCAATAAACTGAATTTAACTATTTGAATTTAATATTGCTTAAATTAACTGCCCGTGTAGCCTATACACTGACCAGACTGGATAAACGGATATACTGGCACTGGGTACCTAGTACCTTGGGCCGTCACACCATCGGTCACAAAGTATCTCCCAGTGTGCAAATAGTGTGGCTAAAAAGCCATATAGTCAATTCGGCGATAAGCCAAGTATAATAACACAATACGCATAAACGTGGGCTATTAAAATCACAGTGCGGCATAATAAGCTGTAAAAACATAGTATGGCATAAAGCCATTTACAGAACAGCTGTCAGAATCCTATTGGCATGCCAACCTATCCAAACTAGTCAACTAGGCAAACTATGGCACATTACAAATCAATTGTTTAATTCTTCATTTTTTTGAGTTTACTAGTTATCATGTAATTCACAAGTTAATGTAAATGTTGACCTTTTCTAGGTAATATGGATAAGTTGATTCTAGCATCAATATGTCACAAATTGTAATTCAATATGCTGCCAACATAGTGCAATTTACCATTTTTACAACTTGGCATTCATTGCCAAATTACTTCAAGCATCATTGTATGTAAATGTCAAATTTTCAGTTTTAGTGTGCTAGATTGGTCTAGCTTAATATCCTAAATCTCTAGGTTTTTAGTGTAACACCCTACTCCTCCGTAAGTTGTAACATGATCCCGTAGTACACCTGATGAATTACCATACTTCGCCTACCAATAACCCATTAAATATACTACAAGGGATTTTAAATCAATTTTCGTGAAATTTAAATCATCGATTAAAATCTGGTGTTATAAAATTTTTTCAAAATTTTGGCAGAGTGCCGGCTGTATTTTGAGAAAACAGTTCTTCAAAACCTGCAAAGAAACACACTCCCAATATGTTTTCTCAAATACAACTCTAATAACTTCATTTCAACTCATAATTCAAATCTCAATAATCAAATCAATTCATTTTCAAATCAATCTCATCATAAAAGAAACATTTTATTGATTACAAGAGTCAAAATTAATATTACAAAACTATTCAGGTAAATGAAATCTCAAATTTACATTTAATTACATACCAAAATATTTTACAAGAGTTTTTATACAACTGCTCAAATAATTTACATACATATTATTACATGCATACATTAAAACCTGTGTACATGGGTAAACCTGGAGCTGATCTAAATGTCTCTTCAAAGAAGCTTACTCAATTGCTCTGTGCTATTTTCACTTGCGACAGCATACAAAGCTATCGCTGAGTGGTGAACTCAGTAGTGCACAACTATAATTTAAAACATAGTACAATATACATTCACAAAATTTACAGCAAATAATTTGGAAATCTGAATACTCATCAAATTCCAAAACTCAAAATATTCATTGCCAATAATGTAAATCATTTGTATAAAATGACTTTGATCATGAAATTTAATTTAACAAATCATAACTACCCATTTAAGGTAATTCCAACAAAATCAATTATACATAAATCATAATTGAAATCACAATTCTTTACTATTTAAAAACATTATGTATCTAAAAAACCATTATGTATCTCAAAAACTATTCTTTATCTCAAAAACCATTCTTTATCTCAAAAACCATTCTTTATCTCACTAACTATGCAAGACTAATCTACAAGGGCCATCTTCGGGGTGATTCTAACTCCTTATGGTCGGGGAGGCCGAATCGGATTCTAACTCCCTATGGTCGGGGAGGTCGAATCATCGTGCACAGTACATATCACAATAATGAATCTTTCGAAAGGGCCATAACATAAAAAAACTTAGATCTAACCTCTAATAAGAGGAGAATCTAAGCCTGTGCACGTACCATGGTAATTAAAATACAATTAACTCCATTGTCTTCTCAACAAATGAGAGAGATGGGTAATAACCTAGTCAAGCATCTATAGTGAGATATAAAATAATATCACAATCCTTTTATTGAGCATAAATCACAATACAATTCGATTTAAAGTCAATTCCAATATCTAATAATTTTTATGCTCATCACAATTCAAATCATAAATTTGCATTTTTCCTTGCAAATTGCCCATCACAATTCAAAATAAGTTCTATCACAATATTGCAAAACATAATTTATTCAATTCGTAGCAATGCTTAACACTTGTTGAAATACCATTTCATAAAGCTAAATTCATACATACTATAACCATTTCAATAATCATTGAATTAAATCCAATGCTTGTTAAACATAATACATAAGAAAAATATGTCATTTAATCATATGAAATATTCAGAAAAAAATCAGTTAAAAACTAGTTGTGCACAAACCTGATTCGAGTTGCTCCTAGGCCTTGACTCAATGTTCATTATGCTTCTCAATATCCTTATCAACTGAAACACACAATTTAAAGTGTTTCAGTACTCAATGAATTTGTTTCCAACCATAAAATCCAATATCTAAATTTTCTTGGTACTATTCCCTTCAATTCATTTCATTAGTCAACTTATAATGTTCACCCTTGATGCACTCTAAGTGAGCCAATTCTAATGTTACCAATACGTCACATTTTAGAGCCCTTTAGTGTTGGTATATATTACCAATTTCATTTTCAAGTGTATTCTATTTTATTGCAATTTACCGGATTTCGGTACACTATTTTGACCTAGCCGGATGACCTAGTTCCCTCAGTTTTTGGGTTTCGGTCTAAACTACAAACTTGTAGGTCTATGTCTTATTGCAAGCGGGGCAAAATTTTAGGTCATT
This sequence comes from Hevea brasiliensis, assembly GCF_030052815.1. Taxonomy (NCBI): domain Eukaryota; kingdom Viridiplantae; phylum Streptophyta; class Magnoliopsida; order Malpighiales; family Euphorbiaceae; genus Hevea; species Hevea brasiliensis. The sequence continues at coordinate 35,117,343 of NC_079506.1, forward strand.
CTGAGTTGTGTAGACCAAGATATGGTCAATTTACCAATGATGGATAGAATGCACTAAAATGGTAGGCTTAGGTCATTTTTAGGTCACTTTTGGTTCGGCCAGTTTTGGTACCTGAACTTGTGCAAGCTATTTGGCTTGGTTCTGGACATTTCTGGGCTTTGGTGTCCTCATTAGAATTGTAGATCTATGTCTAAACTATTCATGGTAAAAATTTCAGGTCAATTGGACCAGTTTTGAGTAAGTTATGGCAAAAAAACTAATTGCTGCCCAAATAGTCAATTTTCAGGCTTTCAAGTCACTAATCCGGATTTGGTCATTTTTCAAATCACCTTCTAGGCAGAATTTTGGTAAGCTTCTTTCATGAAAGTTGGCACATTTTGTGCCTAGTTTCATCTCCAAATGGTCTCATACCAATTGGAGTCACACACTTAAGGTTCTAAGCCAAAACATACACTGCCCTATTACACATTGTTCATCCTTACCAATAACACTTACTGAATTAACTCTTCCATGCCAATTCTAGTTTGTAACATAACACTAACACACTTTACTTCACATTTTTGGTCATTTTGGTAGCTTGTAACTACTCTCAACAAACACACTATAATACAGAATTTTCCAAAGTCCCATTTACAACAATTAAAGTCCCGTTTACAACAATTCAACCACATGAACATACCTCATTTCCATGTCCAAATTCAAACAATTATTTATATACACATGCTGCCATCAATGATAACATAATTCAATAATATTTCATGAACTCAAACACTTCAATCTTCTTCATGAGGCTGCCACAAGTTTACACATACCCATCAACCTCCATTTGCAATTTTCAAGCTTACAAATCAAACCTTACTCATGGAATTCAACTGCAATACAATCAAACATTTAAATCATCATTCAAACCACTATTTACAAGCAAGAACAAACTGTTCATAGTGAAGTTCCATGGCTGCCAAAATGTACATTTCGACTAAAACATCAAACTTAAAAAATTCTTCCATAAATCAACTACCCACAACCTTGGTTACACTTTTAATGAAACAAGAATTGAAAACACTCACTTACCACTTTTGAAGTTCTTCAAAACCTCACCAAAACTTAACTTTCTTACTCCCTATCTACTACCCATGGTGTGAGGATCACTTTTAAGGAAGGGACTTACATGAATTTATGGCTTGAAATTGGTGAAATGAGAGCTTGCATGCAATTTGGCCATGGAGGTTTCTCTCACCAAGGTTTCAGCTGGTTCTTCCCAAGGTTGAAGATGACAGAATTTTTCTATCCAAGGGTTGATTAGTGGTCCACTTAAGTGGTGTTAGTGGAGCACTAATTGAATAAAAGGGTATTTTAATGTTAAACTTTCCAATTTTCCACATTTTTCTCTTATCTTTTGCTATTTAGATTATGTACCACTATTTTAATTTTTCATGACATTTTCCAAGTGTAATATCATTTATTTTTAATGGACATTTAGGTCAAAAGACAACTCAGGGTGTCAAATGACCACAATGCCCCTGTTCGGGTTGCATTCCTGATTTTTCAGTAACACCGAGTTTTATCATTTTCTCGATTTCTCGTTTTTCTTTGTACTAATTAATTAATTTTTATTTGATATTTCTAATGACACTTATACTTCAATAAATGTTTATTTAAGTCTTAAAAATATTTTCCAGGGTTCCCTACAGTCCAGGGCTAGTCAACGGTCCACGTCGCAACTTCCCGATGCGGTCACCTATCACTATGGTTCTCGGCTCGTTTAACTTGGTTACATTTCATTGCTATTATTTTTCCTTTGTTTTTCTTATATTTTCTTTTCTTTTATTTCATTATTTTATGTCTCCTCACTAACATTTAATTGTAGTTCTAGGCATTCTAGCTATCCGGATAGACACTATTCACCGGAACAGTAGAACGCACTACTGAACATAGGGGTGTTACAATTCTCCCCCCGTTAAAATTAATTTAGTCTCAAAATTTTACCTAGCATCAGTCTCTGAATAGCTATGGGTGCTGTCTCCTCATGTCCTCTTCTAAGGAGAAACTTTGAGGAATACCTTATCACCCACTGCATATTCGATATCTCCTCTTTAGATTATCATAGGACTTCTGACGGTCTGATGCAGCATTGAGTCGATCTCTGATCAATCTGATCTTTTTCTCTGTCTGCTGAACAATTTCTAGCCCAATCATCTTCCTTTCACCTACTTCATCCCAACATAGGGGAATTCTGCACTTTCTGCCATATAAAGCTTCATATGGAGGCATCCCAATGCTTGATTGGTAGTTGTTATAAGCAAACTCAATCAAAGGCAAGTGTATATCCCAACTACCTTCAAACTCAATCGTACAAGCCCGTAGCATATCCTCTAATATCTGAATTACCCTCTCAAAATGGCTATCTGTCTGTGGGTGGAATGTCGTGTTAAAGTTCAATCTAGTTCCTAGGGCTCTCTGAAGACTACCCTAGAATCTAGAAGTGAACCTAGGGTCTCTGTCTGATACAATCAATACTGGCACTCCATGCAGTTTTACAATCTCATTTATGTACAATCTAGCCAATCTCTCCAACTATAGTCCATCCGGACTGGCAAAAAGTGAGCAGACTTGGTTAGTCTATCAACTATGACCCATACTGCATCATGACTATTCTGTGTCCTCGGAAGTCTCATCACAAAATCCATAGTTATCCGTTCCCTTACAATGTTCCATAGGGTGCCATTTGTATGCTAGCTTGACACTTGTTATTGTATACAAATTTTGTTAGTGGGAGGTATCTATCCCATCTCCCCTCGGATTCAAGGACACAAGTTCTCAGTATATTCTCGAGGGCTTATTACATTTTACCGGTTATTATTATCATTTCATTTCATTATTTACAGAAACTCAATGAGTTTCAGAATTTACCTGAATTACTTGTTTATTTGTCCATGCATGCGAGGATGATAAGTCGTAAATCGATATCTCTAAACTTATAGCAATTCTTGTAGTACGGGTAGTTCACATTATTGTAATCGAGTTCTGACTCGGCTACCTTACAAGTGTAGTCTTTCGGAGCTAGTTCTAAAGTTTTAAATTTTTTACTAAAATTTTCACATTTATTTCTCGTAATAGCACTCTATTCGGGCGTAACTGTATCAATTTATAGATTACTTACAAATATTCTTATTTTATTGTACCATGAAGAAGCATGTTACTCTACACAATAATCCTGTGTCAGTACTGTAATCTACAGCTTACAATACAAACATTGAGAACATTACATAGTCACTACGTTATAACCTCATGGACTAGGTTTTCTAACATCTTATCTATACACTTATTTCCTTATCTGTCTTTTAAAGTCATATAAGTGGTCTCTTTATGTAATTATTTAAATTTAAAACTCATTACTTATATTTATGCCCAAGTAACCTATCAAAGCACTTGCAGGCGTTACGCATCGCCGTCCCCGCAAGCCTCTTCTCTGTCTTTGGTGGCAATTAAGGGTACCTATCAAAGCACCTGCAGGACGTATCGCCGTCCCTGCAAGCCCATGGGTGGTACCTATTAGAGCACTTTGCAGGCGTTACGTATCGCCATCCCTACAAGCCCCCTAATACCGATATTCATTATCTTTTAAAATCATATCCACCATATGTTGTCAATCCATGACTTTCCATGTAGGCAGTACTGCTATCCGTAATTCCTAATTGGTATACCAATCGATCTATACAATATACATAAGCCTAGGTTTACTTTGAGCAATTAAGCATTATCAATTGTCTAACAAAATTTTCATGTCCATGTATTATGGAAAATGTGGGTCCCACATCACTATTTCATGTGATTTAGCATGTAGTGATAACAAAATTTCCATGTCAATGTACAGTGGGAAAGTGGGTCCCACATACCTGTTTCAAGTAATTTAGTATATAGTGACTTAGTAGGGATAAGCCAATAATGTTTTTCAAGAACCTTTCTTTAGGTTCAATTTCGAGATTTTAACTTTGCATATCACTTTGGACAGTTTGTGGCCACTGTTTGGCCCCATTTCCTAAAAGGAAATTGTTCTTTTATGTCTTGCTTTTATTTTCCAGATGACTATTCGAGCTCTGACTCATAGGTTTCTCCCTCTTCTCTATTTCACATTGCCCTTGTGGGGTTGGGTTTTGTACTTGGGCTTGAGCTAACAGATTATCAATCATTTGTTGAAAGAAAGTGGCCATTTGTGTAGTAATTTGTACAGATGGGACTGATAAAGTCAGACTTCCGACTCTCTGGGCCTGGGCCTCACCTTGTACTTTCGCCGTCATAGACTGTTCTATTGTCTCATTCTTCTCTTCCATTCTTTTCACAGGATTTTCTATTTCTTATATAACCAACACAAGGAGATTTCTCTCCATTAGTTCATTTTTATGATGTAAATGTACTATATGTATCAAACATATGAGTAGTTGTAGTTAACGATAAAAAGATTTCAAATTCACAGTTCAAAATTTACTTTATAACCATTGCTCTGATACCACAAAACATGTAACGCCCTACTCCTCCGTAAGATGTAACATGATCCCGTAGTACACCTGATGAATTACTGTACTTCGCCTACCGGTAACCCATTAAATATACTACAAGGGATTTTAAATCAATTTTTGTGAAATTTAAATCATCGATTAAAATCTGGTGTTATAAAATTTTTCAAAATTTCGGCAGAGTGCCGACTGTATTTTGAGAAAACAGTTCTTCAAAACCTGCAAAGAAACACACTCCCAATATGTTTTCTCAAATACAACTCCAATAACTTCATTTCAACTCATAATTCAAATCTCAATAATCAAATCAATTCATTTTCAAATCAATCTCATCATAAAAGAAACATTTCATTGATTACAAGACTCAAAATTAATATTACAGAACTATTTAGGTAAATGAAATCTCAAATTTACATTTACAATAATTTACATTTAATTACATACCAAAATATTTTATAAGAGTTTTTATACAACTGCTCAAATAATTTACATACATATTATTACATGCATACATCAAAACCTGTGTACATGGATAAACCTGGAGCTGATATGAATGTCTCTTTAAAGAAGCTTACCCAATTGCTCTATGCTCTTTTCACCTGCGACAGCATACAAAGCTATCACTGAGTGGTAAACTTAGTGGTGCACAACTATAATTTAAAACATAGTGCAATATACATTGACAAAATTTACAGCAAATAATTTGGAAATCTGAATACTCATCAAATTCCAAAACTCAAAATATTCATTGCCAATAATGTAAATCATTTGTATAAAATGACTTTGATCACGAAATTTAATTTAACAAATCATAACTACCCATTTAAGGTAATTCCAACAAAATCAATTATACATAAATCATAATTGAAATCATAATTCTTTACTATTCAAAAACATTCTGTATCTAAAAAATCATTATGTATCTCAAAAACTATTCTTTATCTCAAAAACCATTATGTATCTCAAAAACCATTCTTTATCTCACTAACTATGCAAGACTAATCTGAAAGGGCCATCTTCGGGGTGAATCTAACTCCCTATGGATGGGGAGGTCGAATCGGATTCTAAATCTCTATGGTCGAATCATCGTGCACAGTACACATCACAATAATGAATCTTTTGAAAGGGCCATAACATAAAAAAAACTTAGATCTAACCTCTAATAAGAGGAGAATCTAAGCCTGTGCACGTACCATGGTAATCAAAACACAACTAACTTCATTGTCTTCTCAACAAATGAGAGAGATGGGTAATAACCTAGTCAAGCATCTATAGTGAGATATAAAACAATATTATAATCCTTTTATTGAGCATAAATCACAATACAATTCGATTCAAAGTCAATTCCAATATCCAATAATTTTTATACTCATCACAATTCAAATCATAAATTTGCATTTTTTCTTGCAAATTGCCCATCACAATTCAAAATATGTTCTATCACAATTTTCCAAAACATAATTTATTCAATTCGTAACAATGCTTAACACTTGTTGAAATACCATTTCATAAAGCTAAATTCATACATACTATAACAATTTCAATAATCATTGAATTAAATCCAATGCTTGTTAAACATAATACATAAGAAAAATATGTCATTTAATCATATGAAATATTCAGAACAAAATCAGTTAAAAACTAGCTGTGCACAAACCTGAGTCGAGTCGCTCCTAGGCCTTGACTCAATGTTCTTTATGTTTCTCAATATCCTTATCAACTGAAACACACAATTTAAAGTGTTTCAGTACTCAATGAATTTGTTTCCAACCATAAAATCCAATATCTAAATTTTCTTGGTATTATTCCCTTCAATTCATTTCATTAGTCAACTTATAATATTGACCCTTGATGCACTCTAAGTGAGTCAATTCTAATGTTACCAATATGTCACATTTTAGAGCCCTTTAGTGTTGGTATATGTTACCAATTTCATTTTCAAGTGTATTGCATTTTATTGCAATTTACCAGATTTCGGTACACGATTTTGACCTAGCCGGATGACCTAGTTCCCTCGATTTTCGGGTTTCGATCTAAACTACAAACTTGTAGGTCTATGTCTTATTGCATGCGGGGTAAAATTTCAGGTCATTCTGAGTTTTGTAGACCAAGATATGGTCAATTTACCAATACTGGACAGAATGCACTAAAATAGTAGGCATAGGTCATTTTTGGGTCACTTTTGGTTCGGCTAGTTTTGGTACCTGAACATGTGCAAGCTATTTGGCTTGGTTCTAGACATTGGGCTTTGGTGTCTTCATTAGAATTGTAGATCTATGTCTAAACTATTCATGGTAAAAATTTCAGGTCAATTGGACCTGTTTTGAGTAAGTTATGGCAAAAAAACTAACTGCTGCCCAAATGTTCAATTTTCAAGCTTTCAAGTCACTAATTCGGATTTGGTCATTTTTCAAATCACCTTCTAGGCAGAATTTTGGTAAGCTTCTTTCATGAAAGTTGACACATTTTGTGCCTAGTTTCACCTCCAATTGGTCTCATACCAATTGGAGTCACACACTTAAGGTTCTAAGCCAAAACATACACTGCCCTATTACACATTGTTCATCCTTACCAATAACACTTACCAAATTAATTCTTCCATGCCAATTCTGGTTTGTACCATAACACTAACACACTTTACTTAACATTTTTGTTCATTTTGGCAGCTTGTAACTACTCTCAACAAACACACTATAATACAGAATTTTCCAAAGTCTCATTTACAACAATTCAACGACATGAACATACCTCATTTCCATGTCCAAATTCAAACAATTATTTATATACACATGCTGCCATCAATGACAACATAATTCAGTAATATTTCATGAATTCAAACACTTCAATTTTCTTCATGAGGCTGCCACAAGTTTACACATACCCATTAATCTCCATTTGCAATTTTCAAGCTTACATATCAAACCTTACTCATGGAATTCAACTATAATACAATCAAACATTTAAATCATCCTTCAAACCACTATTTACGTGTAAGAAAAAACTATTCATAGTGAAGTTCCATGGCTGCCAAAATGCACATTTCCACTAAAACATCAAACTTCAAAAATTCTTCCATAAATCAACTACCCACAACCTTTGTTACACTTCTAATGAAACAAGAATTAAAAACACTCACTTACCACTTTTGAAGTTCTTCAAAACCTCACCAAAACTTAACTTTCTTGCTGCCTATCTACTGCCCATGGTGTGAGGATCACTTTTAAGGAAGGGACTTACATGAATTTATGGCTTGAAAGTGGTGAAATGAGAGCTTGCATGCAATTTGGCCATGGAGGTTTCTCTCACCAAGGTTTCGGCTGGTTCTTCACAAGGTTGAAGATGACAGAATTTTTCTATCCAAGGGTTGATTAGTGGTCCACTTAAGTGGTGTTAGTGGAGCACTAATTGAATAAAAGGGTATTTTAATGTTAAACTTTCCAATTTTCCACATTTTTCTCTTATCTTTTGCTATTTAGATTATGTATCACTATTTTAATTTTTCATGAAATTTTCCAAGTGTAATATCAATTATTTTTAATGGACATTTAGGTCAAAAGACAACTCGGGGTGTCTAATGACCACAATGCCCCTGTTCGGGTTGCATTCCAGATTTTTCGGTAACACCGAGTTTTGTCGTTTTCTCGATTTCTCATTTTTCTTTGTACTAATTAATTAATTTTTCTTAGATATTTCTAATGACATTTATACTTTAATAGATATTTATTTAAGTCTTAAAAATATTTTCCAGGGTTCCCCGCGGTCCAGGGCTAGTCAACAGTCCACGCCGCAACTTCCCGGTGTCGTCACCCATCGCTATGGTTCTCGGCTCGTTTAACTTGGTTATATTTCATTGCTATTATTTTTCTTTTGTTTTTTTTTTATTTTCTTTTCTTGTATTTCATTATTTTATGTCTCCTCACTAACATTTAAATGTAGTTCTAGATATTTTAGCTATTCGGACAGACACTCGTCACCGGAACAGTAGAACGCACTACCGAACATAGAGGTGTTACATTTAGCTTCTGGTTAAACAAGCAAAATTGTAGCTATATGTCTTATTGAACTTTTGGCAAAATTTCAGGTCATTCTGAGTTGTATAGACCAAGATATGGTCAATTTACTAAAGCTGGACAGATTGCATCTTTAGTGCAAGATTTGGTCAATTTTAGGTCAAATTCAGTTCTGGCAGTTTTGGTACCCGAACTTGAGCAAGCATTTTGACTTGGTTTTGGCCATTTCTGGGCTTTGGTGTCTTCATAAGAATTGTAGCTCTATGTCTAAGCTTTCCATGGTAAAAAGTTTAGGTCATTTGAACCTGTTTTGAGTGAGTTATGGTCATCTAAGTGACTATTGTTCATATAGTCAAAAATCTGGGCCTGCATTTATCAATTCCGGATTAGGTCATTTTTAATGTCAGTTTCTAGGTAGAATTTTGGCAACATTTCTACATAAAAGTTTGCCTATTTTGTGTCTAGTTTCACATCCCATTGGCCTCATACCAATTGGGTTCACAATTTTGCACTTATAACCTCATTTAGGTACTGCCAACAACACTCAACCTGCACATGAAAATTTACACTTTCAATTTGATAATCCTCCTCCTCCCAATACTTCAATATTCAATCATGGCACTTCTATATATATTGAACACAATTCCAACAAAGCATTTTGGGTAGAGCACTCAGGTGCTCAATGCACACAATACACCATTAAAGTTCAACATTTACTTCCACCGAAATTCAATATACCTCAATACCTATATTACACATACACTTCCATGGCAACTACACATGCTGCCCACAATTCAACACCATCATATTTCATCAATAAATTTCATAAACTCACACACAAATTCATGAGATTTAAGGCTGCCCAACATGGCATTTTACTAAAGTATCAAAGTCCCATTTTTAAACCCTTAATTCAAGCACCAACATACATATACTTGGACATTAACTTACTACAACTTCCATTTGAGTTAATCAACCTTAATTCCCATCCATTAGAGGTAAGAAAAACTCAAACACATCAAGCTTTCATGGCTGTCAAAAAGGAATAAATTCATAACTCAATATTTTCTTCCATTCTCTTCACCAATTTACTCACCTCAACCTAAACATAAAGTTCACTAAAGCAAGGAAGAGGATTTGGACACTTACCTCTTGAGAGCTTCCTTTAAACTTCACCAAATCTTCTTTTTCTTGTTGCTTATGGCTTTCCCAAGTTGAGTATGCAAGGTTTAATGAAGAAACCAAGTGGAAAGGAGGCTTGGAATGGGAATGTATGGAGCTTGGACAAATTCGGCTATGGGAGCTTCAATGGTGTTTTCCATTCGACTGGTTCTTATTTTTGAGGTTGAAGATGGTAGTTTCTGTCCACTAAAGCTTATTATAGGTCCCTTAAGATGTTACTAGTGGAGCACTAACTTGAATTAAATAATTCATTAATCTTAATTTCCTTAATTTGCTCATTTGCCACTAATCTTTTACTATTTATATTATGTACCACATTTTTATTTTTTATGACATTTCTAAAGTGTAATATCATTTAATTTTAATGGACATTGAGGTCAAAAGGCAAATCTAGGTGTCAAATGACCAAAATGCCCTTCTTCGGATTGTATTCTCGATTTTTCGGCAACATCGATTTTTGTCTATTTCTCGATTTTTTTCATTTTTCTTTGTACTAATTTATTAATTTTTCTTTGACATTTCTAGTGTCAATTATATTTCAATAAACCTTTAATTATGTCTCAAAAATTTAATTTAGAGGGTTCCCCACAGTCCTGGGGTCGGCAATTGCTTTCGCTGTAACTTCCTAGTGCGGTCACCCATCGCTACGATGCCGGCTCATTTAACCTAGTTTCATTTTCTCTCTTTCATTTTCTCTAATTTTTCTTGTTTTTATTTTTATTTATTGCATCAATTTATGTCTGTTCACTATCACCGAAGTGTAGTTCCGGATATCCTGACTTGCCCAGACTGACATTAGGTCATGGGAGCAACAGAACGTGCAGAATACGTACAGTGGGGATGTTACAACTCTTCTCCTCTAAATAAAAATTTCGTCCTCAAAATTTACCTAATGTGAAGAGCTGAGGGAAATGTTGCCTCATTGTCTCCTCGCTCTCCCATATTGCCTCTTCCGTGTTGTGGTGCCTCCATAGGATTTTCACTAGTGGAATTATTTTGTTTCTAAGCTCTTTTATCTCTCGCACCAAGATTTTAATCAATTCTTCTTCATATGTCAGGTCAGGTTGTACAATAATTTCTTCTGCTGAGATGACATGTGAAGGATTTGATCTGTATCTTCTGAGCATCGAGACATGGAACACATTATGTATCTTGTCCAGCTTAGGTGGTAAGGCTAATCTGTAGGCTACTGGTCCCACACGTTCAATAATTTCATATGGGCCAATAAACCTAGGGCTTAATTTTCCCTTTTTCCCGAATCTTAACACTTTCTTCCACAGTGATACTTTGAGATATACCTTCTCACAAACTTCATACTCAATGTCCTTTCTTTTCAAGTCAGCATAAGATTTCTGTCGGTCTGAGGCAATTTTCAAATTGGCCTTTATCAGTTTCACCTTTTCCTCTGTCTGTTTTACCAGGTCTGGCTCCACTAGATTATCTTCACCTAATTCAGTCCAACATATAGGTGTTCTACATTTTCTCCCATGCAGTGCTTCATAGGGTGCCATTTGTATGCTAGCTTGATAGCTATTGTTGTATGCAAATTCTGCTAGTGGAAGGTATCTGTCCCAGCTTCCCTCAAACTCAATAACATAACTCCTCAGCATATCCTCGAGGACCTATCAAATATGTTCGGTTATTATTATCATTATTAGTTCAATTTATTATTTGCAATAACTCAATGAGTTTCAGAAATTTACCTAGATTATTCTTTCTGACTGTCCATCCGTTTGAGGATGAAAAGCCGTACTAAAATGGAGTTGTGTGCCCAAGGATTCTTGTAATTTATGCAAAAATCTAGATGTAAACCTCGGGTCTCTATCAGATATAATGGAAAGCGAAATTCCATGTAATCTAACTATCTCACTGATATACAATTCTGCTAGCTTTTCCAGTGAGTAGTCAGTTCTGACTGGCAGAAAATGTGCTGATTTGGTCAACCTATCCATAATCACCCATACTGCATCATGCTTCTTCTGAGTGAGAGGTAGACCACTGACAAAGTCCATAGTGACTCAGTCCCATTTCCATTCAGGTATGTTTATGGGCTGTAACAAGCCTGATAGTGCTTGATGTTCCGCTTTGACTTGCTGTCATGTCAAGCATCTAGTTACATAGTCAGCTATGTCCTTCTTCATACCTGGCCACCAGTATCGAAGTTTCAGGTCATGATACATTTTTGTGCTTTCTAGGTGCATAGCATACACACTGTTATGTGCTTCTCTCAGAATACTGGTTTTCAACTCTTTATCATCTGGTACACACTCTTTCTTTATAGTACAGGCACCCATTTTTTTTCACTTTATATTCAGTTTCCTTTCCCTCAATGATTTTTCCCATAACAGCTATTAATTTCTCATATGTCTTCTGCCCATCCTGTATCTGTTGTAATAGCTTTGGCTTCACTTGCAACTCAGCCAAAATAACTCTGTCATGAGTTAAGGATAGTTGGGCATTCAAAGATCTTAATGCTACAATAGATTTTCTGCTTAAGGCAGCAGCGACTACATTTGCCTTCCGAGGGTGGTAGTCAATCACACAATCATAATCTTTTAGGAATTCAATCCATTGCCTCTATCTCAAATTAAGTTCCTTCTGGGTTGGCAGATACTTCAGACTCTTATGGTCTGTGTATATGTAGCATTTTTCTCCGTACAAGTAATGTCTCCATATCTTCAATGCGAAGATAATTGCTGTTAACTCCAAATCATGAGTAGGGTAATTCTTTTCATATGGCCTTAATTGCCTGGAAGCATATGCGACCACTTTCCCTTCTTACATGAGTACACACCCTACCCCATTATGTGAGGCATCACTATAGACTATAAAGTCTTTTCTTGACATTGGTTGTGTTAACACTGGTGCCTCTGTCAACATAGCCTTCAGCCTCTCACAACTGGCTTGACACTTGTCATTCCCTTCAAATTTCATATTCTTGTGTAGTAATTTGGTCATTGGAGCAGCTATCAGGGAAAATCCCTTTACAAATCTGCTATAATATCCAACTAACCCTAAGAAACTTTTGATCTTAGTTGTATTTCTGGGAGGCTTCCATTCCATCACTGCTTCAATCTTCTTGGGATCCATTCTAATCCCTTCAGCTGATACTACATGTCCAAGGAATGAAATCTCATTCAACCAGAACTCACACTTGGACAATTTAGCATACAATTTCTTCTCTTTTAGAGTTTGTAGAACAATTCTCAAATGCTCATCATATTCTGCTTAATCCTTAGAATATACCAGGATGTCATCAATGAAGACCACTATGAACCGATCTAAATATGGATGGAAGATAAGGTTCATAAGGTCCATGAATGTTGTTGGAGCGTTTGTTAACCCAAATGGCATCACTAGGAATTCATAATGCCCATACCGGGTTCTGAATGCAGTCTTAGGCACATCTGCATCTTTAACCCTTAGCCGATGATACCCTGATCTGAGATCAATCTTAGAAAACACACAGGCTCCCTTCAACTGATCAAACAGATCGTCAATTCTAGATAACGGATACTTGTTCTTCAACTGTCGGTAGTCAACCTATAACCTCAGTGTCCCATCTTTCTTCTTTACAAATAGTACCGGAGCTCCCCACGGTGACACACTGGGGCGTATGAACCCCTTGTCTAGTAATTCTTATAGCTGGATTTTTACCTCGTTCAATTCAGCAGGTGCCATCCTATATGGAGCAATTGAAATTGGAGCTGTACCGGCATAATCTCAATAGCAAATTCAACTTCGCTTTCTGGTGGCAAACAAGGCAATTCCTCTAGAAATACCTCAAAGAAATCCCTTACTGTGGGTATGTCAGACAAGTTAAGTTTACCCTGCCTAGTGTCAACCATGTGTGCCAAATAGGCTTTACACCCTTTTCTCAACCATCTCCTTGCAACTGTAGCTGAGATGACATTGGACAAGAAATCTCTCCTTTCACCCATAACTGTTATTTCTTCGCTCTCAGCAGTTTTCAGAGAGATTCTCTTCATTTTACAATCTGCTATTGGCTGATGATGGGATAACTAGTCCATTCCTGAAATCACATCAAACTCATGGAAAGATAGTTCAATTAAGTCTGCCGAGAACTCTTTCCCTTAAATCTTCAATGGATAGCCCTTATAGACCTTGTTTACTACCACACTGTGGCCTAGAGGATTTGTGACTAGGATGTCTTGGTCACTTTCCTGTACTGGTATTCCCTTTTCTTTGGGCAGTTTGATACAAATATATGAATGAGTAGATCCAGGATCCACTAATGCATGCACAAAAGTATTATAGAGGAGGAACGTACCCTTGATGACATCTGGAGCATCCTGTTCCTCCTGTGCCCTTATAGCATAGGCTCTGGCTGGTTTTCTACCTTTTGCTCTCTCCACAGACTCTGATATAGGTTTTTGTGAAGTATCGACTGCCTCAGCCTTTCCCGGCTTTCTACCCCTTGGAGCTGGAGGGGCAGGCCTATCAGTTAATACTGGAGTAGATGTAGCAGTTCTGCGTGGACAATCTCGGATTAGGTGGTCTGTAGACCCACACCATAAACAAGCACCTATCATCCTCCAACATTCACCCTTATGCCATTTTTGGCAATGTGGGCAAGCAACAGATACTGTTAGGGTTGTTCCCCTGAACCCTGTCCCTGGAGAGCTAGTCACCGCAGGTGTGGACTATCCTCTCCTTGGTGCAAACTGAGATTTGGGCCTCTGTGACTGACCCTGACTTGGTGCTCTACTGAAACTCTGAGTAAGCGAACCTCTGAATTTCTTACTAGCGTGGAAGATGTCTTGGTCGACCACGACTTCTTTCGCTTTCGTCATACCTTCTGCTCATTTATTCTAACTTTTTCAACCTTTAGTGTGGCTTCCACTAACTTGCCAAACTCTGTAATCCCCAAGGCTGTAATCATTACTTTAATGTTAACATTGAGTCCTTCCTCAAATCTCTTGCATCTCTCTGCCTCATTAGGGACTATTTCCCATCTATAGCGGCTCAGTCTGACAAATTATCTTTCATATTCAGCCACTGTCAGCTGTCTCTAGTGTAGGGTAATAAATTCCCTTCTCTTTTCTTCTAGGTATACACTTCCCACATACTTCTTTCTGAACTTAGTGAGAAAGAAATTCCAAGTTATTTGTTTTGGTGGCACCTCACTAGTCACTGTATCCCACCATTGGTATGCATCATCTTGCAGTAATGATACAGCAGCTTCCAAATTCTGCTCTAGAGTACAATGAAGTTGTTTCAAAACTCTTCCAGTTCTGTCCAACCAGTTTTTAGCTGTGACAGAATCATCTTCCCTTTTGCCCAGAAAATCCACTGCTTCGAACTTCCTGAGTTTCTCCATGTGAGATTTTTGATGTGGAGGTGGTGGTGGTGGTGGCATAACTCCTGCCATCTATCTAAAGAACTCAGCCATTTGCTAAAATGTGGCTGTTGCATCTGGTACTGGTGGAGCAGGTTCCCTCCTGTCTTCTGGTTCAGTCATAGACGGAGCATGACTCTTCACCTCCTCATCGATCGCTCTCTGCGATGTGGAGTCCATATTCTGATCAAAATAACAAATCAAAAGATCTGCATTAGAGTCATCATAATACTTACAATGCAATGCATGATATGCAATCTATCTAGGTCCAGAAACGCCTAAATCATGCTCTTATAGCACTAAATGTAACACCCCTCACTCATCTACAGTATAGCCGAGTAAGGTGTGCTACATGGTGTGTCGGAGCACCTATTTTGTGATTTTCTCATTTCCTGAACTCAATTTGATTTTAAGAGTCTTTTGTGCAAAATTCATATCATACTGGTTCTATTTTCATACTTTAATAAAGTCAGTGTTTCAAAAATGGTACTAAAAATCTAGCAAGGTGCCATCTGTATTTCGGACAAACTGTCATTCTAAACCTATTAAAAATAGTTCAATATGATAATCTCAAAATCTCAACTATTTCATAGTTTCAAAATACAATCCATCATAATTTACATTCATCCAAACACTCTCCATAAGAGTTTTATATGTACAAATTATTACAAACCTTAAAGTTTTATAATATACAAAATTACATAGCAAAATGTGAAAATACAACTAATAGTCATTACACAAGATCCTAAGTCCTACCATGTATGCAGTGTAGTGCAGATGACTCTGGACTCCTGTGCAGATCTGATGTCGTAGGTCAGCTGGGCTCCCCAGCTGTGTCTCCAATACCTACGCATAGCAAAAGTAACGCGCTAAGCAATTCTTCTTAGTGGTGCCAAATATAAAGAAATATACACTAAAATAAAATAGATAAATTTTTGACATCGATATTCTTTGCAGTTACTGTTTCTACTTTTATTTGCTAACTTTTCATTTTTGCTAATTTTGGTAGTGCTGTAGGTCAATAATCTGAATTTAACTATTTGAATTTAATAATGCTTAAATTAACTGCCCGTGTAGCCTATACACTGACCAGACTGGATAAATAGATATACTGGCACTGGGTACCTAGTACCTCGAGCCGTCACACCATCGATCACAAAGTGTCTCACGGTGTGCAAATAGTGTGGCTAAAAAGCCATATAGTCAATCTGGTGATAAGCCAAGTATAATAACACAATACGTATAGCCGTAGGCTATTAAAGTCACAGTGCGGCATAATAAGCCGTAAAAACACAGTATGGCATAAAGCTATTTACAAAATAGCTGTCAGAATTCTATTAGCATGCCAACCTATCCAGACTAGTTAACTAGGCAAACTAGGGCACATTACAAATCAATTGTTTAATTCTTCATTTTTTTGAGTTTACTAGTTATCATGTAATTCACAAGTTAATGTAAATGTTGACCTTTCTAGGTAATATAGATAAGTTGATTATGGCATCATCATGTCACAAATTATAATTCAATATGCTACCAACATAGTGCAATTTAAAATTTTTACAAGTTGGCATTCATTGCCAAATTACTTCAAGCATCATTGTATGTAAATGTCAAATTTTCAGTTTTAGTGTGCTAGATTGGTCTAGCTTAATGTCCTATTTCTCTTTGTTTTTTAGCTTCTAGTCAAAGAAGCAAAATTGTAGCTATATGTCTTATTGAACTTCTGGCAAAATTTCAGCCATTCTGAGTTGTATAGACCAAGATATGGTCAATTTACTAAAGCTGGACAGATTGCATCTTTAGTACAAAATTTGGTCAATTTTAGGTCAAATTCAGTTCTGGTAGTTTTGGTACCCTAATTTGGGCAAGCAATTTGACTTAGTTCTAGCCATTTCTAAGCTTTGGTGTCTTCATAAGAATTGTAGCCCTATGTCTAAGCTTTCCATGCTAAAAGTTTCAGGTCATTTGGACCTGTTTTGAGTGAGTTATGGTCATCTTAGTGACTACTGTTCATATGATCAAAAATCTGGGCTTGCACATTACCAATTTCAGATTAGGTCATTTTTAAGGTCAGTTTCTAGGCACAATTTTGGCAATATTTCTACATGAAAGTTGTCCTGTTTTGTGTCTAGTTTCACCTCCCATTGGCCTCATACCAATTGGGGCCACCAATTGTCACTTATGGTTCAATTTACCTACTACCTTCACAATACACAATCTGCACATAAAGATCACATCCAAATAACACTTCTCCTCCTCCCAAAACTACAAATATATATTCATAACACTTCTATACCATTCATTATATCTCAATCATGTCCATTTGGACAGAATATACAAGTACTCCATGTACATTATACAACCCTAATTTACAAAGTTAAATTCAATATAACATATACATGAAATTACTTAACTATTACATATACTTCCCAACCATTACTTCACATACACTGCCCTCAATTCATCTTCACCATAATTCGTCAAGAAAATTCATGAAACCAAACACTAATTCATGAATTTAAAGGCTGCCAAAAGTGGCAGTTTGCTAAGGTATACAAATTGCTTTCCAAACCCTTAAATTCAAGTACTCAATGTACATATACATGGGAACTAAATTACTACAACTTTAAAATGACTAAATCAACATTATTTTCCATCCATTAGAGGTAAGAAAAACTCAAGTAACATAGGCTTTCATGATTGCCGAAATTGAACAATTCCATAACTCAATAAATTCTTCCATTCTCTTCACCATTCAACTCACCTCAACCTAAACATGAAGTTTACTAAAGCAAGGGAGGGGATTTGGACACTTACCACTTTTGGAGCTTGTTAAAAACTCAACTAATCCCCTTCAATTTACCATCAATCTCTTCCTTGTGATGTTGTGAACAAATTTAATGAAAGAACTAGGTGGAAAACATGGCGTGAAGGTGGTTGCATGAGAGATTAGGAAGCTTTGGCCATGGTGTTTTCATCCATTTTGGCTGGAGAAGATGATGCAGAAAACTGAATTGTTTAGTGGACATACACATGTCCTTTAAGTGTTTAAATACCCCTTAGTGCTCCACTCACTTTTAATTAAGTAATTTTATATGTTAAGATTATAATTATTCAATTTATACTCCATTTCTTGCACTATTAATATAATGTATCACAATTTTAATTTTAAGACATTTTCAAAGTGTAATACCACTTATTTTTAATGGACATTTAGGTTAAAAGGCAACTCTATGTGTCAAATGACCAAAATGCCCTTCTTCGGGTTGTATTCCTGATTTTTCGGTAACACCGATTTTTGTCGGTTTCTCAATTTTTCGTTTTTCTTTGTACTAATTTATAATTTTTTTTTTATATATCTAGTGCCAATTACATTTCAATAAACCTTTAATTATGTCTCGAAATTTAATTTCGAGGGTTCCCCTCGGTCCTGGAGTCGACAATTGCCTTCCCTGTAACTTTCCGATGTGGTCACCCATCGCTATGGTGCCGGCTCGTTTAACTTAGTTTCATTTCCTCTCTTTTATTTTTCTTTAATTTTTCTTGTATTTTCTTTTTATTTATTTCATCATTATCTGTCTGTTCACTATCACTGAAGTGTAGTTCCAGACATCTTGACTTGCTTGGACTAACATTAGGTCACAGGAGCAACAGAACATACAGAACACATACAGGGTTACAGTGAACCTCCGAACTGGGTTTGCTGAATCATTTGAAGGCATGCTAGTTTTAACTAAAAGTTGTTGGCTTCCACTGTGGGTCGTGTGACACTGGGCTAAAATCCTTAGACAGATGGAGGTCCGTAATCTCTCAAGAGTCTTGGTCTGTTATTATTATCAGCCATGGTTGGAATTTCAGGATCTTCTTGATCGTGCCCTTGGTGTTTCCTTTCCCTCCTGATGGCTCTCAGAGTTCTATCTATCTCTGCATCACAGTTCAAGATTTCTTCTTTTGGCCTTGATCTAGTCATATACCAGGTCGGGCACCTGAGAGAAAAGAAAAGAAATAAAACAAATCAAATAAAAATAGATAATAAATGCAATTGCCTAAATCAGCTAAATTGCCTATCGCTCGATATTACTAAAGCCAAACTCCCCGGCAATGGTGCCAAAAACTTGTTTTGTCGGTTTTACAATTCTGCAAGTGCACGGATCGCTAACAAGTAATAAAATGATGAGTAAAGTATCGTTCTCACGAGGAATTTGATTAGTAAGTACCACTCTACACAGTAATTTTGACAGTTTAGGCTATCGAATATTGAGGGAATGAAGGTTGTTTATTTTAAATGCTAGAATGATAAACTTAAAATGAAATAATCTATTTTGAAACAATTTCGGAATTAAGATTTCACACTTGAATCTTGCTATGGATGTTATCTTGTTTATTTACTGGATTGAGAATCATTTGCCTTGATGGAAATTAGTCCTGAGGTATCCTAAGTCCTTTCTCAATGCACCTAGGGTGTATTTTAATTAACTTAAACCCGACTTTCATGGCGATCAAATTAATTAAAACCCTTTTAGGTCTTTGACCAATTTTGAAATTCCACAAAGGTATCAGCCTATGTCTAGGTCCGAATTCCTAGGTTCAAAATCTTGATTTTCTAATATTAATCTTCACCTTTCAGTCCTTCAATTAATATCTATAATCAATACTAAGTGGGTACCAACACATAGTATGCATTAAGATCATAAGAAATTAAATCAAGGAATAAATCTCAAATCCAATAAATAAAACTTAATGTTTATCCATAACAATGATTACAAGCATTACTCTCCCAATTCTAGATTATGAAAACTACTCACTCATGGTGAGTTCAGCAAACATCATGATAAAAAGGTAAAGACACTAAAAAGAAATCATCTAGAAGAAATAAAACAATAAAAATCCATTTAAGGAAATGGAATAAAAGAACTGAAGAGGGTTTGCAGCTTTGATCTTATGGAACTTCGGCTGGAAAACTCCTCTTGATACTGATATTCTTCTCCTCAAAACGGTTGGTGAGAGTGCAGAGGTGAATCCTCTTTGAAACTCCTAAAAAGTGCTATAAAAGGATTGATCCCCCTTCTTGGATGTTTTCTGCTTCTATTTATAATGGTTGTTCTAGGGTTAGGTCATTTTGAGTCCAAAAAGCTTTAGGAGTCTGATTTCAATCAATAAATAAGAGCGGTAATTCGAGTTAGAAAACTGGCTACCGCATAGTACACAACCCGTGTGTCACTGCACTGCCCCGGGCCGTGTAACTTACTGGAGCAAAATTGCGGAGTCTCACATTGGCACAGAGACTTACACGGGTTAGCGTTGGCTACACGGGCCGTGTACTTTTGTTCTCAGAAAATTCTTTAAGCTTGTGTATAGTAGAGACTTAAATGGGTCCCTGCATATTACGCGGCTCTAATTACATGACCCGTGTACTTTTGTTTCTCTATTGGCTCTGTCGCAAGGACTTTGCGGTTACCCAATGGTTGTCACCGAAGTGGGAAAAGTGAGGAGTCGCCACCTTAATTTTGAGGAAAATTAAAGAAAACCATTTGTAAAAATAAATTAAAAACCACTTCGAAAAACAGAGATTCTAGGTTCAGAATCCACATACGGGTTGGGAAGGTGTTACGCACCCTACCTCATCCCGTAATGGGGGTAAGTGAATTTAATGATGTGTTCTTTATAAATTGAAATTGATAGTTTAGGGGGAAGAATGATGATGTTAATCCTTTGTAATGGACAAAAGGAATATTTAATATTTCACTATTACGGGTCGCCCAAGTACATGAGTACAGGAGCTAACCTTTCAGCGAATGAGTGTGGTATAATAGATATTTAGAGAATTAAGTTTAAGATGAGAACTCGGGTAAGAACTCTCCCCTAATCTCTAAGTGTATTAAGAATTTTAAGTTGAGAACTCGGGTAAGAACTCTTCCCCGATCTCTTAGTGTATTAAGAATTCAAGTAAAAAGCTTGGGTAAGAACTCTCTCCCGATCTCTTAATATGTCTTACTAAAAGTTTAGGCTGAGAACTCGGGTAAGAACTCTCCCCCGGTGTGACACCCCTTACCCGTCTACAGTATAGCCGAGTAAGATATGTTACACAGTGTACCGAAACACCCTATTTTATTCTAATCCTTTTTATCCTTCCTTTTTTATTTTTATCATAGCTATGAAGTACAATTGGTGAAGTATAATTTATTTAAGTCATTTATGGAAAACATCAATTTATTTGAGGTTCCGCAAATTTTATAGAAAATCCGGTAGAGTACCAGCTAAGAATGGAGAAAACTGCTCTTCGGAACCTGTGAAAACACTTCCAAAATTTTCAATCAATCAATCCCAAACTCCATTTCATCAATAAAATCTCAATATTTTTCAATAAAATTTCCATTGCTCAATCATTCATTTCATATGATATTTACGTAAAAGTCATTAATAAATATTCACTTGTTCATTCAGAAGCACAATTTCCACTATTTACATCAATACCAAAATACATTACATAAGTCTTAATTACACATGAGAAAATAAAAGTTAATTACAAAATACCCAAAATAAAACCTAGTGTCCTATCAATGCACTGATGTCGGTGAGGTGACACGGATACTATGCAGAGCTACAGAAGATCTCACCCAGTCTGTGGTCTACTGGGCTCTCGGTCGGTCTCTCTAGAACCTACGCATGGCAAAAAGCAACGCGCTAAGCAATAATACTTAGTGGTGCCAATAATAAAATAAAAAGAAATAACATAAAATAAATATGCAGTGCATGTCCTGATGTCTTATGCAGATAATTTTTTGATCATTATTGGTAATCTTATTTATTTTGTACTTGTTATATTCATAATTTCATTAAATTTATCCACTTCCATTTTTGGTTACCCAAGTAACCTATATTGGATGACTAGACTGGATAAATGGGTAAACTGGCACTGTGTATCTAGTACCTCGGGCAGTCACACCATCGGTCACATATGCATCTCTCGGTGTGCAACAGAACAGCTAATAAGCTGTAATAACATTAGGCACAAGGCCAAGTATCAACACAATGTCAGAATGGCTAAAAGCTATAAAATCACATAATGGCATAATGCCATGTGCAGTACTGCTAACTGAACCCTATTGCATGCCAACCTATCCAAACCAATCTTGCTAGGTGTACTAGGGCATGTTACACTTTTAAACTTTACAATTCTTGAAATTTAAGTTTAGGTGATACTATTCATTTCATTAGTCAACTAAAATGTTGAATTTTGTATAGACAATAGGTACATTGGTTCTAATACTCCCAACATACCACATTTTGCATTCTAAAGTTGTTGGTATTGGTTGCCAATACCATTTCTAAGCTTAGTGTTAGTTATTCAAAATTTTCAAATTTCAAGCCTCATATTTGCTGTTCCATTGGTCATTTGTACAGTAGGAATTTGGCAAAATTGCCTTCATGAAAGTTGTTCCTTATTTTGTCTAGTTACATTTCCTTTTTTGAATCACTCCATTTGGAATTTTGTAGCTCAAGTTATGGCCTAAACACCATAACTGGCCGGATTGGACAGAATCCAAAATTCTGGGCAAAACTGGTTCTCCCAGATTTGGTAACCTAAGTTTGGTTGGCAATTTGACTAGGTTATGATCAAAATTTTGATTTGTGTTCTTCAAGAAAGTTGTAGTTCTATGTCTCAGATTTGTTCTGGTAAAATGTCAGGTCAATTGGACCTTTCTACACTGAGTTATAACCAAATGAATAAACACTATTCATTTTATCATTTTGCCCAGGCAGAATGAAAGTCACCCGAATTAGGGCAATTTTTAAGCCAACTTGGTTTGGTTTTCTGGGCAGGATTTCTTCACCAAAGTGGTGCCATTATGTGTCTAGTTTCATGTCTAATTGGCCTTGCACCAATTGAACCTCTATAACTCCATTTATAACTGCCCAAACCTGCTGGACTCATGCTCAGTCCTGCAGGTTAGCCAAGGCAACTCACCCACACTCAAATGCCAAGCCTCAACTCACTTCATTTCCTCATCATACACATTCAAATGGTCACTAATTGACCATTACAAGGTTAATGAACCATCAAATGAGCAAACCCTAATGTTGTTCAAGTGTCCACATTTTCAAGGTTCATTCATGCATCACACTTGCATTTCACTTACTCTTACATGTTCAATCACTCATCTCATGCTATGGGCAGCTCATAAACACTTTACTTCAAGTAAATTTATCAAACCCTAACCATCCCTAGGCTTCCCAAATTGTAGGGATGAATATACATAAGTTTTATTTTGTTTTTCTTACACTTTTCCACTTATCTCATGCCAATAAACATGAATTAAGTAAAAGAGATTAGAGATTGGACACTAACCTCTTTGAGCATAATTTCTAAGTAATAAAACTTCAATTCTTTCTCTTCTTTTTGCTACAACTAGCTTCTCCAAGATGTGGGAATGATTTTAGTGAAGTGAGTTTAGGGTTTTATGGAGAGGAAGCTTAGGAAAATCAAGCTTTAAAAGAGAAAATGGAGAGAGAGCTTCTTGGCTATGGTGGACGGGAAATTAGGAAGAAGAGTGTAGCTTTTTTTCATTTCAATTTTTTGCCCATTTAACTCATTTTAAGTGGTTTATGGACATGTGTCACAATATGATTGGGTGAGAGTGCTTTGTGACATAAGCATGAGGTCAAAATTGTAATTTTAATTCATTTTCTTTTCTTTTCTTTGCTACTTAATTTCAATTTAATTTTTAGCAATATTTATTCATATTTTGTATCATAATAATTATTTACTTAACTGGACAAGTCGGCCAAAAATTACCTCTGAAGGCGAAATGACCAAAATGCCCTTTGATTGGCTTAACAGACCAAAATTGTCTGTACCGATTGAAAAAAAAATTTTAAGCATTTTCTTGGTATTCTAATGCCATAGGAACCTCAATAACTCTTCTCTGGAGTCCCAAAAATTATTTTATGAATTTTACCTTTGGTCTAGGGCTCCTAGTTGTGAGGACCGTAACTTCCCACTGAGTTACCCATTGCTAGGGCACCGGCTCATTTAACTTGGTTGTATTTTATTTCTAAAATTTTTCCTAAATTTTTCTTATTAATATTTGAGTTAATTATGGTTCTTCACTTTAGTTTAAATATTTTTCATGACGTTTTAGCTGTCCAGACTGACACCGGTCACCGAAATAGTAGAATGTACGGAATTGCTACAGTGAGGGTGTTACACCCGGTCTCTTAGTATATTAAGAATTTTAAGTAAAGAACTCGGGTAAGAACTCTCTCTCGATCTCTTAATATATCTTACTAAAAGTTTAAGCTGAGAACTCAGGTAGGAACTCTCCCCCGATCTCTTAGTGTTTTAAGAATTTTAAGTTGAGAACTTGGGTAAGAACTCTCCCACGATCTCTTAGTTTTACTAAAAGTTTAAGCAAAAAGGTCAGGTAAGAACTCTCTCCCAACCTCTTAATGTATTTGCCAATACGTTTTGTTAAAAGTTTAAGCTGAGAACTCAGGTAAGAACTCTCTCCCGATCTCTCAATGTTTATAAGAATGGCATTTTATTAAAATTATAACCTAGGGATTCGGGTAAGGGCTCTGTCCCGATCCCCTTCGTATTGGAAAGAATCACCGAAGGCATGAAGGCCCCTTTTGAAAGGTTTTCCTGGACTATGGAACTCCATGACTAGATGATGAATGTTGAGCCGAGCTGCTTGTCGATCTTTCGCGTGGTTTCTTTACCTGACCTCTTGATTTTTTTGACCCTGTTCTTTTCGGGTTGCCTATCTGAAGTTTGAACTTTGTCTCGATTCTCGATTCGTTGTCTTGCCATCTGGGCTAGCTCCAGGACCCGATCTCGTAACTTATTTTCTCATTCTGACCCCTCCAGCTTATTTTGCCTTTTCTATAATTGCTTGAGTCATGCTCGTTTTCCTATTATTTTCATTTGTTAGGACTAAAAGCTATCGGGGCAGTACTTTTATCTGTACTCTTCAGAGTATTTTTGAGTCGCCAATGACTCAAACATTTATTTTTGAGGGAAATAAAATAAAGTGACGATAAAGATGAAATTTGTGAACTAACGAAAAGAGATGAAAATATTGATTACGAGCTAAGACAACCTATCCTAAGATTCAGCGTGATTAGATACCTTAAAAAACTTAAGGAAACGAGCCAAGGATATTCGACAAATAACAGGTTAGACACTTACCTGTAGAAAGTTGAGACTTTTGTTGAAAACTGGGATGGTCGCAAAACAGGAGCCGACCAAAAGTGATGGGCACGAAGTGAAGCGGGGTTGGGCTTGCCAGACAATGCACAGATACCAAGAATGAGAGTCACAGGGTTTAGAGCTCTTTTGTTCGAGATACTTCAGAAAACTAGTTTTAGAAGTTTCTCCAAACTTTGAGAGATTTGAATGACAAGCAATGAGGCTATGTCAAAGTTTAGAGTTTTCTCATGATAATCACCCCCTCCTCTACACTATTGCATGCAGCTATTTATAGGGAATAGGTGCTCGGAGTGGAAGGTCAGGATTACATCAAGAGGAGACGGAAGGCCTAGATTCAAAAGAACACAATCTGATGTCTGGAAATTAAAGAGAATCAAAATTGAGAGTTAGGATCTCATCCAAAATTTATGTCATTTCGCCCCTTGATCCAACGTTCAAGGGGCTTGCCTTACGAAATGGATCCAAAGGTTGGGAATAAAAGGAGCCGATTATGCCGTCTGCTTTTGATCCGAGGGCTCTAAATCCATCCTTACAATTATAATCAGCGGCATAGATCGAGATGTACTGGGCTACTTTAACCGTTTGGAATCTGGTGGCTAGGAGTGTGTCCTTACAAATGAGATGTGTGGTGAGGATCAAATCATGCCTGTAATGCTTTAACTAACTCAGATTTGACAGTGGAGGGAACTAATTAAAGGTCATGATTGGAAGTTATTCAGCTCCCTGAGTTCTCTAATCTTATGGGTTGTCCCTCGCTTTTCAATCTTCCCATTATGACCGACCCCTTTTAGTGTCATTATTCCGATCTCTATCTCTTATATCAGGTCTCTTTTTATTTACCAATCTCTCTTATTCCTGATCTTTCTTCTCCATATGACCTGTATCGGTCAAAGCAATAAATTCTTTAGTTACTGATGCGTCCGCTTCGAGTTCTGTATGCAATAAATACCGGGGCCCTATATATAAGCCAAGGGATTTTCCTTTGCACATTCCTAACTTTCTCCAGTGAATCTTCAATGTTTCATTCTTCAGTTCTTGGCTTTTCTGGCAAGGATCCTTCCCATGGCAACCACTTTAATCTTCTTTCGAATGCTTTCATTGTTCATTTCCTGAAAATGAGCAACTCCGGTGATCAAAGATTCATGAGGGTGTCATTCGATGATGGTGAGGGAATTGGGCTAATTAACTGATCAAGGTCAAAACCAACTACCATGCCGATCTCGGGTTAGCCCATCGGCATGGCTCGTAGACCGATCTTTGACAAGAGGACTACTAATTTCAATCTTAATATCGGTGACCACCTCTTGAAGTTCACATGGCTTCTTATCATCTCGAGGGTCCCGATTGCAGCTCGATCTAGTCGATGACATCAACAATGACACCGCTCAATATCATAAGAGTCATAGTCACCCCATCTGAGCTGTACATTTGCCCAGTATTTATTACTAGCTTTCTAATCAAACACATCTTTTGATTTAGCCACAAGACTAAGCTTTGACATAGGCCAGCATTCTAGGCTTCAGAGTAGTCTTAAGTTAGGTATGATGTAGTGCTAATTTTGAGAGATCGCCCAAATGATGTAATCTGATCTTTTGAGATTGCCCAAATGATGTAATATGATCTTTTGGAAATGAAATGAAATTTTACTTGAATGTTTTTGTTTTATTATTACATTGGTTATTTTTTCGATCTCTGATAAGTGTACCCGTTCTGATCCCTAAACGAATCGCTATTTGTCGATCTGAGGGTTTAAAAACTTGTTCAATCTGATGACCTTCGTTGACCGATCTCATTTATCCGACCTTTTACTATGTTTTTAAAATCTTCTTGTGACATGTCATGGAGGCGGCCCAATTCCGCTAACCGATGCGTCACTTGGGACTTCACGAGCATTTAATGCTCAGACGGGTATAAATAGGGGGAAGGTTAGCCATTTGTTCCCTTATTTCATTTTCAGACCTTCCCCTAGCGACTTCAACACTCCCTCTCACTTCCTAGAGTTTTTAGGCATCGATTCACACTTCGGTAAGGGTTTTGATCTCTTTTTGGTTGGTTTTCACTTTCATTTTCTGAAAATGAGCGGTACTGACTGTCAGAGAGCTACTAGTTCTTCCTCCATTCATATCTCATGGACATCAGACGAAGTTTAGGTGGTCAGGCTGAGCGAGCGATTCGAATCATCTATAACCTCTGTTCTGGCCCACGGTCGAGTGGCTGAGTCAAACAAGTGTCTTCTTCAGGAAAAGAAAACTTACCTGTGGATGAGTTGTCGTCGGTCCTCAAGGTGACCGATCTGCAGTCTATTAGTCAAGAGTACAACCTTCCGACTGACTCCTTCGAGCTCATCAGATGTCATGGCGATCTTCGAGCTGATCATTTCTTTGAAGAAAATGACATGATCATGGTATATGAAGAATAATTGAAGGCCGAGCTTTGGTTCCTTTTGGACAAATTCTTTAGAGCCGTTCTGAAGTTCCATCATGTGCGTGTAGCCCAAGTGCACTCAAACTCTTGGCAGACGCTGGTGGCTTTCTGAGGC
This sequence comes from Hevea brasiliensis, assembly GCF_030052815.1. Taxonomy (NCBI): domain Eukaryota; kingdom Viridiplantae; phylum Streptophyta; class Magnoliopsida; order Malpighiales; family Euphorbiaceae; genus Hevea; species Hevea brasiliensis. Next base: position 35,145,160 of record NC_079506.1, read on the forward strand.
TTATGTCGAGCTAAAAAGCTTGAGCCTACAATAAAGGTTTTTGCTGAGTTACATAGGTTCGCTTGGTGAAAGGATGACGAGTATTGGTTTTTCCAAGCCAAACCGCACTGTGGGCTTTTTACTGATCTCCCTTCTTTATTGAAGAATTGGAAAAATCAGTTTTTCATATTGAGGAGTAAAATCCTGAATGGCTTTGAGGGTATCCTGCACAGCTGGCAGTATCTGGCTCCTTCAGTTCCAAAGAAGATCGCCCTGAATAGAGACGAATACGCCATGGTAAAGCAATTAAAGGATCAGGTGGCCACTCATAAGTACTCATATTTGGATACAGTTATGGCCGAACTAAAGTGGTGGCTAATGCAAATGATCGCCCATGAGGATTATGAGCTGCAGCTCTCTGACCTTGGACCCGAGATCAGTACTACCTAAATCTTCAATCTCCTGACTTTGGTGATCTCACTAACTTATTTTTTTACGCAGGTATGGCGGGAGGTGAGAGTGCGAAGGAGAGCCGTAAGCGAAAAAAGGAGGTTGGCTGAAAAGTTCAAGAAATGAAAATTGCTACTGCATCCCAGATGCCGAGACGAGACCCAGTAGAAGTGCTGGGCTCTTCGTCTCGACCTCCAAAACAGCCGAGCCCAGAGATAGAGATCGCTCCTTTCCCTCCTCGACAAGATGAACCACCTCCTCCGCCGGTTTTCTCAAGTGTGGAAGGAGGGTCTTCCCAACCTACTGTGGGGACCCTCTCTCGTGGTGCCCAGGTCCTCATCCACTCACTGGAGAAGAATTGCTCAGTTCGGGGGAATTTTAGACTTGCCAAAGTTTTGGGTGCCACCATCTGCTTTCCGGAAGATCGAAATACACTGACTCCGGATAACATTAACGACCTCCTGACTCAAACGATGAGCTTAAGCATAGAGAGCCTTGTGAATCAACATATAATCAAAGAAAAGGCTCATCTATTAAGATAAGAGATTCTAAAGGCGGTCCAGGATGCAGCTTCTGCCAAAACCCAACATTCATCTGCTCAGGATTACATTGCCAAGATAGAAGGTCGGACGAAATCTTATGAGGATAGGACAGCTAAATTGGAGTGGGAACTCGAAAATGCTCGGGCCTGCCAAACTGCCGATGTCACTCACCTTACCGAAGAGATCAAAGTGAAAGAAGAAAAGGCCGTGGCAAGAGAAGCTAGTGCTTATGTGAATGCTCATGGCGATCTCCTGGCCGAGCTTGTGAGGCGCTATCCTCAGGAAGACTTCTCCTGAATGGTGGATCTTGTCCCTAAAGGTGAAGAGGAGAGTGAGGAGGAGCCTAAGAGAGAGAGAGAGAGAGGATGATAAAACTGATAATGTACTCGGAGAGCAGGTTAAGGGAGACCCTCCTGTCGAATGACTTGTACATTTTTATTTTGAAATGAATTAAAGTCTTTTATGTTCAATTTCTTGATAAGATCAGAAAGCGTCCAAACCAAATTGCCTGAGTGCTTAATCGATTGAATGCAGTTGAACATTAAACCCGAAAGAGGTTATCAAGTTACTCCAAGAGATCGAAAAAACATTATACGTGAATATGAGATCAGACGAAGCCATGACCAAATATCGAATGAAACTTTAGAATGTTATAATTGTAAAGATTTGAAAATGACTTGAACTTTTTAAGGTCGAAACCATTATTTAGAGACTGGATAAAACCTTAACTTCATTTGAGGAATATCTGGGCAATTCAAGCTAGAAACCCGATCGCAACATTAGTCAAGTGGAATTTTGCAGTATTTGTACATAGAGAGATAGGAGAACAACGACAAGCAAGATTGGATGATCCAAAGATCCAATATTGACCCGAATTCATCGGATAAAAACCAAGGGATCGAAAAGCAATCTAACTTGAATGTGAGATCGATTTGTTCCAAAGACGAGCCATTGGTGAGTTCAGAAAAGCTACCTATGATCAGGACATCAGTCGATAACGGATAATACAATGAAGTTTCAATTTTAAAAGAACCTTACATTCGAAGGTCGACCAAAATATGGTGTCTCCAGCTGCCCCTCTGTACATAATTTCTATTAAAGAGAATGAAATTCTCTTGTATATGAATCATGTAAAGATTCAGAACCATATTTTGGGCGGTTGGGATATTAAAACCAAAGGTCGATAGTAAGAAATTAAATATTGAATATCAACTTGGATCTTGAACCCACAGGTTGATGACGGGAAACTGAATGCTGAAAATTAAAATCAACATGGTTCTTAAACCCAGAGGTTAATGACGGGAAATTAAATGCTGAAAATTAAAATCAACTTAGATCTTGAACCCAGAGGTTGATGACAGAAAATTAAATGCTGAAAATTAAAATTAACTTGGATCTTGAACCCAGAGGATGATAACAGGAAATTAAAATCAACATGGATCTTGAACCCAGAGGTTGATAACAGAAAATTAAAATCAACTTGGATTTTGAACCCAGAGGTTGATGCTGAAAATTAAAATCAACTTGGATCTTGGACCCAGAGGTTGATGCTAAAAATTAAAATCAACTTGGATCTTGAACCAAGAGGTTGATAACAGGAAATTAAATGCTGAAAATTAAAATCAACTTAGATCTCAAACCCAAAGGTTGATGACAGGAAATTAAATGCTAAAAATTAAAGTTAACTTGGTTCTCGAATGCAGATGTTGATGACAGGAAATTAAATGCTGAAAATTAAAATCAACTTGGATCTTGAACCCAGAGGTTGATAATAGGAAACTAAATACTGAAAATTAAAATCAACATAGATCTTGAACTCAGAGGTTAATAACAGGAAATTAAAATGAACTTGGTTCTTAGACCCAGCGGTTGATGATAGGAAATTAAATGCTGAAAATTAAAATCAACTTAGATCTTGAGCCTAGAGATTGATGACAGGAAATTAAATGATGAAAATTAAAATCAACTTGGATCTTGAACTCAGAGGTTGATAACAGGAAAATAAATACTGAAAATTAAAATTAACTTGGATCTTGAACCCAGAGGTTGATAAAAGGAAATTAAAATCAACTTGGATCTTGGACCCAGAGGTTGATGCTGAAAATTAAAATCAACTTGGATCTTGAACCTAGAGGTTGATGATAGGAAATTAAAATCAACTTGGATCTTGAACCCACAGGTTGATGATAGGAAATTAAATGCTGAAAATTAAAATCAACTTGGATCTCGAACCTAGAAGTTGATGATAGGAAATTAAATACTGAAAATTAAAATCAACTTGGATCTTGAACCCAGAGGTTGATGACAGGAAAATAAATACTGAAAATTAAAATCAACTTGGATCTTAAACCCAAAGGTTGATAATAGGAAATTAAAATCAACTTGGATCTTGGACCCAAAGGTTGATGACAGGAAATTAAATGCTGAAAATTGAAATCAACTTGGATCTTGAACCCAGAGGTTAATGACAAGAAATTAAATGCTGAAAATTAAAATCAACTTAGATCTTGAACCCAAAGGTTGATAACAGAAAAATAAATGCTGAAAATTAAAATCAACTTGGATTTTGAACCCAGAGGTTGATAACAGAAAATTAAATGCTGAAAATTAAAATCAACTTGGATCTCGAACCCAGAGGTTGATAACAGGAAATTAAATGCTAAAAATCAAAATTAACTTGGATCTCGAACCCAGAGGTTGATGACAGGAAATTAAATTCTAAAATTAAATGCTAAAAATTAAAATCAACTTGGATCTTGAATCCAGAGGTTGATAATAGGAAAATAAATACTGAAAATTGAAATCAACATAGATCTTGAACCCAGAGGTAAATAACAGGAAATTAAAATCAACTTGGATCTTGGACCCAGAGGTTGATGACAGGAAATTAAATGCTGAAAATTAAAATCAACTTAGATCTTGAACCCAGAGGTTAATGACAGGAAATTAAATGATGAAAATTAAAATCAACTTGGATTTTGAACCTAGAGGTTGATAACAAGAAAATAAATGCTGAAAATTAAAATCAACTTGGATCTTGAACCCAGAGGTTGATAAAAGGAAACCCAGAGGTTGATAAAAGGAAATTAAAATCAACTTGGATCTTGGACCCAGAGGTTGATGCTGAAAATTAAAATTAACTTGGATCTTGAACCTAGAGGTTGATGATAGGAAATTAAAATTAACTTGGATCTTGAACCCACAGGTTGATGACAGGAAATTAAATGCTGAAAATTAAAATCAACTTGGATCTCGAACCCTGAGGTTGATGATAGGAAATTAAATATTGAAATTGAAAATCAACTTGGATCTTGAACCCAGAGGTTAATGACAGGAAAATAAATGCTGAAAATTAAAATCAACTTGGATCTTGGACCCAGAGGTTGATGACAGGAAATTAAATGCTGAAAATTAAAATCAACTTGGATCTTGAACCCAGAGGTTAATGACAGGAAATTAAATGCTGAAAATTAAAATCAACTTAGATCTTGAACCCAGAGGTTGATAACAGAAAAATAAATGCTAAAAATTAAAATCAACTTAGATCTTGAACCCAGAGTTTGATAACAAGAAATTAAAATCAACTTGGATCTTGGACCCAGAGGTTGATGCTGTAAATTAAAATCAACTTGGATCTTGAACCCAGAGGTTGATGACAGGAAATTAAATGTTGAAAATTAAAATCAACTTGGATCTTGAACCTAGAGATTGATAACAGGAAATTAAAATCAACTTGGATCTTGAACCCAGAGGTTGATGCTGAAAATTAAAATCAAGTTGAATTTAACTTAGACAACTATCGTAAATAAATTTTGCATATACACCTCCAATGCTCGCAAAGCAAATCTGACACATGGTGTTATCCCAAACGAAGTTTACTTAATAAGATCCTGAAGACAAACGATTGATGGAAAAGGTCAAGGCAATTTACGAGGCTTGGCCCATGATTTTCTCCAGCATCCCTTTTTTGCTCTTAATTCTTACCGTTTTTTGACCAAAAGTGCCCCTTTTGGGTTTTCACTCCTAGTGTATTTTTTTTTTTTCGACTCCCTTTTCTAGGGCGTCCTTTCGAATTTTCACCCTTCGCTCATTTTGCAGAAAGCACCCTTTCAAGTTTGCCTTCTTTCCCTCATTTTGCTAAGAGCGCCCTTTCGGGTTTTCACTCATGCCCCTTTTTTTTTGTAGCATCTTTGTAGGTTTTCGCTTCTTATGCTCACCAGTTGCCCTATGATTATTTTCCCCCCTGTAAATCTCATAGTAAAGTATATCAAGTTACCTATGTTTTTATTCTTCTGATATACAAAGCTTTTAACAAATTAATAGCGCATAAACCAGAGTGGATAAAATATGCACAAATTTATTCATGGTGTAAGAAGACAATTATACTGTGGTTTTATGATCAAAAGTATGAAGGTACAACTTTATGGAAAAGGGTACAAGGATAAATCTCACGAATGCCCTTAGTTAACTCTGAAGTCTCGCAATTGCCATCGTTTCAAGTGACCTTCTGCAAAGCGTGTTGTGCATCCTACTATCCCCAGATCTTGGAATCCTCTTTGTTTCTTTGTCGTCTTTGGCTAGAAGTGCCCTTTTCAGGTTTTCGCCTTCTTTCCCTCATTTTGCTAAGAGCGCCCTTTTGGGTTTTCACTCTTGCTCCTTTTTTTTTATGCATAATATCTTTTCACAGCATCCGAATTCATCGGCCTCGGCAATTCTTCCCCATCCAAATGAGTTAAGATGAGTGCACCACCGGAAAATGCCTTTTTAACCACATAAGACCCTTCATAAGTTGGTGACCATTTACCCCGGGGATCTGTAACACCCCGAACCTCCGAGTTATGAATAGTACCATTTTTTGTCCGTGACTAGTACTATTCAAAGAAACCTTGAGGACCAAAAATAAATGGAAAATTTATTGAGGTAGACACAATAAAAATTCAAGTGAATAAAAAAATCTAAGGACTCATCTGGTATTATAAAAAGAAGGATTATGACCAGATAAGGGGCATTTTGGTCAATTCACCTCAAGAGTTGATTTTTGACCAAAATGTCAATTAAATTAAATTAAATTAATGAATTCAAATATGAGGTAAAAATTGAAGAAAAATTCAAGTAAAAATATGTAAGGGAAATTTTAAGGAATGAAAACTTAAACTTTCATTTCCATTATGACAAAATTAAAATGAAGGACTTATGGGCTTTTGATAATTAAATTTAATTATTTAGTTAAAAGGAAAAATTAAGTGTAAATGTAAAAAAAAAGGGAATAAAAATTTAAGTTTAATTATCCTTATGACACAATTAAAATTTATAATTTTAATAAACTAATTTTGGGGATATATATGTAACACCCCTAAGTTCGGTAGTGCGTTCTACTGCTCCGGTGACCAGTGTTGTCCGGACAGCTAGGATGCCTAGAACCGTACCTCAATATGAGTGAGGAGACATAAAATAATGAAATACAAGAAAAGAAAAACAAAGGAAAAATCATAGTAAAGAAATGTAACCGAGTAAGTGAGCCGGGAAACCTAGTGATGTGTGATCAGACCGAAGTCACTGCGTGGACCGTGACTAGCTCTCGATCATGGAACCACGGGAAACATTTTTAGGAATTAAATAGACCATTGTTGAAGAGTAAATATCATTAGAAAGATCAAAGAAAAATTAAATAATTAGTACAAAGAAAAGTGAGAAATCAAAAAACAGACAAAATACGGTGTTCAGAAAAATCGGAAAGCCACGAACAGGGGCATTATGGTCATTTGACATCCCAAGTGTCTTTTGACCTAAATGTCCATTAAAAATAAATAGTATTACACTTAGAAAATGAAATGAAAAATTAATTTGGTGGTACCTAAAATAAATAGTGGAAATCATGGGTTAAATGTGGATTATGGGAAAGTTAACTTAATATATGATTTAATTCTTCTTAGTGGACCACTATAGGATTAATTAAACATTAAGTATGGCAGGTGTAAGTCCACTAAACCCACCAGATAGTTCATCTTCTCCATTCCATCAAATATGCCGAATTGATGGTGAGAGAAAACATCCATGGCCATTTCACTTAAGCTCTCTTAACTCCCTTCATTCCAACTCAAATCACTTAGTGTTCTTCACTAAAATTTGTCTACACATCACAAGGAAGATATTGATACCAATTTTGGGAAGTTTGGTGAAGGTTTAGCAAGTTACAAATAAAGGTAAGTTTGCATTTTTGAGAAATCCTTTGTTAAAGTTCATGTTTATGTTATGGGTGTTAGTTTGGTGAAGGAAAATTTTGAGTTTGAAGGGTTATTGTTGTTTCCATTTTGGACAGCCATGGGGTCACGTTTTTGATGATTTAATATGCATATAATTGATGAGAAATAATGTTGATCATGGTGATTTAGTAACCTAGTGATTTACTTCATGTTTATATGGTGATTTATGCACTTGGATGGGAAATTGTATATTGGTACGGCAATGTAATGTTGAAGAATGGTTTGTGGCAGCTTGTGGATACTTGAGTGATGGTGTATATTGAAGGAAGTGTGGGCAGAATATTGACCTAAAAGGATTGATGATATGTATGTAAATTAATGTTGTAAAGTGTATGTAAGGTTTGTAATGTTTAGGTGTGTTTGTAATGGTAATTAGAAATTGTAATTGTGAATGCTATTTGGTGTGTTGAGGGTGATTGGAATCTGCCCAAAATAATGCTTATGTAATGTAGAAAATGTTTTTGTAATGTGCCAAAACAGTTTGATAGGGTATGGAAGTAAACCTTGCAAGGTAAATAATGTGTTTGAAGTTGGGATGTGAATTGCATATTGAGGGCAGTGTATATTTTAGCCTATAACCTTGAATGTGTAACCTCAATTGGTATGAGACCAATTTGAGGTGAAACTAGGCACAAAATGTGCCAACTTTCATTGGGAAACCATGCCAAAATTCTGCTTGCAAGGTGACCTAAAAATTTGACCAATTCGGATTAGGTGCAATTAGGACCTGAAAAATGACCAATTGGGCAGCAGTGAGTGTTTAGGCCATAACTCACTCAAACCAGGTCCAATTGACCTGAAATTTTGACCAAGAATAGTTACGACCCATACCTACAAGTCTTATGAAGACACCAAAGCCCAGAAATGACCATAAGCAAGTCAAACAACTTGCACAAGTTCGGGTCCAAAAACTGGCCGAACCAGAATTGACCAATTTGACCTAAAATTGACCTAAAATGGTACCACTTGACCAGCAATAGTGTAATGACCATAACTTGGTCTACTTAACTCGGATTGACCTGAAATTTTGCACCGCGTGCAATAAGACCTAGATCTACAAGTTTGTAGTTTCGACCGAGACCGAAAACTGAGGGAACTAGATCGTCCGGTTAGGTCAAACCAGTGTCCGGAATCCAAAGAATTTGCATTAAAATGCACTAAGCGAGGAAATGACTTTGGTAAAACATACCAAACCTAAAACCCTATCGAGTGTGACATATTAACGACACTAAAACCTAATTTACCTAAAACGCATCGAGGGTCGGTATATTAGGTGATTAAGCGAATAATTGAGTTCGTGCATTATTTACCAAACCCCATCGATAGAGATAGTTTAATTTGGTATCAAACACTTCAAATTGTGTTTCTCGCTTAACAAGGACTCAAAGAAAAGGGAAAGAAATATCGAGTCAAGACCAGAGACAAATATCGAGGTTTGTGCACAACAAGCTTTTTTTTGAATTATTTTCAATGGAAATAAATATTGATTATTTGTATATCATTATTTTAAATTGTGGAAATGTGTTTGAGGAATATTTATTGATTGAAAAATATTGTGAATAGTTTGAAATCGTGGAAAAATGGTTTGAATGACATTGATGGATACTTATTGATTAAAAAGCATTAGAAATGGTTTGAAACCACAGCTATCATGTATATTGATTGTATTCCTCTCTAGCTTGTCTAGTGGGATGAATTGAATTCCCTCTCTGCTGAAGTGTTGAGGTGTGTGCTGTTGAGGACGAATAGAATGAGTACTCATATTTTTGCTAGCTAGCCATGTTATTCCTCATTAGTCATCGACTTTTGGGATGAATTGAATACCTCATTAGCCATCGGCTTTTGGGATGAATTGAATTATGGATCATGATTAAGTGTGTGATTTCTTGATGTGTATTGTGAGATTGTGAAATGGATTTAAACTCTCATTGACATATACTGTCTTTTGAATTCAAACTGATCCGACTTATGGAAAATTATTGTGATATTGAGAAATGGAGTTTAAATTCTTGTTGACAATTATTGTCTTGAATTTAATTATGATTTTAAGTATCCACTATTTACATGACTTATGAATTGTGATTTAAATTGGATTTGGTTAATGTTGTGCACCATCGAGACATTGTCTCAAATGATAGCTTTTATTGTCGCAGTAGAGAGATAGACAGGGCAGCAGACTATGCTGCAAATACATCCAAATGAGGGATTACAGTATATTGAGTATACCGCTTTTGCTTTTTGTACAGAATGTATGACATCGTATGTACATATTGTATTTGGTTTTGAGCAGTTGTAAATTAAATTGTACTTGAAGTTGTAAATTAATTATGAGTGTTTTGGATTGTAAAAGTTGTATTATATTTCCTTATCTCAATCTTTGAAAAATTTCTATGGAATTGAGTTGATGAATTGTTGTGTTGAGAAATGTTTTGAATATGAGATTTGGAAAATTATATTAGTGCTTTTACAGGTGTTTTCAAGAACTGCTTTTATCCAAAATACAGAGGGCACTTTGCCAAAAATTTCTGAAATTCTAAATAAATCAAATGAGTTAGTTATTTCACTTGATTCACCAAAGTCTTTAACACTGTAAATAGTGCTCACCATCGTAAAAGAAGTAAGAAAAGTTTTTTTAAAATCCCTTGTAGTGTATTTAATGGGTTATCGAGACGGAGTTGGTAATTCATTAGGTATACTACGGATCATGTTATGCCTTAGAGGGGTAGGGTGTGACATGTTTTAGTGGTATCGAGCAAAGTTTTTAAATTCCGTTTTCACTGTTATTTGAATGTTCTTTTGCATAGTACAACCGCTCAATATCATTGTTTGATACATACAAGACATTACAAGATAAATATGCACTAACGAGTGAATATTCTTGTGTTATTGTTCAGAAAGCTAAGATCCTCGCATTGAATATGGAAGAGGGTGATCGTTCATCGATCTATTGAGGTCGAGGTGCAAGGATGCCCCACTATAAAAATGTCGATGGTTCAAGAAGACCACCGCAGCATGCAGATTCCACCTCGCTCGGCCAGATGGTCGCAATATTCCAACAAATGGCTGGTAATGCACCTACTCAAGTCCCAATTCGGACACCCGTGGTACAACCACGCCTCCTACAAGGCAAGATGATAAATTGATGAAGTATGGGGCTACTGAGTTTAAGGGACAGAGATCCTATAGAAGGTGAACAGTGGTTAGAGAGGATGGATAGGGTGTTCAAGAAACTTCATTGTACAGAGGAGCTCGGACTTGAATACTCAAGATCCTTACTACAAGGGTATGCTTATGATCTGGTGGAAAACCATTCCCCATACCAGTAGAACTGCAGATCTTGACTGAATGACTTCCTCGGGGAATTGCATGTAAATACATCCTCGATGCTTATGTAGACCGAAGCTACAAGAATTCTTAAGTTTGAAACAGAGGCGATCGGTGGTGAGTATGAAAGAGAATTTTCCGCCTTAGCCATTATGCGGTGAGTCTACTCTCTACCAGCAGGAGAGATGCAAGAGGTTTGAAACCGGCTTGAAGCCCAGATTAGAGTACAAGTGCTCGGCTTCAAACACACTAACTTCTCCGAACTTGTTTCTCAAGCCCTAGAGTTGGAAAGAGTTGAGTTTGAGACTGCTCCGAGAAGAAGAGGTCGAAAAGACAGAGAAGAGGGAAAATCAAGAGATCGAGTTCCAGTGGTCATACTGGAAAGAGGAAGAACTATGGGGGACATGGCAGAGGTGGCAAGAAATCTGGTAGGGGAAGACATTCAGGACAGAGACCTCCCCTATCTGGTCAGCAGAGTACCAGAAGTTCCTACCCTCCCCGCCAATGTGAAACTTGTGGAAAGAATCATGGTGGAATCTGCTACAAGGCTATTGGAGCTGTTATAATCGTGGAGGCACCGGACACTTTGCCAAGGACTGCACTGAGTCGCAGAGTTGGACCACCTCCTACTACGCAGAAGGGTCGCCAGAGCCTGTCACCAGAAGCTCAAAACAACCTAGCAGAGGTAGAGGCAGGGGTAGAGGTAACCCAGCAGGCAGCCAAGGCACAGTAAAACAGTCAGAACAAGACAGTGCTCCAGTTAGAGTCTATGCCATGAGACAGAGAAAAGAGGCAGAGACATCTGATGTTGTGGCTGGTACAGTCTCAACTTTTAACCAGAATGTATTTGTGCTATTTGATCCGGGTTCTACCCATTCTTATGTGAGTGCTAGCATCATTGATTGCATTCTCGTTCCATGTACAAGAATGGACTTTGAGGTGATAGTAACAAGTCCGCTAGGTCAGGAGGTCAGGGTTAATAATATGTATAGAGATTGTCCTTTGGTTATCCAAGGGCACACTTTCGTGTCTGATCTCATTGAATTGCCCTTCAGAGATTATTATATCATCTTGGGCATGGATTGGTTAGCTAGGCATCATGCCATGATTGATCAGAGATCAAGATACAGTCACTTTTGGTCTCCTCGATGCTGATGTGGAGATACATGGGGAGAGGCGCTATTGCCATCCAACATCATTTACTGCACTAGCCGTAAAAATGATCGTAAAAGGGTGTGAAGCATACTTGGCACATGTGGTAGACACCCAAGTGGGGAGTCCAAAGATTGAAGGACATCCCTACAAGACATGACTTTCCGCACGTGTTTCTGATGAATTGCCGTGATTACCTCGGAAAGAGAAGTGCGATTGAAATTAATGTTCGCTCGTGTGGATCCAATCTCCATAACGCCATACGTAATGGCACCAGCAGAGTTGAAGGAGTCAAGATACGATTACAAGAATTACTTGAAAAGGGCTTCATCCGCCCTAGTGTGTCACCTTGGGGAGCACGGTGTTGTTTGTTAAGAAGAAGGATGGTACTCTCCGCTTATGCATTGACTACGTGCGGTTGAATAGGGTGACAATAAAGAATGATATCCATTGCTCGCATTGATGATCCGCTCGATCGATTGAAGGTGCAGCAGAGTCTCCAAAATTGATTTGCGATCCGGTTATCATCAGTTGAAGGTGCAAGAGCAGAGTATCCCAAAAACTGCTTTCACTCGGTATGGCCACTATGAGTTTCTAGTAATGCCATTCGGGTTAACAAATGCTCCATCTGCTTTTATGGATCTGATGAACACTATCTTCAGACCATATCTTGATCAATTTGTGTTGGTGTTTATTGATGACATTTTGATATACTCGAGGAATGCATTGGAGCATGATAGACATGTGCGGATTGTACTTTAGACTTTAAGGGAGATACAGATTTACGCCAAATTGTCGAAATGTGAATTTTGGTGAAGGAAATCTCCTTTTTGGGACATGTTGTGTCACCTGAAGGATCAAGGTAGATTCGGCAAGGTAGAAGCTATCCTTAATTGGAAGCGCCAGAACATCACGAGAAATTCGCGATTTTAGGCTTAATGGATATTACCGTCGGTTTGTGAAGGGATTCTCTATGTTATCTTCTCCACGACCAAGCCGCTTGGAAAGATGTAAAATTTGGTGGGTGATAAATGTCGTGAGTTTTGATGAGTTGAAGAGGTGCTTAATCAAGCTCAGTTCTCACTTTACCTACTCGGGTAAAGAATACACAGTTTATAGTGATGCTTCTCACAATGGGTTAGGCTGTGTACTGATGCAAGATCGGAATGTCATTGCTTATGCATCACGCCAGCTGAAACCGCATGAGAGGAACTACCCAACACATGATCTGGAGTTAGCAGCTATTGTTTTTGCTCAAGATCCGGAGACACTATTTGTATGGGGAGAAATGCTACATTTACAGATCACAAGAGCTTGAAGTACTTAGGCACCCAGAAGGAATTGAATTTGAGGCAGAGGAGATGGTTAGAACTCATTAAAGATTATGATTGCTTAATAGACTATCAGCCAGGGAAAGCAAATGTGGTGGCTGACGCCTTAAGTCGCAAGACTATGGCAAGTCTCAGAGTTTCTCCTTTGTCCATGGTATATGAATTGAAAGCACATCATGCCAGTTTAGAGGTTGATGATGAGGGACAGACAGTAGTTGCATGGCATGTACAGCCAGTGTTGATTGATCGATCGTAATGGTCGCACAGAGTGATGAAAAATATCGGAAGTCTTGAAAGAAGTTCAGTGAGGGCAAGAAACCCGAATTCTCTGTGAGAGATGATGGTTTATTGCTACATCGAAGCGAGTGTGCATTCCTAGTGATGTGGAATTGAGACAAACCATTTTGAAGGAAGCACATGAGTCTCCATTTGCTATGCACCTGGTGGAACTAAAATGTACAGAGGGTCAAAGAGCATTCTTGGTGGATGGGCATGAAAAGAGATATAGCTGAATTCGTTTCCAAATGCCTAACTTGTCGACAAGTAAAGCGTAACATCAAGTTCCAGCTGGTTTATTACATCCTTTGTCGATGCAGTGGAAATGGGAGCGAATAACTATGGATTTTGTTACAGGACTTCCAAGGACACAGAGTAGTCATGATGCGGTATGGGTTATAGTTGATGATTGACTAAGTCCGCTCACTTTTTGCGATTCGGATGGACTATAGCACGGAAAGATTGGCGGATTGTACATATATGAGATTGTAAAATTGCATGGAGTGCCGTATCAATTGTGTCCGACAGAGATCCTAGGTTCACTTCTAGATTCGGGTAGTCTTGAGAGAGCCCTAGGAACTAGATTGAACTTCAAAGACAAAGATTCCACCCACAGACAGATGGCCAGTCTGAGAGGGTTATTCAGATATTGGAGGATATGCTACGGGCTTGTGTGATTGAATTTGAAGGTAGTTGGGATACACACTTGCCTTTGATTGAGTTTGCTTATAACAACAGCTACCAATCAAGAATAGGGATGCCTCCATATGAAGCTTTGTATGGCAGAAAGTGTAGAACTCCCTTATGTTGGGATGAAGTAGGTGAGAGGCGGATGATTGGACCCGGACTTGTCCAGTGACAGAGAAAAGATCAGTTGATCGAGAGATAGACTCAAGTGCATCGGACGCTTGAAGTCCTATGTTGATCCAAGAGAAGAGATATTGAGTATGCGATGGGTGATAAGGTATTCTCAAAGTTTCTCCTTGGAAGAGGATTATCAGATGTGGCAGAAAGGGGAAAATAAGTCCTCGTTTCATCGGACCATATGAAGTTCTTGAAAGAGTGGGTCCTTTAGCGTACAGGTTGGCATTACCTCCGAGCTAGCAAGGATACAGTGTCTTCCATGTGTCCATGTTAAGGAGTGCAGTCAGACCCATCTCATGTACTAACAGTTGAAGAGATTGAAGTAAATCCAGACCTCTCATATGAGGAAGAACCCATAAAAATTCTGGCTTATGAGGTGAAACAGCTGAGGAACAAACAGATACACCTGGTTAAAGTGCTGTGGAACCATCATTCAGGCCAGGAAGCAACTTGGGAACGTGAAGAGGATATGAGGAGACAGCACCCACAGCTGTTCAGAGACTAATGCCAGGTAAAATTTCGAGACGAAATTTATTTAAGGGGGGGAGAATTGTAACACCCCTAAGTTCGGTAGTGCGTTCTCTTTGCTCGGTGACCAGTGTTGTCCGGACAGCTAGGATGCCTAGAACCGTACCTCAATATGAGTGAGGAGACATAAAATAATGAAATACAAGAAAAGAAAAACAAAGGAAAAATCATAGTAAAGAAATGTAACCGAGTAAGTGAGCCGGGAAACCTAGTGATGGGTGACCGCACCGGGAAGTCACGGCGTGGACCGTTGACTAGCCCTGGACTGCGGGGAACCCTGGGAAACATTTTTAGGACTTAAATAGACCATTGTTGAAGAGTAAATATCATTAGAAAGATCAAAGAAAAATTAAATAATTAGTACAAAGAAAAGTGAGAAATTGAAAAACAGACAAAATACGATTATTCAGAAAAATGGAAAGCCACGAACAGAGGGCATTATGGTCATTTGACATCCCGAAGTGTCTTTTGACCTAAATGTCCATTAAAAATAAATAGTATTACACTTAGAAAATGAAATGAAAAATTAATTTGGTGGTACCTAAAATAAATAGTGGAAATCATGGGTTAAATGTGGATTATGGGAAAGTTAACTTAATATATGATTTAATTCTTCTTAGTGGACCACTATAGGATTAATTAAACATTAAGTATGGCAGGTGTAAGTCCACTAAACCCACCAGATAGTTCATCTTCTCCATTCCATCAAATATGCCGAATTGATGGTGAGAGAAAACATCCATGGCCATTTCACTTAAGCTCTCTTAACTCCCTTCATTCCAACTCAAATCACTTAGTGTTCTTCACTAAAATTTGTCTACACATCACAAGGAAGATATTGATACCAATTTTGGGAAGTTTGGTGAAGGTTTAGCAAGTTACAAATAAAGGTAAGTTTGCATTTTTGAGAAATCCTTTGTTAAAGTTCATGTTTATGTTATGGGTGTTAGTTTGGTGAAGGAAAATTTTGAGTTTGAAGGGTTATTGTTGTTTCCATTTTGGACAGCCATGGGGTCACGTTTTTGATGATTTAATATGCATATAATTGATGAGAAATAATGTTGATCATGGTGATTTAGTAACCTAGTGATTTACTTCATGTTTATATGGTGATTTATGCACTTGGATGGGAAATTGTATATTGGTACGGCAATGTAATGTTGAAGAATGGTTTGTGGCAGCTTGTGGATACTTGAGTGATGGTGTATATTGAAGGAAGTGTGGGCAGAATATTGACCTAAAAGGATTGATGATATGTATGTAAATTAATGTTGTAAAGTGTATGTAAGGTTTGTAATGTTTAGGTGTGTTTGTAATGGTAATTAGAAATTGTAATTGTGAATGCTATTTGGTGTGTTGAGGGTGATTGGAATCTGCCCAAAATAATGCTTATGTAATGTAGAAAATGTTTTTGGTAATGTGCCAAAACAGTTTGATAGGGTATGGAAGTAAACCTTGCAAGGTAAATAATGTGTTTGAAGTTGGGATGTGAATTGCATATTGAGGGCAGTGTATATTTTAGCTTATAACCTTGAATGTGTAACCTCAATTGGTATGAGACCAATTTGAGGTGAAACTAGGCACAAAATGTGCCAACTTTCATTGAGAAACCATGCCAAAATTCTGCTTGCAAGGTGACCTAAAAATTTGACCAATTCGGATTAGGTGCAATTAGGACCTGAAAAATGACCAATTGGGCAGCAGTGAGTTTTTAGGCCATAACTCACTCAAACCAGGTCCAATTGACCTGAAATTTTGACCAAGAATAGTTAAGACCCATACCTACAAGTCTTATGAAGACACCAAAGCCCAGAAATGACCATAAGAATGTCAAACAACTTTCACAAGTTCGGGTCCAAAAACTGGCCGAACCAGAATTGACCAATTTGACCTAAAATTGACCTAAAATGGTACCACTTGACCAGCAATAGTGTAATGACCATAACTTGGTCTACTTAACTCGGATTGACCTGAAATTTTGCACCGCGTGCAATAAGACCTAGATCTACAAGTTTGTAGTTTCGACCGAGACCCGAAAACTGAGGGAACTAGATCGTCCGGTTAGGTCAAACCAGTGTCCCGGAATCCAGCAATTTGCATTAAAATGCACTAAGCGAGGAAATGACTTTGGTAAAACATACCAAACCTAAAACCCTATCGAGTGTGACATATTAACGACACTAAAACCTAATTTACCTAAAACGCATCGAGGGTCGGTATATTAGGTGATTAAGCGAATAATTGAGTTCGATGCATTATTTACCAAACCCCATCGATAGAGATAGTTTAATTTGATCAAACACTTCAAATTGTGTTTCTCGATTAACAAGGACTCAAAGAAAAGGGAAAGAAATCTGAGTCAAGACCGGAGACAAATATCGAGAGGTTTGTGCACAACAAGCTGTTTCTTTTGAATTATTTTCAATGGAAATAAATATTGATTATTTGTATATCATTATTTTAAATTGTGGAAATGTGTTTGAGGAATATTTATTGATTGAAAAATATTGTGAATAGTTTGAAACTGTGAAAAATGGTTTGAATGACATTGATGGATACTTATTGATTTAAAAGCATTAGAAATGGTTTGAAACCACAGCTATCATGTATATTGATTGTATTCCTCTCTAGCTTGTCTAGTGGGATGAATTGAATTCCCTCTCGGTGAAGTGTTGAGGTGTGTGCTGTTGAGGACGAATAGAATGAGTACTCATATTTTTCTAGCTAGCCATGTTATTCCTCATTAGTCATCGACTTTTGGGATGAATTGAATACCTCATTAGCCATCGGCTTTTGGGATGAATTGAATTATGGATCATGATTAAGTGTGTGTGATTTCTTGATGTGTATTGTGAGATTGTGAAATGGATTTAAACTCTCATTGACATATCTTGTCTTTTGAATTCAAACTGATCGACTTATGGAAAATTATTGTGATATTGAGAAATGGAGTTTAAATTCTTGTTGATAATTATTGTCTTGAATTTAATTATGATTTTAAGTATCCACTATTTACATGACTTATGAATTGTGATTTAAATTGGATTTGGTTAATGTTGTGCACCACTGAGACATTGTCTCAGCGATAGCTTTTTATTGCTGTCGCAGGTAGAGAGATAGACAGGGCAGCAGACTAGGCTGCATATACATCCAGCGAGGGATTACCTGGTATATTGAGTATACCGCTTTTGCTTTTTGTACTGTAATGTATGACACTGTATGTACATATTGTATTTGGTTTTGAGCAGTTGTAAATTAAATTGTACTTGAAGTTGTAAATTAATTATGAGTGTTTTGGATTGTAAAAGTTGTATTATATTTCCTTATCTCAGACTTTGAAAAATTTCTATGGAATTGAGTTGATGAATTGTTGTGTTGAGAAATGTATTGAAGTTGAGATTTGGAAAATTATAGAAGTGCTTTTACAGGTTTTCTGAAGAACTGTTTTATCCAAAATACAGAGGGCACTTTGCCAAAAAATTTTACAGAAATTCTAAATAAATCAAATGAGTTAGTTATTTCACTTCAGTTCACCAAAGTCTTTAACACCTGTAAATAGTGCTCACCACTGTAAAAGAAGTAAGAAAAGTTTTTTTTTTAAAATCCCTTGTAGTGTATTTAATGGGTTATCAGTAGACGGAGTTGGTAATTCATTAGGTATACTACGGGATCATGTTATGCCTTACAGAGGGGTAGGGTGTGACAATATATATATATATATATATAAGAAGACAAATTTCTTCGTCATTTTTTTTTCATAAGGTGCCACCACCCTCTCCTCTTTCTTCCTCTCTCTCTTTTTCTCTTCTTTTTCCACTTCTTCCCCTTATTGATTTCCCCTCCCAAGTTTAAATTCCCTTCATAAATTTCATAGCCCACTAAAAGAAAATATATATATATATATATATATATATATATATATATATATATTGTAACACCCCTATGTTCGGTAGTGCGTTCTACTGCTCCAGTGACTAGTGTTGTCCGGACAGCTAAAATGCCTAGAACTACACTTAGATATTGATGAGGAGACATAAAATAATGAAATACAAGAAAAGAGAATACAAGAAAAACAAAGGAAAAATAATAGTAAAGAAATGCAACCAAGTTAAGCTAGCCGAGAACCCTAGCGATGGGTGACCGCACCGGGAAGTCACGGCGTGGACCGTTGACTAGCCCTGGACCTCGGGGAACCCTAGAAAATATTTTTAGGACTTAAATAGACACCTATTGAAGTATAAATGCCATTAGAAATATCAAAGAAAAATTAATTAATTAGTACAAAGAAAAGTGAGAAATCGAAAAACGGACAAAACCCGGTGTTACCGAAAAATCGGGAATGCAACCCGAACGGGGGCATTGTGGTCATTTGACACTCCAAGTTGTCTTTTGACCTAAATGTCCATTGAAAATACATGATATTACACTTGGAAAATATAATGAAAAATTAAATTAGGGGTACCTAATGTAAATAGCAAAAATAGGATTCAAATTGAGTAATTAACACATTTAACTTATAATATAATTAAATATTGGTGAGTGGAGCACTATGGGGTTAAAATAATCACTATGTGGGCAGGTGTAAACTCCACTAACACCTTCATCTTCTTCATTCACTCACCACTGCCGAAATGAAGAGCTTGAAAATCCTCCATGGCCGATTTGCTTGAAGCTTCTAAATCTCCTCCATTTCCACCTCCAAACACCAAAGTTTCTTCACTAATTTTGATCCCCACCTCACAAAGAAGAAGTAGATACTAAAATCAAGGGAGTTTGGTGAAGATTTAATAAGCCCCAACAATAGGTAAGTGTTTAGATTGATTTATTTCTTAAGTAAAGTTTATGGGAAGCTTGAGATGAACAAATTGATAAAGAAAATTTGAGGTTTTGGTGAGTTGTTATTATGCACTAGTTTAGGCAGCCATGGTAATTAAAGAGTTTGAATTATTTTCACATGCAATTGATGGGTATTGATGTTGATTAAAGTGAATAAAAGTTTTAGTAGGTTAATTCTTGGTGTATGTTAAAGTTGAGCACTTGAGTTGGAAATTTTGTGGAATTTGAAATTCTATGCGTGAATTCCTAAATGGATGGCCATGACATTGTACACTAAATGAAATATTATTACATGTATTGTGAAGAATTAATGTTGACTAATGTGATTTAAAGTGTTGGTAAGTTAACTTTATGCATATGTAATGGTGGACCAAGTGGAAATTTGAGTTTGAAGGCAATTATGGAGGCTTGACAAATGTGGCAGCTTGTTAACTCTTTGAAGGATGCTGGAATTCATGAAGTTGTTTAATGATTTGAGGTCCTAAAGTTTGCCAAATATGTATGTAAGTTAGTGGTGAAGATATATGTTATGATAGTGGACATGTAAATGAGCATGATTTGGTGATTAAATTGTTGTAATTGAGTTTGACAAATTTTGCACTTTATGGTGTATGTTGAATATGATTGTAAGCTGCCAAAATGATCAACAATATGTGGTAAAATATGTTTAGGTTATGGTACAAACCAGAATGGGCATGAATGTGAAGTTTGGTAAGTGTTAAAGGTGATCTTTGATGAGTATGAACAAAATGCAATAGGGCAGTTAGGTTTTGGGCTTAGAACCTTAAGTGTGTGGCTCCAATTGGTATGAGACCAATTGGAGGTGAAACTAGGCACAAAATGTGCCAACTTTCATGAAGGAAGCTTGCTAAAATTCTGCTTGGAAGGTAACTTGAAAAATGACCAAATCCGGATTAGTGCAATTAAAGCCTGAAAATTGACCATTTGGGCAGCAGTTAGTTTTTAGGCCATAAGTCACTCAAAACAGTTCCAATTGATCTGAAATTTTGACAATGAATAGTTAAGACCTATATCTACAAGTCTTATGAAGACATCAAAGCCCAGAAATGATCATAAGCAAGTCAAAAAGCTTGCAAAAGTTCGGGTCCAAAAACTGGCCGAATCAAAATTGACCTAAAATGACATAAAGTGACCAATTTTGATGCATTTTGACCAGCAATAGTAAAATGACCATAACTTGGTCTACATAACTCAGAATGACCTGAAAGTTTGCCCCACGTGCAATAAGACATAGATCTACAAGTTTGTAGTTTTGACCGAAACCTGAAAACCGAGGGAACTAGGTCGTCCGGCTAGGTCAAACTAGTATCCCGGAATCCAGCAAGTTACAATAAAACGCAGTATACATGGAAAAAATTGGTAACATGTACCAACCCTAAAAGACTATCGAATGTGACATATTAGTAACATTAAAACCTAATTTACCTAGAACGCATTGAGGGTCGACATATTAGGTGATTAAGCAAATAATAGAATCCAGTGAATTAATTATCAAGCATTATCATCAGAGACAGTTTAAATGAATACTGAAACACCTCAAATTGTGTTTCTCAGTTAGCAAAGACTCAGGGAAAGGAAAGGAAACACTGAGTCAAGGCCAGGAGACAGTTATCAGAGGTTTGTGCACAACAGTTATTTCTTTTGAATTTTTCAATTGAAATAAATTATGACTA
This sequence comes from Hevea brasiliensis, assembly GCF_030052815.1. Lineage (NCBI taxonomy): Eukaryota > Viridiplantae > Streptophyta > Magnoliopsida > Malpighiales > Euphorbiaceae > Hevea > Hevea brasiliensis. The sequence continues at coordinate 35,166,399 of NC_079506.1, forward strand.
TTTGTATATTATTGTTTTCAATTATGGAAATGTGTTTGAATGGATACTTATTGCTTGAAAAGCATTATAAATGGTTTAAAACTGTGAAAAAATTGATTTAATGTGATTTGTGAAAATTGAAGTTAATTATGAATTGTGTTGCCATTTTGTGAATGAAATTATGACTTTGGAAATTTATTGGATTTTCACGAATCATTTGAATAAAATGTTTGGAATTGATTTTGTGTTCACACTTAGCATGATAGTATCACATCATTCCTTCTCCATTTATGGGGTTGTGATCGTTTATTTTTCTCCCTCTCTGGTTTACCAGTTGAGGTGATCGGATGAGTACTCATTATATAGCTAGCTTCCTTCCTCATTGATTTCGATTAGTGGAGTTGTGATTGCATTGTCGTGGTGTACAACGTGGCATTGATCGAAAAATTGTGTCATGGCTTAAGTTATGTATGAATTGGCAACACTGTGTTCTTAAATTATTTGACTAAATTGTATTATTATGAGCTTTGATAATTTGTGAAATGGAGTTTAAATTCTTATTGACATTCACTGTCTTCTGAATTTAACTGTGTTTTGATTATTGAGATTTATTGTGATATGGTGTTAAATTCCTTATGACATTCATTGTCTCGAATTTAACTATGGTTTTATGTATCCATCATTTATATGATTTATGAATTGTGATTTAAAGTTGTATTTGGTTAATGTTGTGCACCACTGAGACATTGTCTCAGCGATAGCTTTTCATTGCTGTCGCAGGTAGACAGACAGACAGAGCAGCAGACTAGGCTGCTAATGCATTCAGCGAGAGATCATTGGGTATATTGAGTATACCACATTTTGCATTTTGTATTGTAATGTATGTTCACTGTATGTATATATTGTTCTTAGTTTTGAGCAGTTGTAAATTAAAATTTTACATTGAAGTTGTAAAATAAATTATGAGTTATTTTGACTTGTAAAATTTGTACTGTATTTCTTTTATCTCAGCCTTGAAAAATTATTGAGGATTTGAGTTGAGAAATTTATTGTGTTGAACAAAATGTTGGAGTTGAGATTAAGAAATATATTTGAAGTGCCTTTTTACAGGTTTTTGAAGAACTGTTTTTTTCAAAATACAGATGGCACTCCGCCAAAATTTTTACAGAAATTACTAATAATTCAAATGTGTTAGCTATTTCACTTCAGTTCAAAAAAGCTTTTAACACCTGTAAAGAGTGCTCGCCACTGTAAAAAGAAGTAAGAAAAATTTCAAAATCCCTTATAGTGTATTTAATGGGTTATCAGTAGACGGAGTTGGTAATTCATTAGGTATACTACGGGATCATGTTATGTCTTACAGAGGGGTAGGGTGTGACACACACACACACACACACACATATATATATATATATATAAGAAGACAAATGTCTTTTTCATTTTTTTTTCATAAGGTGCCACCACCCTCTCCTCTTTCTTCCTCTCTCTCTCTTTTTCTCTTCTTTTTCCACTTCTTCCCCTCATTGATTTCCCCTCCCAAATTTAAATTCCCTTCATAAATTCCATAGCCCACTAAAAGAAAATATCAAAGAGATCTTTGATTGAAATATTGAGACAAGAACGATAAGACTTGGAAGAGATTGGAAGTGGAAAAAATCATCAAGTAAGGTAAGCTCTCTCTTTCATGCTTGATTAGCCAAATATGCTTTGAATCAAGTTTGGGTGTGATGAATTTACATGAGAAAGCATGAAATTTCATAAGAAAATGAAAGAAAACATGTATGGAATCTAAACTAGGGTTTTGGCCAAATTGGAGAAAAGTTAGGATTTGATGTCGTTGAATGAAATTGATGATGAGATTAAGCTTAGTTGAAGTAGTATACATGATTGGGGCAAAGAAATTACATGAAATGTGTATAAATTTAATTATGGGAGATTAGGGTTCATGGGAAAATTGGAGCTTTGATGCTAGAGAGTGAAATTGGAGTGTGTAGTGTTAAATTATGATCATTTGAGGTTTATTTAGTTTGAATTGACATTGGGTTGATGAATGGAGGTAATGAAATGGTAGGATTAGGGAAAATTGCAAACTTTTGTGTTTGAAAATTATGGGATTTGTGCTAGGAAGTGCCATTGATGTGTCAATGCTAAATTATAGTCATTTTGGGTGAATTAAATGTGAATCGAGGTTGGTTAGTGGAAATAATTGAAGAAATGAAAAATTAAACCTAGGGCAGAATTTGCACACTGAGTTCAGTGTGTTTGACAGTCCATAAATTGAGCTACACAACTCCAATTCATATAAAAATAATTGAGGATGAAACTTAAGACATAGGACTAGAATTTTCATGAAGAGACCCAACACAGAAACTGCCCAGAAATTGCCTAAAACTTGGCTTGAACTTAGAGACAAAATTCTGGAACCTGTAGAATTTGACCATATGAACAGTAAATTTTGCATGGCCATAACTCTCTCTAGAAAACTCCGATTTAGGTGATTCTTGAACCGATAGAAACTTAAAACATAGTAGAACATTTCATGTGAAGAACTTGAGGCCAAATTATGGACTTAACCCAATCAAATTGCTAAGCAAAATTGAATCACTTAATCTGCAGAAATCTGGAAATCTGCAGATTTACCATATAAATAGTAAATTTTGCATGGTCATAACTCTCTCTAGAAAAATTTGATTTAGGCGATTCTTGAACTGATAGAAACTTATAACATAGTAGAACATTTCATATGAAGAACTTGAGGCCAAATTATGGACTTAACCTAATCAAATTGCTAAGCAAAATTGAATCAAATAATCTGCAGAAATCTGGAAATCTGCAAATTTGCCATATAAATAGTAAACTTTACATGGTCATAACTCTCTCTAGAAAACTCTAATTTAGGTGATTCTTGAACTGATAGAAACTTAAAACATAGTAGAACATTTTATATGAAGAACTTGAGGCCAAATTATGGACTTAACCCAATCAAATTGCTAAGAAAAATTGAATCACCTAATCTGCAGAAATCTGGAAATCTATAGATTTACCATATAAATAGTAAACTTTGCATGCTCATAACTCTCTCTAGAAAACTTTGATTTAGGCAATTCTTGAACTGATAGAAACCTAAGACATAGTAGAAAATTTTGTATGAAGAACATTAGACCAAATTATGGACTTAATTTGATCAAATTGCTGAACGAAGTTGGATCGATAAATTGCCAGAACTGAAACTACAGGGTGAACAGTGACGTAAATAGTAACCGTGTTTTGGTCATAACTTGAGCTACACAGCTCCAAATTAGGCAATTCAAAAAGGAAAATAAAGTTAAGACCCAGATGAACAATTTCCATGAAGAACACCTCATCAAATTATGATCAAAACTAGGTAAAAATTGGGTTCAAAGATTGGGGCACCATGCTGTCCAAAACCAAAACTTTCTAAAATTTGCAAAGCTAACTTGGGATACATTAAACATTCATGCAATGAATTCTTGGCATCAATTGAGATTAGTATTGAGGTATTCTATTTGCTTATTTTTAGTAGAAAAAGAAGTTGGAACGGACAAGGAGAAGTAGGTAACAAGGAAGGAGAATTATTGAAGGTTTGTGCACAACTAACCTTTTTCTTTGTTTTATCTTTGTTTTAACTTTGTAAATGGATTTGAATGAGTTTATTTGAATGAGTTTGATTTGGAATAAATTTATTTGAATGAGGTATCGTTTTTCTCGTGCATTTGAGAAATTTGTGTGTTGCCACCCCTTTTATGGGTTTTATGATCACCCCTTTTATGGGTTTTATGATGATTTGAATATGTTATTGTTTTGCAAATGTGATTATTGATTTAAAAACTCTTGAAAGTTGTTTTGAAACCACAGTTAGCATGACAGTCCCTTCGAAACTCCCCAGTAGTAACGACTACTTGGGATTTGATATTTGATATGATTATGTCTCCCATTAGTAACGGTTAGTGGGGTAAGACTACATGTGTACTCATTAGCTAGCTAGCCCTTCCCTCATTAATAACGGTTAGTGAGGTTGAGATTTCTTTGTCGTGGTGCACAACACGACACTGATCATGAAATTTTGTGTCATGGCCTAAACTGTGTATTGATGTTGGCAACACTAATGCTTTGTGAATTGTGATTTATGAAGTGTGATTTCTCTTTTAAAATGTTATTCCAATAAATGGCTCTTATGGACTTAGAATTATTATGAAGTTTTCATGGTTAAGAAAAATGTGATTTATTATGCTTTGACAAATTGTGTTTTACCTTAAGTTTTAAAGTTATTAGTTGTGCACCACTGAGTGATATACTCAGCAATGGCTTCTTTATGCTGTAGCAGGTAAGGGAAAGGAGAAGGTTGCCGAGTGAGAGACTTAGAAGCAGCATTTTGGTATTGATTGTCGGTATTTACGTTAGGTATACCCTTGTGATTCCTTTAGATGTATTTTGTACCTATATGTATGGATGTACGGACATTAAGCAGTTTGTATTAAAAAGTACTGCATTACTAAAGTATTTTGAGTTTGTAACTATTTGTATTTATTTTGAGACTTATGAAAATGTAACTTTTGCAATATTTAGTCTATCATTATTTCCAATAATTGTTTACATGGAATTTTAACTATTCTCATGCAGTTTTCTGCAAAAGAATTGATAAGATAAAAAGCTATGATTTGTTTTAAAATCCTTTGTAGCATAACTAATGGGTTATCGATAGGTAGAGTTTGGTAATTCATTAGGTATGCTACGAGAACATGTCATGCCTTACCAAGGATAAGGTGTGACATGTTTTAGTGGTATCAGAGCTTTGGTTTTTATACAAGTTTTGAAATTGCATGTTTGAAAATTTTTGATAAGTACAATTGCTCAACTGTCATTAATTGATACATATAGTGCATTACATCATAAATATGGACTAATGGAGGGAAATCTTCTTATGTTGGTTGTCCAGGGAGTAGAATTCTTTGTGATTCAGTATGGAAGAGGGGGATCACACAGTAGAGCAATCAGTAGCAGCTGAGGTACAAGGAGAGGCCCCAGCTCCTCAGAATGCAAGTGGGTCAGCTGCACTCGTCCCACCCATGCAGTTTCCTGCTCAGTTCGCTCAGCAGATGACTGCACTATTTCAGCAAATGGCTGGCAATATGCCAGTCCAAGCTCCTGTGCAAGCACCTCCAGTGCAATCACCATCCCCAGCTAGACAATATGACAAGTTAATGAAGTATGGGGCAACAGAGTTCAAAGGTACCATGGACCCATTAAAAGTTGACCAATGGTTAGAATGGATGGAGAGAGTATTCAAGAAACTTCACTGCACTGATGATTTGAAGTTCGAATACTCGATCTCTCTACTGCATGGAGATGCATATGAGTGGTGGAAGAGCATTTCTCACAGTTTGGTTGAGCCCCCTGTGTTGACATGGGATGACTTTCTCAGAGAATTTAGACAGAAGTATGTTCCTGACACATATGTAGATATGAAGCTCAGGAGTTTCTTAGTTTGAGCAAGGGAATAGGACTGTAGCCGAGTATGAGAGAGACTTTTCCCACCTCATCCACTATGCTGGAAGCCTACTCACTATCAGTAGAGACAGATGCAAACGGTTTGAGGCCCGTTTGAGGCCTAGTTTGAGATTGCAAATGGTTGGGTTTCGACATGACAACTTCTCTGGGTTAATATTACAGGCCCTTGAATTGGAAAGGATAGAACTAGAAGGGGCATCTGAGAAGGTAACCACTAAAAAAGAGAAGAGCAGTAAGCCTAAAAGTCAGAGTCTAAGTAACAATTCGAGTAAGAGAAAGAGCTTTGGGGGACCAAGTAACAGAGGATCAAGTAGGGGAAGATTCTCAGGGCAGAGGCCACCTAGATCCAGACAGCAGACATTTAGGGGTTTCTTTCCTACCCGTGCTTGTGAGACTTGTGGCAGGACTCATGGAGGAGTATGTTATAAGGCTATAGGAGCATGTTACAACTGTGGGGGAAGTGGGCATTTTGCTAGAGATTGCATTAGTGCTCGCAGGTCTGGGCCACCTACCACCACTGAGGGATCTGTTCAAGGTTCTGCTTCCAGAGGACAACAAACAGCTAGTAGAGGCCGAGGCAGGGGGAGAGGTAACACTTCTGGCAGCCAGGGCACAGCGAGCCAACCAGAGCAGAGTAGTGCATCAATCAGGGTGTACACCATGTGCCAGAGGGAGGAAGCTGAGACATCAGATGTTGTGGCTGGTACTTTCTCCATCTTTGATAGAGATGTATCTGTGCTGTTTGACCCTGGTTCTACACATTCTTATGCTAGTGCCAGTATTGCATGCTCTGTTGCTATTCCTTGTGTGAAAATGGATTATGATGTGCTAGTGACTAGTCCCTTAGGGCAAGAGGTTAGGGTGAACAAATTGTATAAGGATTGTCCTTTGGTGATCCAAGGACATACATTCCTGTCAAACTTAATTGACACGCCCTTCCGAGATTATGATATCATCTTGGGCATTGATTGGTTAGCCAGGCATCACACCATGATCGACTGTAGACTAAAGACAGTCACTTTTGGTCTTCCCGAGTATGCAAACGTAGTGATACATGGGGAGAGGCAGTTATTGCCATCCAACATCATTTCAGTTGCACTTGCTAGAAAGATGATTAGAAAGGGATGTGAAGCTTATCTAGCTCATGTGATAGACACCCAGGTGGGGAGTCCAGATCTTAAAAATATTCCTATGGTATGGGATTTTCCGGATGTCTTTCCAGAAGAATTATCGAGATTGCTTCCGGAAAGAGAGGTGCAGTTTGAAATTAAGACTAAGCCTGGTGTGGAGCCAATCTCCATCAATCCTTATAGGATGGCACCTGTTGAGTTGAAAGAGTTGAAGGTGCAATTGCAGGAATTGTTAGATAAGGGTTTCATCCACCTTAGCATGTCACCTTGGGGAGCACCAGTATTATTTATGAAGAAGAAGGATGGTACTCTTCGCGTATGCATAGACTACAAATAGTTGAATAAGGTGACCATAAAGAATAGATATCCTCTGCCACGGATCGATGATTTGTTTGATTAGTTGAAGGATGCGACTGTATTCTCCAAAATTGACTTGAGATCGGGCTACTACCAGTTGAGGGTGCAGGAGCAAAGTATTCCTAAAACTGCCTTTAGGACTCGGTATGGCCACTATGAGTTCTTGGTAATGCCATTCGGGTTGACTAATGCTCCAACTGCTTTTATGGGCCTGATGAACACTATTTTTAGGCCATATTTGGACCAGTTTGTTATGGTGTTCATTAATGATATTTTGGTGTACTCAAAGAATGTAGAGGAACACGACAAGCACTTGAGGATAGTATTACAGACTTTGAGGGAGAAGCAGTTGTATGCCAAATTGTCGAAATGTGAGTTTTGACTAAAGGAGATTACATTTTTGGGGCATATTGTATTTGCAGAGGGTATCTAGGTGGATCCTAGCAAAGTAGAAGCCATTCTTAATTGGAAGCCACCTAGAAATGTCACGAAAGTTTGGAGTTTCCTTAGTTTAGCCAGGTATTACCGAAGGTTTGTGAAGGGATTCTCCATGCTAGCATCTCCACTGACCAAGCTACTTAGGAAGGATGTAAAATTTTAGTGGACTAATCGGTGCCAGGGAAATTTTGATGAGTTAAAGAGGCGTTTAATTGAAGCTCCAGTCTTAACCTTGCCCACTTTGGGTAAGGAGTATACCATATGAAGGAACGGAAGCGTGAAAAACACAAGATTATACCATTGAATTCAAAAATTTTCACCTAGGGTCACATGCACCATGCAAGATTTATTTTTATCTATTTAATTTCAATGATAAACAACATATTAAAACTCTTTTAATATGTTTTTGGATCTGTATTTGCCATTTAAGATTTTAAAATTAATCAGATTAATTTTAGAACCCTAGATTAAATCAAGAACGATTACACTAACCTCTTGATGTGCCGCAGTGTCCGCCTTTGAGATTCGTCTTCAGGACACCAGATGTTGTCCCTCTAGCTTGTCCACACCAAGAACACCTATGGCAGCCCTTGAACAGCTTCTAAAGCATTTTCTATTAATTAGAAATTCAAGTTCTGCCTTTTAAGAGATTAGAGATGCAAACAGGACACTAGAAACAATTTCTAGTGTTCTTAATTCAAGAGATTGATGGCTAATCTCTTTGAATTGATGAGAGATGAAGAGAAATAGCTGGAGAGGCTCAAAGTGGCGTGACATATGAGAGGAGAGGCTGCTGGTTGTGTTTTCTTTTCATAACCCCACTTAAATAGCTATTTTAACACATTAAACCCTAGCCACATGTCACCTTTTGATTAGCTCTAGGTTTAAGTGACCCTATCTCATTTTGCATATTGTCAAACATATATTTAATCTTTATTTTAATCATCTTTTATGATTAAAAATATTTTTTAAGCTTATGTGTTTTGCCATGTGTCACCATCTCATGGTGCCACGTGTCACACCGCAAAATGACCAAAATGCCCTCGTGTCTTAATTTTGAGTTCTTAACCCAAAATAATTATTTTCTTCTTCTAATTAATTTATATCAAATATAAATTAATTAATTAATCTCTATTAATTAATTTTCATCAATTAAATTCATATTTAAACACTTTAAATATAAATTTAATTTATACTACACATCCAATAATCTAGATTTGGTTTCAAGTCATGCTAGGGACTTTGCAATTTTATTGAAACCAAATCTATTTAATTAATCAATTAAACTCTTTAATTAATTAATTAAATCATATTTAAATAGGTGACAACTTGTGTATGTGTGTGACTTACTAGGCTCATCACTAATTGGCAATGAGACATGATATCAACTCTTAATATCATCGTAACTCTTTCTTACCATAAATGATTTCTCTAAATCATTTTATGAACCTCATAGACCATGGTTAACACCTAGCATAGCATGCCATGGCCACCCAATTAGTAATAAGATTTACCTTAAATGAACCTATAATCATATGTTACCATGCACTAGAATCTCTCTGCTACAAAAATCCCAACTCAAGCCGAGTCATGGTTTATGTCAAACTCCATTTGCTATGAATATTATGTTCTCTTTTAATTCCAGTTCTTGATTAAAAGATTTTTCTCATCGTAAACTCTTTTCGAATAAATCTATCTGTCTGCCAGAACTTGAAACATCAAGAACAATTAAATGAACATAGGATTTTATCTCTATTTACTTAGAGGAACAGATTCCATCTTGATCAACACCTACCTCCATATATAACTAGGTGAGCCAACACATGCCCATATACCCATACATAGTACAAGTATGAAAGCAGATCAAACTCAAACTACCTATATACAAGATAATCGTGCTATCTCAGTCTAAAGATTATATGCATCGATATGATTTATGACAAAACATTGACAAGAGTAAACTCCATGTGCTTGTCATAAGTGTCACCGGTTCGCCTACTTATCATTTATAAGTGCCTATCATGTTTGTTATATGGCATGAGACTCACCATTCCATCTTATTTATATCTCATATAAATAACTTGGGAACAAACATGAATACAATCTTTCCGATAAGTCATGTCCTTATTATGAAGTATCCTCGATTGTGAACCTATTTATGATACTTTGTGCTAGAAATATTGTCACTCATATTCTTAACAACTTAAGAATAATATTTCTAACAAAATATCAATGGACCTTTTCTATTACACATAAATATATTATGTAAACGGAAAAGTGGAAATGCCTTTTATTATTAAAAATATGTACAAGATACATACTAAATGATATGCTCTAGGGCATACTACTAACAATCTCCCACTAGCACTAGAGCCATTCATTACAATACCTTAGACCCATCTTCTCAAGATGTCACTAACGAGCTTGTGACAAAGGCTTAGTGAATGGATCACTGAATTTTTCACCGATGTTATTTTTCTCGCATGGCTATATCGCTTTGCCCAACTATATGTCCGATAATATGGTAGTGCCTTTCTATGTGTTTGGATTTTGGTGAGACCTTAGTTCCTTAGCTCAGATGATCGCTCCATTATTGTCACAAAGGTAGTGGAACCGCCGACTCAATGGAAGGAACTACTGTAAGTTCTATCACGAACTTCTTTATCCAAACTTTCTTTTGCAAAAGATTCGATGCAAAGAATATACTCACCTCGTGAGTGGAATCTGCAATGTGCTCGCTTGGAACTCTTCCAACCGATCGCACCTCCATTACAAATGAACACATATCCAGAGGTAGACTTTCTATCATCGATATCTAATTGGAAATCGTAATCAAGATAACCATCCAATTGCAAGTCTCCACTTCCATAAATCAAGAATAAATCCTTAGTTCTTCTCAAGTACTTAAGGATATTCTTGATACTATCCAGTTGTTCCAAACTCGATTGGATTGATACCGCTAGTCAAACTAACAAAGATATGCGATATCCGCCTAGTACACAACATTGCATACATTAAACTTCCAATAGCCAAGCATATGGAATCCTGCCATCTTATCTCTTTCTTCGTGTGTCTTTGGAGACATCTCTTTAGAAAGGTGGATACCATGTCTCACTGGTAACAATCCTCTCTTGGAATCAAGCATGTTAAACCTCTTTAACACCTTTTCCAAGTATAGACTTTGGGATAAACCAATTATTCTTTTCGCTCTATCTCTATAGATGCGAATCCCAAGAATATAGGTTGCCTCCCCTAAGTCTTTCATGGAGAATGTATTTGACAACCACACCTTTATAGTCGTTAACATACCTGTATCATTACCCATCAAGATGTCATCCACATATAAGACAAGGAAAGTGATAGCACTGTCACTAACCTTCTTATATACACATGGCTCATCCTCATTTTTGATAAAACCAAAAGATTTAATGGCTTCATCAAAACGGATGTTCCAACTCCTCGAAGCTTGTTTCAACCCATAAATGGATCGCTTTAGCTTGCATACCTTGGAACCATCTTGGGATTCAAATCCCTTAGGTTGTTCCATGAAAATGTTTTCTTCAATGTATCCATTGAGAAAGGCTGTTTTGACATCCATCTGCCAAATCTCATAATCATAGTATGCAGCTATTGCTAATAAAATCCTAATTGATTTAAGCATGGCAACAAAGTAGAAAGTCTCCTCATAGTCTATTCCATGCCTTTGGCGAAACCCTTTCGCTACTAGCCTTGCCTTATAGGTCTCTACCTTTCCATCAGAACCAATTTTCTTCTTGAAAACCCATTTGTTCCCTATAGGTACAATACCTTTAGGTGGGTCAACAAGATCCCAAACTTGATTCTTATACATGGAATCAATCTCGGATTTCATAGCATCAATCCATTTTGAAGAGTCTATATCTGATATAGCTTCTTTCATAGGTAAGTGGATCATCTCCATGATCTACTTCTTCATGAGTAGACAACTCTTGTTCTTCTTCATGAAGAAAACCATATCTCACTAGTGGGTGAGATACCCTGGTTGTTCTACGAGGAACAGATGTAGATATTTCATCAATGGGTATAGGTTGACTAGATGGATCTATATCCATCGATTCGCTGGTTGGTCGTAATTCTCCAATTCTAACTCTATTTGCCTTCCTTTGCCTCCTTCTTGAACAAACTGTTGTTCAAGAATGTGGCATCTCTACTTATCACAACCTTTTGTGAAGTAGGCAAATAAAAATAATATCCAAAACTATCTTTTGGATATCCAACAAATCGACCTTTTCTCGATCCGGTCTCCAATTTATCAGTGTTCAGCTTTTTGATATAAGCCGGACAACCCCAAATCTTAACATGCTTAAGACTTGGTTTTCTTCCATGCCATATCTCATAAGGTGTGGAAGAAACTAATTTTGATGGAATCCTATTCAATATATAAAGTCGATTCTCATGCAAATCCCCAAAAGGAGATTGGCATATCAAGATAGCTCATCATACTACGCACCATATCCAATAGGGTACGATTTCTCCTTTCAGATACACCATTCGGTTGTGGCGTTCTCGGAGGAGTCACCGAGAAACAATGCCATGCTCTCTCAAGTATTCATCAAATTCAAGACTCAAATATTCACCTCCACGATCCGATCAAGAGCTTTAATATTTTTTCCTGCTTGATTTTCTACTTGATTTAAATTCTTTGAACTTTTCAAAGGATTCATGTTTGTATTTCATCAAATACAAATACCCAAACCTTGATTTATCATCAAGAAAGGTAATAAAATAATGAAAGCCCTTCTAGCCATTTCTTTAAACGAACCACATACATCACTATGTATTAGTTCCAAAATATTTTCACTCTTAGCCCTTGTCCAACAAAGGGTGATCTAGTCATTTTGCCTTGAAGGCAAGATTCACAAGTTGGAGTAGGCTCAGAGCCCAATGAGGATAGAATCCCCATTTTCTCCAATTTTGCAATCCTATCTCGCAACATGACATAACCTTAAGTGCCAAATATATTTTGAACTTGAGTTGGTTTTCACCATGGCATTGTATTCTTTTAGATTGCTTTACTCGCCGATGGAAACACTTTCATCGACAATGGAAACACTTTCCTGTTGGCAATGGAAACACTTTCCTGTTGGCAGTGGAAACACTTTCCTTTGCCTTCATCAGCTTTAGTCTTCCTTTTCTGCTTAGCTATTTTCTTGGAAGGACCAGGAATCTGAGATTTCTTTTTCTTATTGCGCTTCTTCTTATTGGACTTTCCAGTAGAAGAAGATGCAATAAAAGCTACCTCTTTTCCTTTATTGCCCGGCATATTCTTTTGGGCAATAACCAGCATGTTGAGTAATTTAGCTAAGGTGCATTCCTGTTTAGTCATATGGAAATTTGTCACAAAATTCCCAAAAGACTCATGAAGGATCAAGGATCAAATCCGTTTGTAGTTGGAAATCCATGTTGAAGTCAAGATGTTCCAACTGCTCAATCAGCCGAATCATCTTGTGGACATGATCCCCAACATTCTGTCCCTCAGACATCCTCATACGGAATAACTGTTTAGATATCTCATACCTAGCATTCCTACTGTGCTCACCATACAACTCTTGTAGGTGAAGGAGGATCTCACTAGCACTCTGCATGTTCTCATGTTGCTTCTGTAACTCATTACTCATGGAAGCAAGCATGTAACACTTAGCTCTCATATCATGCTCCTTCCACTTGTCCAAAGTATCATGTTCCTCTTGTGTGGCCTCGGGAGGTAAGGGACCAGAACATTTGAATATAGAACATATCCTATATGTTCAAGGTTCAGACAAGTTTCAAATTTCTTAGCCAATCGCATGATTAGGTCTGTCAACTTTGTGATCAAGTATGCTTGCAAGGATATTGGATGGTGGTGGTTGTTCTGTGCTCATTATTATCGTAAAATTAATTGCGTAAATAACCAGATTAATTAGTAAATGTATCATGTAATTAACCAAATATGATTATGGTCTTTTAATCAAATTGGTACTCCCACTAACTTATAGAATCATACTCTTCCAAAGTAGAAAACTTAAATCCTATTTTGATTGATTTATAGTTGTTGATTGAATTCTTATAATTCTATTGATCATCCTCAGGTACATCCATTATTGGAATTACAATAAAATAAAAGAGATCAAATCCTTGCCCATAACATCTCATGTGAGGTTCAATCCTTTGCTAGCCCCTAATGCTCAAAATCTCGTACATCCAATATTGACTTATCTTGCATTAGTTAAGTTGATCCCATTGAGCCAGTAATTATGCAAATAATTTTAATGTCCTCAGGTACATCCAATATTGGCCACCAAACCATTTACATATTTACAACATCTCATGCTTAACAATTATTCTTAAGAAAATCTCTTAAATTAATTGCATCTCATGCAACTATTTAAAATTTCTTAAAATAATTGCCCCAATGGAGGGCTTATGTTATAATTACTTTAATTATAGCATTTCCAACTTAATCATTTGTTTGGAAGATTTTATGGTCATTCTATTTACTATTAAGGTCTCACTTTGCACATTATCCATTTAGCATGCATATATCATATAATTGCATACATTCCCATACATCTCATGCATTCATGGATAAGCAGTAAATATGGTATGATCATGGACTTTCTAAGGGATTCAATTCTGAGCCACCAAGAATTGAATCAGGGCATTCCTAGGTGCATTTCATTCATTCATTTTACAAGAGTTGCTGAAGGAGTACATAATCAACACTTGATATTGAATTCTTCCCACTGGTCCCACCAATGCTCTTGACCTCCTTGAACTTCTTGCAATCCAATATTACATAGTAATCCTTGGCATACCAAGGCGAATTTACAAGAACTTAAATAAATGAAATTACAACCCAAAAATATTACAAACTTAATAATACATGCCCAAAATAAATTAAAATAAATTAATTAATTTACAATCCCAAAGAAACATAAAAGAAATAAATCCAATCACATTGGTCTTTTATAGTCCATGATCATCCATCATGCATATCACTATTTAACAATTAAATAAAACATACATACTTAAATTAAATTGAATATCTCATATTCAACTTAAAAATCCAGATTTGAATATGATTCAAATAAATTTAAAATTCAGATTTGAATCTCATTCAAACAAATTTAAAAATTCAGATTTGAATCACATTCAAACAACTTCAAAAATTCAGATTTGAATCACATTCAAACATTTTTTAAAAAATCAGATTTGAATCACATTCAAATATTTTTAAAAATCAGATCTGAATTTTATTGAATCAATTTTAAAAAATCAGATTTAAATATGATTCAAACAACTTTAAAAATTCAGATTTGAATCACATTCAAACAACTTTTAAAATTCAGATTTGAATCACATTCAAACAATTTTTAAAATTCTGATTTGAATCATAATTTAATTGTGTGATTAAAACAACTAATTAAACACTTTAATTAGTCAAAGAATAGGCCTTAGATCATACAACAATTGCAGAATTAAAAGCCAAACCTTGAACCACCCATGGAACCATTGTTGCCGCCACCAATGGTGGCTTCTCCATGTGTGACGCCACATCTCATGATCCAACCAGCAATGAATCTCTTGATCTCATGATCAAACACACAATTAAATTATATAATCAACAATCTAAATGGCAAAGATAGTGGCTCTGATACCAATTGAAGGAACGGAAGCGTGAAAAACACAAGATTATACCATTGAATTCAAAAATTTTCACCTAGGGTCACATGCACCATGCAAGATTTATTTTTATCTATTTAATTTCAATGATAAACAACATATTAAAACTCTTTTAATATGTTTTTGGATCTGTATTTGCCATTTAAGATTTTAAAATTAATCAGATTAATTTTAGAACCCTAGATTAAATCAAGAACGATTACACTAACCTCTTGATGTGCCGCAAATGTTCGCGCTTTGAGATTCGTCTTGAGGACACCAGATGTTGTCCTCTAGCTTGTCCACACCAAGAACACCTATGGCAGCCCTTGAACAGCTTCTAAAGCATTTTCTATTAATTAGAAATTCAAGTTCTGCTTTTAAGAGATTAGAGATGCAAACAGGACACTAGAAACAATTTCTAGTGTTCTTAATTCAAGAGATTGATGGCTAATCTCTTTGAATTGATGAGAGATGAAGAGAAATAGCTGAGAGGCTCAAAGTGGCGTGACATATGAGAGGAGAGGCTGCTGGTTGTGTTTTCTTTCATAACCCCACTTAAATAGCTAGGTTAACACATTAAACCCTAGCCACATGTCACCTTTGATTAGCTCTAGGTTTAAGTGACCCAATCACATTGTGCCAAGTGTCAAACCTATATTTAATCTTGATTTTAATCATCTTACATGATTAAAAATATTTGGCAAGCTTATGTGTTATGCCATGTGTCACCATCTCATGGTGCCACGTGTCACACTGCAAAATGACCAAAATGCCCTCGTGTCTTAATTTTGAGTTCTTAACCCAAAATAATTATTTTCTTCTTCTAATTAATTTATATCAAATATAAATTAATTAATTAATCTCTATTAATTAATTCTCATCAATTAAATTCATATTTAAACACTTTAAATATAAATTTAATTTATACTACACATCCAATAATCTAGATTTGGTTTCAAGTCATGCTAGGGACTTTGCAATTTTATTGCAAACCAAATCTATTTAATTAATCAATTAAACTCTTTAATTAATTAATTAAATCATATTTAAATAGGTGATAACTTGTGTATGTGTGTGACTTACTAGGCTCATCACTAATTGGCAATGAGACATGATATCAACTCTTAATATCATAGAACTCTTTCTTACCATAAATGATTTCTCTAAATCATTTTATGAACCTCATAGACCATGGTTAACACCTAGCATAGCATGCCATGGCCACCCAATTAGTAATAAGATTTACCTTAAATGAACCTATAATCATATGTTACCATGCACTAGAATCTCTCTGTTACAAAATCCCAACTCAAGCTGGAGTCATGGTTTATGTCAAACTCCATTTGCTATGAATATTATGTTCTCTTTTAATTCCAGTTCTTGATTAAAAGATTTTCTCATCAGAAACTCTTTTCTGAATAAATCTATCTGTACTGGCAAGGAACTTGAAACATCAAGAACAATTAAATGAACATAGGATTTTATCTCTATTTACTTAGAGGAACAGATTCCATCTTGATCAACACCTACCTCCATATATAACTAGTAGGAGCCAACACATGCCCATATACCCATACATAGTACAAGTATGAAAGCAGTATCAAACTCAAACTACCTATATACAAGATAACTGTGCTATCTCAGGTCTAAAGATTATATGCACTGATATGATTTATGACAAAACATTGACAAGAGTAAACTCCATGTGCTTGTCATAAGTGTCACTGGTTCGGCCTACTTATCATTTATAAGTGCCTATCATGTTTGTTATATGGCATGAGACTCACCATTCCATCTTATTTATATCTCATATAAATAACTTGGGAATAAACATGAATACAATCTTTCTGGATAAGTCATGTCCTTATTATGAAGTATCCTCGATTGTGAACCTATTTATGATACTTTGTGCTAGAAATATTGTCACTCATATTCTTAACAACTTAAGAATAATATTTCTAACAAAATATCAATGGACCTTTTCTATTACACATAAATATATTATGTAAACGGAAAAGTGGAAATGCCTTTTATTATTAAAAAATATGTACAAGATACATACTAAATGATATGCTCTAGGGCATACTACTAACACCATATACAGTGATGCTTCTCATAACGGATTGGGCTGTGTGTTGATGCAAGATAGGAATGTCATTGCCTATGTTTCACGCCAGCTTAAACCACATGAGAGGAATTATCCTACGCATGACTTGGAGCTGGCAGCCATTGTCTTTGCCTTAAAGATCTGGAGACATTACTTGTATGGGGAGAGATGTTATATATACACAAATCATAAAAGTTTGAAGTACTTGGGCACACAAAAGGAGTTAAATTTGAGGCAGAGGAGATGGTTAGAGCTGATAAAAAATTATGACTGCTTGATAGACTATCAGCCTAGAAAGGCAAATGTTGTAGTTGATGCTTTAAGTCACAAGACTATGGCTGGTTTGAGAGTTTCTCCATTGCCCATGGTGCATGAGTTAAGGGCATTGTATGCTAATTTGGAGATTAATGAAGATGGGCAGATGGTAGCTACTTGGCAAGTGAAGCCAATGCTGGCAGAACAAATTAAAGCAGTTGCACAGAAGGATGATAAGTATGTGAAGTTGATGGAAGAGGCTCGGGATGGCAAGAAACTAGAATTATCAATAAATGATGAGGGCTTATTGTTATATAAGGGAAAAATGTGCATTCCTGTGTTATATAAGGGCAAAATGTGCATTCCTGAGAATGTTGAATTGAGGCAGACCATTTTAAAGGAAGCACATGATTCACCTTCTGCGAAGCACCCTGGTGGAACCAAAATGTACAGAAATGTGAAAGAGCACTATTAGTGGAGAGAAATGAAGAAAGACATTGCAGAATATGTTGCCAAATGCCTAACTTATCAGCATGTAAAGGCAGAACACCAAGTGTCTGCAGGGTTGCTACAGCCATTGCTAATTCCCGAGTGGAAATGGGAAAGAATCACTATGAATTTCGTGACAGGACTTCCACGTACACAAAAGAATCATGATGCAGTTTGGATTATTATTGATAGATTGACTAAGTCTACACACTTTTTGCCAGTGAGGATGGATTACAGCCTGGAAAAATTGGCCAAACTATACATTCAAGATGTGGTGAGGTTACATGGAGTGCCAGTGTCTATTGTGTCAGATAGAGACCCAAGGTTCACTTCTAGATTCTGGGGTAGTCTCCAAAAAGTCCTAGGAACTAGATTGAACTTTAGTACAACATTTCATCCACAGACAGACGGCCAATCTGAAAGG
The DNA here is from genome assembly GCF_030052815.1 of Hevea brasiliensis. Lineage (NCBI taxonomy): Eukaryota > Viridiplantae > Streptophyta > Magnoliopsida > Malpighiales > Euphorbiaceae > Hevea > Hevea brasiliensis. Next base: position 35,184,790 of record NC_079506.1, read on the forward strand.
ATCATTCAGATTTTGGAGGATATGTTCCGGGCTTGTGTGATTGAGTTTGAAGGGAGTTGGGACACACACTTGCCTTTAATTGAATTTGCCTACAACAACAGTTATCGGTCAAGCATCGGGATGCCTCCATACGAAGCACTTTATGGCAGAAAGTGTAGAACTCTCTTGTGTTCGGATGAAGTGGGTGAAAGGAAGTTGATTGGCCCAAAATTAGTGCAGCAGACGGAAGAAAAGGTTAAGTTCATTAAAGACAGACTCAAAGTTGCAACGGATAGACAAAAGTCCTACATTGACCTAAAGAGAAGAGATATTCGATACAGTGTGGGTGACAAGGTGTTCCTAAAAGTTTCTCCATGGAAGAGGATCATGAGGTTTGGTAGAAAGGGAAAACTAAGTCCTCGCTTCATTGGGCCATATGAGGTTTTAGAAAGAGTGGGTCCATTGGCATATAGACTTGCATTGCCTCCGGAGTTGGAAAAGATTCACAATGTCTTCCAGGTCTCCATGTTGAGGAGGTACAGATCAGACCCCTCTCACATTTTGCTAGTAGAGGAGATTGAGGTGAATCCAGACCTGACATATAACGAAGAGCCCATAATGATCTTGGCATATGAGGTGAAACAGCTGAGGAACAAGCAAATACCCCTGGTGAAAGTGTTGTGGAACCATCATTCAGGCTAGGAGGCTAGATGGGAGCTTGAGGAGGACATGAGAAGGCAGCACCCATAGCTATTCAGAGAATGAAACTAGGTAAATTTTGAGGACAAAATTTTATTGTTAAGGAGGGGAGAATTGTAACACCCCGAACCTCCGAATTATGAATAGTACCATTTTTGGTTCGTGACTAGTACTATTCAAAGACACCTTGAGGACCAAAAATAAATGGAAAATTAATTGAGACAGACACAATAAAAATTCAAGTGAATAAAAAAAATCTAAGAACTCATCGGGTATTATAAAAAGAAGGATTATGACCCGATGAGGGGTATTTCGATCAATTCACCTCAAGAGTTGACTTTTGACCAAAATGTCAATTAAATTAAATGAAATTAATGAATTGAATTATGAGGTAAAAATTGAAGAAAAATTCAAGTAAAAATATGTAAGGGAAAATTAAAGAAATGAAAACTTAAACTTTCATTTCCATTATGACAAAATTAAAATGGACTTATGGGCTTTTGATAATTAAATTTAATTATTTAATTAAAAGGAAAAATTAAGTGTAAATGTAAAAAAAAAAAAGGGAATAAAAATTTAAGTTTAATTATCCTTATGACAACTAAAATTTATAATTTTAATAAACTAATCTTGGGGATATATATATATATATATATATATATATATATATATAAGAAAGCAAATGTCTTCTTTATTTTTTTTTTTTCATAAGGTGCCACCAGCCTCTCCTCTCTCTTCCTCTCTCTCTTTTTCTCTTCTTCTTCCACTTCTTCTCCTCATTGATTTCCCCTCCCAAGTTTAAATTCCCTTCATAAATTCCATAGCCCACTAAAAGAAAATATCAAAGAGATCTTTGATTGAGAGAGATTGAAACAAGAAGAACAAAACTTGGAAGAGATTGGAAGTGGGAAAAATCATCAAGTGAGGTAAGCTCTCTCTTTCATGCTTGATTAACCAAATATGCTTTGAATCAAGTTTGGGTGTGATGAATTTACATGAGAAAGCATGAAATTTCATATGAAAATGAAAGAAAACATGTATGAAATCCAAACTAGGGTTTTGGCTAAATTAGAGAAAAGTTACGATTTGATCTCTTTGAATGAAATTGATGATGATATTAAGCTTAGTTGAAGTAGCATACATGATTGGGGCAAAGAAATTATATGAAATGTGTATAAATTTAATTATGGGAGATTAGGGTTCATAGAAAAATTAGAGCTTTGGTGCTAGAGAGTGAAATTGGAGTGTGTAATGTTAAATTATGATCATTTGAGGTTTATTTAGTTTGAATTGACATTAGGTTGATGAATGGAGGTAATGAAATGGTAAGATTAGGAAAATAGTGGGGTTTGTGCAAGGAAGCGCTATTGATGTGTCAATGCTAAATTATAGTCATTTTGGGTGAATTAAATGTGAATTGAGGTTGATTAATGGAAATAATTGAAGAAATGAAAAATTGAACCTAGGGCAAAATTTGCACACTGAGTTCAGTATGTTTGACAGCTCATAAATTGAGCTACACAACTCCAATTGGTGTGAAATCAATTGGCAATGAAACTTAAGACGTAGGGCTAGAATTTTTATGAAGAGACCTAACCCAAAAATTACCCAGAAATTGCCTAAAACTTGGCTTGAACTTAGAGACAAAATTCTGGAACCTGTAGAATTTGACCATATGAACATTAAACTTTGCATGGCCATAACTCTCTCTAGAAAACTCCGATTTAGGTGATTCTTAAACCGATAGAAACTTAAAACATAGTAGAACATTTCATATGAAGAACTTGAGGCCAAATTATGGACTTAACCCAATCAAATTGCTAAGCAAAGTTGAATCACTGAATCTGCAGAAATCTGGAAATCTGCAGATTTACTATATGAACTGTAAATTTTGCATGGCCATAACTCTCTCTAGAAAACTCTAATTTAGGAAATTCTTGAACCGTTGGAAACGTAAGACATAGTAGAACATTTTTTATGAAGAACATTAGACCAAATTATGGACTTAACTTGATCAAATTACTGAACGAATTTGGATCAATAAATCTGCTAGAACTGAAACTGTAGGGTGAACAGTGACATAAACAGTAACTGTGTTTTGGTCATGACTTGAGCTACATAGCTCTGAATTAGGCGATTCAAAAAGGAAAATAAAGTTAAGACCCAGATGAACAATTTTCATTAAGACACCTCATCATATTATGATCGAAACTAGGTAAAAATTGGGTTCAAAGATTAGGGCACCAAGATGTCCAAAACCAAAACTTTCTAAAATTTGTAAAGCTAACTTGGGATACATTAAACATTCATGTAATGAGTTCTTGGCAGCAATTAAGATTAGTATTGGGGTATTCTATTTGTGTATTTTTAGTAGAAAAAGAAGTTGGAACGGACAAGGAGAAGTAGGCAACAAGGAAGGAGAATTATTGAAGGTTTGTGCACAACTAACCTTTTCTTTGTTTTAACTTTGTAAATGGATTTGAATGAGTTTATTTGAATGAGTTTGATTTGGAATGAGTTTATTTGAATGAGGTATGGTTTTTCTCTTGCATTTTAGAAATTTGTGTGTTGCCACCCCTTTATGGGTTTTATGATAATTTAAATATGTTATTATTTTGCAAATGTAATTATTGATTTAGAAACTCTTGAAAGTTGTTTTGAAACCACAGTTAGCATGACAGTCCCTTCGGAACTCCCCAGTAGTAATGGCTACTTGAGGTTTGATATTTGATATGATTATGTCTCCCATTAATAACGGTTAGTGGGGTAAGATTACATGAGTACTCATTAGCTAGCTAGCCCTTCCCTCATTAATAACGGTTAGTGAGGTTGAGATTGCTTTGTCGTGGTGTACAACACGGCACTGAACGTGAAATTTTGTGTTATGGCCTAAACTGTGTGTTGATGTTGGCAACACTAATGCTTTGTGAATTGTGATTTATGAAGTGTGATTTCTCTTTTGAAATGTTATTCCACTAAATGGCTCTTATGGACTTAGAACTATTGTGAAGTTTTCATGCTTGAGAAAAATGTGATTTATTATGTTTTGATAAATTGTGTTTTACCTTAAGTTTTAAAGTTATTAGTTGTGCACCACTGAGTGATATACTCAGCGATAGCTTCTTTATGCTGTCATAGGTAAGGGAAAGGAGAAGGCTGTCGAGTGAGAGACTTGAAAGCAGCATTTTGGTATTGATTGTGGGTATTTACGTTAGGTATACCCTTGTGATTCCTTTGGATGTATTTTGTACCTATATGTATGGATGTACGGACATTGAGCAATTTGTATTAAAAAATACTGCATTACTAAAGTATTTTGAGTTTGTAACTATTTGTATTTTATTTTGAGAATTATGAAAATGTAACTTTTGCAATATTTAGTCTATCATTATTTCCAATGAATGTTTACATGGAATTTTAACTATTCTCATGCAGCTTTCTGCAAAAGAATTGATAAGATAAAAAGCTATGATTTGTTTTAAAATCTTTTGTAGCATAACTAATGGGTTATCGATAGGTGGAGTTCGGTAATTCATTAGGCATGCTACGGGAACATGTCATGCCTTACCAGGGATAAGGTGTGACAGGATCACTCTGATTCAAGAGGATCTTTCTTAGAATTAGATCTCATGATTGGAATTTGCGGGGGGCGTACATTCTTATCGAATGCTCTGGCCATCCTCCTTTGGTACAGTTGACCGTGGCATACTACCGTTAGTCTTTTCTCATCCATTAGATCCAGCTGGTATAACCTTGATTGAACCCATTCTATCTCATCTAGTTCTGCCTCTTTTAGAATCCTTAAAGAAGGAATTTCTACCTCAATTGGCAGAACAACTTCCATCCCATAGATTAGCGAATATGGAGCTGCCCCAGTTGATGTTCGAACCGTAGTTCGGTAGGCATGAAGTGCAAAGGGAAGCATGTCATGCCAATCTTTAGAAGTGACTGTCATTGTAACACCCCTCACCAGTCTACAGTGTAGCCGAACAAAGTGTGTCACACGGAGTGCCAGAGCATCTGATCTTATCTGATTTCATTACAATTCTTGATTTATTTATTCAAAAACTTTATTTAAGGTTTAGGCTATTTTTACTTTTATCAAAATCTAACTAATTTGGAAATTTCAAAAATTTTGGCGATAATCCGGCAAAGTGCTGGCTATAATTTGGACTAACAGTTCTTCTGAACCTGCCAAAAACAATTTCAATATATGCTCAAATTCATAACTCAGATTATCTCAAAGCATTCTCATCAGTTTCTCAAACTCATATTCAGTCTCAAAATTTCTCAAACTTAATCTCATTCAAAATCATTATGATTAGATAATCAATTCAAATATCAGAATTCTTATATTTCATTAACTTATATAATTTTCCAATTAAGTACATAAATTTATTAAGTACAGGATATGCAAATGAAATTACAGTTACTAATTCACATTACAATAGAAGTAGTAATTATAATGTACAGATTAGAAAACATGCTTAAAATGAGCCCTATCTACATGCATTGCTGAGGAGTTGACAACCTTGAACTCTTCTGACACTTCTATAGATCTGGACTCCAAAATCTCAGTCAAAGTACCTGCGCGAGGAAACAATTCCATCGCGCTAAGCATCTCAACTTTGTGGTGCAATAATATAATAAGAAATAATATATACAAATAAAGAAAGAAATAAATCATAATTCGGATATCCAGGAATCAATTGCTCTAACTGTATTGTATTTTAAGTCTCTACGGTTCTGCAAATTGTATTTTTGTTATGTTTCTATTGCTAATCTCTTTTACTTATTTCATTCAATGCTTAATTTAATTGTACTGAAATTTCTGTATACTTAACTTAACTTAACTGCTTGAATTGAATAATGTTTTAATTGACTGCCCGTGTAGCCTATACACTGAGCAGACTGGATAAATGGATATACTAGCACTGGGTACCTAGTACCTCGGGCCGTCACACCATCGGTTACAAAGTATCTCTCGGTGTGCAAACAGTGTGGCTAAAAAGCCATATAATCAATAAGGCATTAAGCTAAGTATAATAACACAATCCATATAGCCATAGGCTATTAAAATCATAGTATGGCATAATAAGCCAAAAAAACACAGTATGGCGTGAAGCCATTTATAGAACAGCTGTCAGAATCCTATTGGCATGCCAACCTATCCAAACTAGTCAACTAGGCAAACTAGGGCATATTACAAGATTAAATATTTATTTTTAGGGTTTACTGGTCATTATACAATTCATTGGTCAATGAAAATGTTGACCTTTTCATACATCATGCATAAGTTGATTCTAGTATCAACATGTCACAATTTACAATTCAATATGCTGTCAATATAATACAATTTACCATTTTTGCAAGTTGGCATTCATTGCCAAATTACTTCAAGCATCATTGTATGTACATGTCAAATTCTCAATTTTTGTGTGCTAGATTGATCTAGCTTAAAGTCCTATTTCTCTTAGTTTTTAGCTTCTGATCAAAGAAGCCAAATTGTAGCTCTATGTCTTATTGCACTCTGGTTAAAATTTCAGGTCATTCTGAGTTGTATAGACCAAGATATGGTCAATTTACTAAATCTGGACAGATTGCACCTTTAGTGCAAAATTTGGTCAATTTTAGGTCACTTTTAGTTCTGGCAGTTTTGGTACCCGAACTTGTGCAAGATATTTGACTTGGTTCTGGCCATTTCTGGGCTTTGGTGTCTTCATAAGAATTGTAGCTCTATGTCTAAGATATCAATGGTAAAAATTTCAGGTCGATTGGACCTGTTTTGTGTGAGTTATGGTCATCCTAATGACTACTGTTCATATGGTAAAAAATCTGGGTTTGCAAGGTTGCCATTCCGGATTTGGTCATTTTTAAGGTCAGTTTCTAGGCAGAATTTTGGCAACATTTCTACATGAAAGTTGGCCTATTTGGTGTCTAGTTTCACCCCCCATTGGCCTCATACAAATTGGGTTCACATTTTTACACTTATGACCTAATTTATGTGTTGCCAACATACACAACCTGCATTTGAACATCACACTTCCAATTTTGACAATCCTCCTCCTCCCAATACTTCAACATTTAATCATGTCACTTCTTTATATATTGTACACAATTCCAGCAAGCATTTTGGGCAGAACACTCAAGTGCTCAATGCACACAATACACCATTAATGTTTAACATTTACTTCAACCCAAATTCAATGTACATCAACACTTATATTACACATACACTTCCATGGCAATTACACAAACTGCCCACCATTCAATACCATCATTTTTCATTAATAAATTTCATAAACTCACACACAAATTCATGATATTTAAGGCTTCCCAACATGGCAGTTTACTAAAGCATCAAAGTCCCACTTTTAAATCCTTAATTGAAAAGTTCTAATTCAGCAATTCACATTCAATCAATTTCTAGCACAAGCATTTTATCAATCCAAGTGTAACCCTCATTTGCTTACTTATCAACATCCCAAAACATCAATTAAATTCATGAGATAATTAATCTCCCATGTTCTCATGGCTGCCCAAAATAAAGCAATAATACAAATCCCCATTTCAAAAGCTCAATCACAAGTTACACATGAGATTAACTTACTAGCATCACAAATTACTTTAATCCACACTAATTCCCATCAAATACCATCAATTACATATAAGAATAATTCACTTACCTTCCCTTTTCATGGCTGCCAAGAATTACACACACCAAATACTCACTCAATTCCTTAAATTTTTCAACCAAACTACTCACCATAACCTTAATACAAACTTTAATTAAGCAAGGGAAGAAAAACTAGCACTAACCTCAACTTGAGCTTGGAAAATCCTTTGAATTTTCTCTCCTTTTTGCTGCCTATATGTTGCCCATGGTGCAAGGATCATTTTTCATGAAGGGAGTTTGAAGAAATAATGGCTTAAAGGTAGGGAAATGGAGCTTGCTTCATGGACTTCCATCGAGGACACTTGAGAGCTTCAATTCGGCCATGGGAGAGGAGCTTGATGAAAGTGATGAAGTGAGTGGGAAAATTCTGCTCCATAGGTGTCTTTATATAGTGCCACTTAGTGTCCACTAAGTAAAGTTTACTAATATAATAATTAAACTATGTAATATTTAAATTAAACCCCATAATTCCTTTAATTGCATTTCAATTTCATTTCATTTTTTTTTCATGGGAATTTCTAAATTTAATACCACTTATTTTTCATGGACATTTAAGTCAAAAGTCCACTGTAGGTGTCAAATGACCAAAATGCCCTTCTTCGGGTTAAATTCGGACTTTTTCAGTAACACTGATTTACTCCTTGTACTGCTGATTTCTTTAATTTTTGTTTTTCGTTTATACTAACTTATTAATTTTTCTTTGACATTTCCAATGTCAATTACACCTCAGTAGACCTTTAATTATTTTTTGAAAATATTTCCCCGAGTTCTCCGCGGTCCAGGGCTAGTCAACGGTCCTCGCTGTAACTTCCCGGTGCGGTCACCCATCGCTACTGGTTTGGCTCATTTAACTTAGTCGCATTTTATCCCTTTTATTTTTCCTTAATTTTTCTCATCACATATTTCATTATTTTATACTTCCTCACTGTCATTGTAGTGTAGTTCTAGACATTCCGACTTTCCGGGGCAGACATTAGCTGTCGAAACAGTAGGACGTGCGGACTATGAAAATGAGGGTGTTACAACTCTTCCCCTCTAAAAAGGAATTTCGTCCTCGAAATTCATCAAATTCAAACAACCGAGCTTATCGTTATCTCATAATTTTATTCACTTTCCCATCATTGTTTTCCTCTACCTTTAGTATTCCTACTCATGAAGTTCTATTATTCATTAGTTTCTTGATCTCTCATACCAGGATTCTTTACCAGTCCTTCAGTCTCTTTTGCTAATTCCAATTCTATTAACTTGTCATTGTCTAGGTATTCTGCATTTGTTTCATACAAAACCGTATATCTTGTTATCATCATGCTTATTTAATAACTATCACTACACACGAACTCCATCAGTGGAAGTTATCTATTCTTGCTTCCGGAGAGAGCATCAATACAATTTCTAAATGTATTCTCAAATACCTACATCATTCCTTTCTGTCAAAAACATTAAAATACTGATAAGACTCCATATCGACGTCCAGATATCTTCATCCTTAAGGTATTCTTTCTAATTTATAGCCATACTGAATTCTCTAAGCTCATAGCAATTTTTGTGGTAATGGTAGTCCACATTAGTATAACCGAGTCATTGACTCTAGCTACCTTACAAGTGTGATCTTTCAGTATGCTAGTTCTGAAGTTTAAATTTTAACTAGAATTTTCACATTTATTTCCCATAATAGTACTCTATTCGGGCGTAACTGTATCAAATTAGAGATTTCTTACAAATATTCTTATTTTATTATACCACGAGGAAGCACCTAGCTCTACACAATAATCCCATGTCAGTACTGTAATCTGCAACTTACAATACAAACATCGAGAACATTACATAGTCACTACGTTATAACCTCATGAACTAGGTTTTTTTACTTCTTTTTCTAATGTCCTCTGCGACTCTGAGTCCATATCTTAACTTTGAATAATCAAAAGTAAACAGATCTACATTAGTGTCACCTCGACTCTTATGAATGCAATGCATGTATGCACACTAGTTCTTTCTACTTATCTGTGCCTAGGAACGCCTAAACCGTGCTCTGATACCACTAAATGTAACACCCCTCACCGGTCTACAGTGTAGCCGAGCAAAGTGTGTCACGCGGAGTGCCGAAGCACCTGATTTTATCTGATTTCATTACAGTTCTTGATTTATTTATTCAAAGACTTTATTTAAGGTTTAGGCTATTTTTACTTTTATCAAAATCTAACTAATTTGGAAATTTCAAAAATTTTAACGATAATCCGGCAAAGTGCTGGCTGTAATTTGGACTAACAGTTCTTCTGAACCTACCAAAAACAATTTCAATATATGCTCAAATTCATAACTCAGATTATCTCAAAGCATCCTCATCAGTTTCTCAAACTCAGATTCAGTCTCAAAATTTCTCAAACTCAATCTCATTCAGAATCATTATGATTAGATAATCAATTCAAATATTAGAATTCTTATATTTCATTAACTTACATAATTTGCCAATTAAGTACATAAATTTATCAAGTACAGGATATACAAATGAAATTACAGTTACTAATTCACATTACAATATAAGCAGTAATTATAATGTACAGATTAGAAAACATGCTTAAAATGAGCCCTATCTACATGCTTTGCTGAGGAGGTGACAACCTTGAACTCTTCTGACACTTCTGTAGATCTAGACTCCAAAATCTCAGTCGAAGTACCTGTGCGAGGAAACAATTCCATCGCGCTAAGCATCTCTGCTGAGTGGTGCAATAATATAACAAGAAATAATATATACAAATAAAGAAAGAAATAAATCATAATTCGGATATCCAGGAATCAATTACTCTAACTATATTATATTTTAAGTCTCTACGGTTCTGAAAATTGTAATTTTGTTATGTTTCTATTGCTAATCTCTTTTACTTATTTCATTCAATGCTTAATTTAATTGTACTGAAATTTTTGTATGCTTAACTTAACTGCCTGAATTGAATAATATTTTAATTGACTGCCCGTGTAGCCTATACACTGAGCAGACTGGATAAATGGATATACTAGCACTGGGTACCTAGTACCTCGGGCCGTCACACCATCGGTCACAAAGTATCTCCCAGTGTGTGAACAGTGTGGCTAAAAAGCCATATAATCAATCAGGCATTAAGCCAAGTATAATAACGCAATCCATATAGCCATAGGCTATTAAAATCATAGTATGGCATAATAAGCCAGAAAACACAGTATGGCGTGAAGCCATTTATAGAACAGCTGTCAGAATCTTATTGGCATGCCAACCTATCCAAACTAGTCAACTAGGCAAACTAGGGCATATTACAAGATTAAATATTTATTTTTAGGGTTTACTGGTCATTATACAATTCACTAGTCAATGAAAATGTTGACCTTTTCATACATCATGCATAAGTTGATTATAGTATCAACATGTCACAAATTACAATTCAATATGTTGTCAATATAATGCAATTTACCATTTTTACAAGTTGGCATTCATTGCCAAATTACTTCAAGCATCATTGTATGTACATGTCAAATTCTTAATTTTTGTATGCTAGATTGGTGTAGCTTAAAGTCCTATTTCTCTTGCTTTTAGCTTCTAGTTAAAGAAGCCAAATTGTAGCTCTATGTCTTATTGCACTCTAGTCAAAATTTCAGGTCATTCTGAGTTATATAGACCAAGATATAGTCAATTTACTAAAGCTGGACAGATTGCACCTTTAGTGCAAAATTTGATCAATTTTAGGTCACTTTTAGTTCTGGCAGTTTTGGTACCCGAATTTGTGCAAGATATTTGACTTGGTTCTGGCCATTTCTGGGCTTTGGTGTCTTCATAAGAATCGTAGCTCTATGTCTAAGCTATCCATGGTAAAAATTTCAGGTCAATTGGACCTGTTTTGAGTGAATTATGGTCATCCTAAGGACTACTGTTCATATGGTCAAAAATCTGGGTTTGCAAGGTTGCCATTCCAGATTTGATCATTTTTAAGGTCAGTTTCTAGGCAGAATTTTGGCAACATTTCTACATGAAAGTTGGCCTATTTGGTGTCTAGTTTCACCCCCCATTGGCCTCATACCAATTGGGTTCACAGTTTTGCACTTATGACCTAATTTATTTGCTGCCAACATACACAACCTGCATTTGAACATCGCACTTCCAATTTTAACAATCCTCCTCCCCCTAATACTTCAACATTTAATCATGGCACTTCTATATATATTGTACACAATTCCAGCAAGCATTTTGGGTAGAACACTCAAGTGCTCAATGCACACAACACACCATTAATGTTTAACATTTACTTCAACCCAAATTCAATGTACATCAACACTTATATTACACATACACTTCCATGGCAATTACACAAACTGCCCACCATTCAATACCATCATTTTTCATTAATAAATTTCATAAACTCACACTCAAATTCATGATATTTAAGGATGCCCAACATGGCAATTTACTAAAGCATCAAAGTCCCACTTTTAAATCCCTAATTCAAATGTTCTAATTCAACAATTCGCATTCAATCAATTTCTAGCACAAGTATTTTCATCAATCCGAGTGTAACCCTCGTTTGCTTACTTATCAACATCCCAAAACATCAATTAAATTCATGAGATAATTAATCTCCCATGTTCTCATGGCTGCCCAACATGAAGCAACAATACAAATCCCCATTTCAAAAGCTCAATCACAAGTTACACATGAGATTAACTTACTAGAATCATAAATTACTTTAATCGACACTAATTCCCGTCAAATACGATCAATTACATATAAGAATAATTCACTTACCTTCCCTTTTCATGGCTGCCAAGAATTACACACACCAAATACTCACTCAATTCCTTAAAATTTTCAACCAAACTACTCACCATAACCTTAATACAAACTTTAATTAAGCAAGGGAAGAAAAACTAGCACCAACCTCAGCTTGAGCTTGAAAAATCCTTGGAATTTCCTCTCCTTTTTGCTGTTTATATGTTGCTCATGGTGCAAGGATCATTTTTCATGGAGGGAGTTTGAAGAAATAATGACTTAAAGGTAGGGAAATGGAGCTTGCTTCATGGACATTAATGGAGGACACTTGAGATCTTCAATTCGGCCATGGGAGAGGAGCTTGATGAAAGTGATGAAGTGAGTGGGAAAATTCTGCTCCATAGGTGTCTTTATATAGTGCCACTTAGTGTCCACTAAGTAAAGTCTACTAATATAATAATTAAACTATGTAATATTTAAATTAAACCCCATAATTCCTTTAATTGCATTTCAATTTCATTTCATATTTTTTTTATGGGAATTTCTAAATTTAATACCACTTATTTTTCATGGACATTTAAGTCAAAAGTCCACTCTAGGTGTTAAATGACCAAAATGCCCTTCTTCAGGTTAAATTCGGACTTTTTCAATAACACCGATTTACTCCTTGTACCGCCGATTTCTTTAATTTTCATTTTTCATTTATACTAACTTATTAATTTTTCTTTGACATTTTCAATGTCAATTACACCTCATTAGACCTTTAATTATTTCCTGAAAATATTTCCCCGAGTACCCCGCTGTCTAGGGCTAGTCAACGGTCCTCGCCGTAACTTTTCGGTGCGGTCACCCATCGCTATGGGTTTGGCTCGTTTAACTTAGTCACATTTTATCTCTTTTATTTTTTCTTAATTTTTCGCATCACATATTTCATTATTTTATACTTCCTCACTGTCATTGCAGTGTAGTTCCAGACTTTCTGACTTTCCGGGGTAGACATTAGTTGTCGGAATAGTAGGAGGTACGAACTATGAAAATGAGGGTGTTACAGTCATCTTTCCAATTATCCGCTTGAGGTTTTTATTGGCAGCTTCTACAGCTCCATTCATCTAGGGTCGATATGGCAATGAATTGAGATGCCGTATCTTGTATTGATTGCACAACTTTTGAACCTTCGGACCGTTCAGATTCTTGGCATTATCGGTGACAAACTCTCCTGGAAGACCATGCTGGCAAATAATATTATTCTTGAAGAACTTCAGAAAGTTATTCTGGGTGATGTGAGCATATGAAGTAGCTTCCACCCATTTAGTGAAGTAGTCGATGGCTACTAAAATGAATTTGTGCCCATTGGATGCCTTCGGATTAATTGGACCGATCACATCAATACCCCACATTGCAAACGACCATGGTGAGGCGAGATTGTAGAGCTGACGAGGTGGGACATTTATTTGGTTAGCATAAACTTGGCATTTGTGACATTTTCGGAAGTACTCAATGCAATCCTTCTCTAAGGTGGTCAAGAAGTAACCCCGCCTTAAGATTTGCTTTGCCATCATATACCCATTGCTATGAGTAGCACAGTTCCCCTCGTGAGTTTTAAATAGAATTCTTCTCGCTTCTTTGGCGTTTACGAACCTCAACAATTCACCATTGGAGCTTCTTTTGTATAAGACTTCTCCACTGGGAAAGTATCCCATTACTAATCTTCTGATCATTCTCCTTTCGTTCTTGCTTGCCCCAGGAGGATATTTCCTATTTTTGATGTAAACTTAGACATCATGATACCAGGGCTTGCCATCTGTTTCTTCTTCGATCATAAAGCAGTATGCTGGCTCACTTCTTGCTTTGATTTGTAATAACTGTATTATTTGCCCTTCTTCCATTTGAGTCATCACTGCTAGAGTAGCTAAGGCATCAGCAAATTGGTTCTTGTCCTGACTTAGGTGAGTGAAAGAGATCTCCTCAAATTCCTTAATTAGTTTAAGGAGATATTTCTGATATGGGATCAGTTTCGGGTCTTTAGTCTGCCATTCTCCTTTGACTTGGTAAATGATCAAAGCTGAATCCCCATACACCTCCAATTTATTTATCTTCATTTTAATAGGCACCTGTAAACCACTCACACACGCTTCATACTCTGCTACATTGTTTGTGCAGCCAAACCTTAGTTTAACGACTATTGGGAAATGTCTCCCATCCAAGGCAACAAGTACTGCTCCAATCCCATTACCAGTTAAATTGACTGCTCCATCAAAATACATTTCCCACACATCACTTGGGCCCTCAGCATCATTACTCACTGCGTTAATATATTCATCTGGGAATTCAAAATCTAGGGCTTCATAATCATCGATTGGGCTCTCAGCCAGAAGGTCAGCTATCACACTCCCTTTCACTACCGTTCTTATCATATAGACTATGTCGTACTGAGAAAGTATGACCTGACATTTTGCTAATCTTCCAGGTATGAAAAGGCTTTTAAATACATACTTGATGTGATCCATCCTAGAGATAAGCCATGTCTTATAATTCAACATGTAATGTTTGAGCCGATTCGCTGTCCAAGCCAATACACAACAGGTCTTTTCCAGGGATGAGTATCTCGACTCGCAGTCATTGAATTTTTTGCTCAAATAGTAAGTGGCTCTTTCTTTCTTCCCTGTATCATCATCCTTGTCACACATTACCGCTCTGTAAGACATGACATGATCCCATAGAATACCTAATGAACTACCGAACTTCACCTACCGATAACTCATTAAGTACTCTACAAGGGATTTTAATACCATTTCTTACTTTTTGGAAGTGGTGAGCATTTGGCAGGAATTAAAAACATTTAATTGAAGTTTCAAAACTAGCAAAAATTTTTGTCCATTTTTTTTTGTTCGCAAATTTTGGAAAAATTTTGGCAAAGTGTCGTCTGTATTTTGAGAAAACAGTTCTTTAAAAACCTATAAAAACACTTCCAATAATTGTTTCCACAACTCCTAACCACCAAAATTACTCAAATCAACACAATTCAATTTAAGTCCACAATTCAACCAAAGTTGTCATCTCAAATACTTCATAAATTCATTCACATTGCCTATAGTACTTAATTTACAAATACATATCTTAGTTTACAAAAAGAAAATTCAAAATAACAATATTACAATTTACTATACAACTGCTCAACTTTACATTAATACATATGACTTTACAATATTTACATCAAATAACTACAAGGGTATAAACAAATACCCGTACAAAAAGATTAGTGAAGTCCTTGTCAATTCAGCAGCTCACCTTGCTGCTTTCTCCTTGCACTTATCTGCGATAGCAAAATAAGCTATCGCTGAGTATAAAAATACTCAGTGGTGCACAATAAAAATTCAAAATGCAATACTTAAAACATTCATTGATAAATCACAATTTGAATATTTCACAATCACATTTCACAAATTATCAAAACTCATTATAGCACAATTTTGGTCAAATAATTTAATAAACACAGTGTTGCCAATTCATACACAACTTAAATCATGACCCAAAATTTTCGATCAATGCCGCGTTGTACACCACAACAAAGCAATCTACAACCCCACTAATCGAAATCAATGAGGGAGGTGGCTAGCTAGCTAATGAGTACTCATCCGATCTACAATCTCAACTGATAAACCAGAGAGGGAGGAAAATAATCGATCTCAACCCCATAAATGGAGGAGGAATAGTAAGGCACTGTCATGCTAAGTGTGAATCTGAAATCAATTTAAAGCAATTTGTTCAAATATTTCATACAAATCACACTAAATTTCTAAAGTCACCTTTTCATTCATAAAGTGGCAACACAAAAATTCTTAAACTCATGATTAACACAGAAATTTCATAATGCGTACTAAATCAATTTTTTAATGATAAAATGCATAAATAAGGTTTATTGTGCACAAACCTAATGTGAGTCGCCTCTAGGCCTTGACTCAGTCTCTTAGACCTTTCGGGTCTTTTTCAGTTGAAACACGAAATTTATAGTGTCTCAGTATCTTTGCCTCACAATAATTCAAATAATTAATTCATATATGTTCAATTCTAGCCCCAATATGCTTAAACTTATATTCTTGAAAATTTTCATGTTGAGGTTACTATTCATGATACTATTCAAGTCAAAATATTGACTTTCTTATGCTTAATAGGTATGGGAAATCCAATTATACCCACATACCACATTTTGGTTACCTAACTTGTTGGTTTTTGTCATTTTCTCAAAACTTAAGTCTTTTAGGAAAACTTTCAAATTTTCAGTTTTGGTGACCTATTTTGCACTGTTCCATTGGTCATGTTGCTGTTAGAATTTGGCTAAGTTTTCTTCATAAAAAATTTTCCTTATTGTCTTAACTTTATTTTCATTTTTGAATTACTCCATTTGGAGTTTTGTAGCTCAAGTTATAGCCATTTGAACATGGCTGGCCGGATTGGTCTAACCTAGATTTTATGGGCACGAAAACTGGTTCTGGCAGTTTTAGGTCACTAATTTTGGGTGGCTAAATGACTTGGTTAAGGGCATAATTTGGGTTTGTGTTCTTCATGAAAGTTGTAGGTCTACATCTCAGCTTTCTACTGGTAAAAGTTCAGGTCATTAAGACCTTTCTAGCCTAAGTTATGGTCAAATGAACAAACACTGTTCATTTGGTCATTTTTGTATAAGGCAGAATACTCAATTCTAGATTTGGCCAATTTGTTCACTATGCTATGGTCACTTTTTGGGCATGATTCCTAAATGAAAAATGTGTCATTTTGTGTCTAGTTTCATTTCCAATTGGCCTCACACCAATTGGGTTGGTAAATTTTCAATTTTGGTCCATGAAAGGGACCTTGGTCCTACTACCTGCAAAATGTCCTTAACCAATCCGAATTTCAATTTGATTCCAACACTTCCAACATACCACAATTGGTCATACATGACCATTTTTCAGCTCAAACAAGATCAAACACACCATTTGACCAATTCTCAAAATTTTGTCTCCTGAAACCCTAACTCACTAATTTTGTTATATTTTACTAAATCAAAACATATAAACATACTTTGCCATCGTTAGAATCATTTCCAGTTTCATGCCTATAAGGATGTACATACCCTTCCGACGTTGCCATCGTTAGAATTTCATCAAAGTAAGGGACTAATAGATCTAACTCCATAACCAAACTTTCATCCTGGGATTCTATCACATTTACACCATTCCTTTTGCTACTATCATGGTGGGATAATGGGTTCGAAGTAACATTAGGAGTTGTGCCATTTCCTTCAATCTTCAGCCACCCATTCCTAATTAGGGATTGCACCCTTCCTCGAAGAGCTCCACAATTATCCGTTGAATGTCCTATAGCCCCACCGTGGTACTCACATCTGGCACTGGGATCGTACCACCTGGGATATGGCAGCTGGATGGGGTCTAGTGGGATGGGCACTATCTGATTGATACCCAATAGATAATAGTAAATTTCACCGAGGGGGAGTGGTAATGGTGGATCAGAATTCCTTGATGGTCTTAGGCCAAGTTGAGGAGCATGTGGTCTAAAAGGAGTATTTTGATCAGATGGTTTGGGATTGTAGGCGGTTTGGGAAGGATATTTGGGGCGAGGATAGTTCTGGGATGGGGGAGGAACATTCGCCACTGTCGACACCATATTTTGGCCGATCCCTAGAATCAATAAAAATTCTTCTTTGAACAGCTAATCTCGTTTCCGATCCCTCTTTAGGCGGTCACATTTCCGATCTCTCCTCACAAAATTGAATTAATGCCGAGTCCTCATATTCATTAAGTCTCGCCGATCTCTCAAATCATTTACTGACCTCTCAAACCCGTTGTCGAATTTCCGGACCTGTCAAGTATATTCCTGATCTCTGTTGATAAATAAAATGAACTGGCACTAGATCTTTTCCTAACAGTTTTATTGCCGACCTCCTTTTCGGAAGATTAAGAGCTAAAGTTTGGGTTCGGTTTAACGAGGGTTCCGATCTTAAGTGTTCAAGTTAAATTTTCAATTTTAACCAAGTCCCGTTCAGCATTTCTCCCCCACCGATCTCATGCTTATTGTGCCTTCCGATCTTTTATACTTAGATTGATAATGGAATTTAGTTCATGTTTCGCTATGCTCATACAATTAAATACTTAGGCAAATTCGAAGATTTTCCAATCACATCCATTCATTGAACAAAAGAGATATTCCATTTCATTTCATAATTTGTACAAGTTATTCGGTGGGGATCACCCCACTGATTTACATCTGCTCACTCTCTCTCTCCCTCGCCCTCCTCCTCACTATCTTCACCATCACCCCCGGGAGCCAGGTCGTCCATCCAGGAGAAGTCCTCCTCAGGGTAGCGCTTTTGGAGTTCGGCCAAGAGGTCCTTGTGAGCATTCACATAGGCTCCGGCTATCCCTGTCACCATCTCTTCATCTTTCGCCTTAAGCTCCTCGTCTTTCTCCTTAAGCTCTTGACGAGTTGGGCGACTGGCGGCTTCATTGGCACGAAGTGCTGGACCTCTCAGAGCCGTTCTCTTTCGGCCAGTCACGAGACCTTTCGGCCACTGGTCTTCATGGTACTTCGCCCGTCCTCGACTTGAGATATATAATCCGGCGGATGAGAGTTGGGATCGGAGGAAGTCAATTCTGATTTTTCTTCCCAACCTCCTTACCCGGCCTGAATCTTTTCCCGAATCATGGTCCGGTTCACGGACACTCCACATTCAAGCTCATGGTTCGAGTCAAGATATCATCGAGACCATGCAGGATAGCTGTCCGATCCTCTTGAAAGAAGATAGTAGATCCTGGACTTTGGCAAAATCGGGGTTCTCCCTAACGATCGGTTATTCTTCAAGCGATCGGTCGATTCGAGCGCCACGAGAAGAGGTCCTCGAGAAGATTGAGAAGGCTCCCTTTCCGTGCTTGGAATAATCGAGATAGGCGGGTGCTCTTCCGATCTAGGAGGAGATCGGCGACCTCAATGGTCGGCGGACCCGAAGGTTGAGAAGGGTCTCTTTGCATCTCACCAGCATCGTGACTGGGTGTTTGAAGACGTTCCGAACGCTTCATCTCCTTTACTTTCCGTAAGATCTCTTAGTCCTTCTTCCGCTTCCTCGAACCCTCACCACCCGCCATACCGCACGAGAAAAGAGGTTAGTGAGATCGCTAAGGTCTGAGGGTGAGATATAGAAAATACCAATGCCGAGTCGGAGAGCGGAAGTTCGCGATCTCGTAGGTGATCGATTGCATGGTCCAATGGTGCGATTCGCGATCACCGCATTTGGACAGAATATTTTAGAGTGGTGGCACGACTTTTCAGCTCCATCACTATCAAGCTTTCCTCTTGACTCGAGGTAAAGTGCTTGAGCGAGGGCCCTTGGTACCACCAGCTACGAGGAAAGTCCTCAAAGCGGCTCGGATCTTTACTCCTCGGAATGAAGAACCAGTTCTTCCAATTCTTAAGGGATGAGGCGGATCGGAAAAGAGTCCGCAACGAGGCTTACTGAAAGAACCAGTGTTCGTCTTCCTTTGGCGAGTTAGTCTGTAGCTCGGCGAACACCTTAGCCGTAGTCTGATTCCCTTAGCTCGGCATAGACCTCGGAAAGCAACCAAGATCCGCCACGAGTTGGGGTGGATTTGAACAATGGATATTCGGTGAAATTTTAGGACCTCCTTATAGAAATCGGCTAGAGGAACCTCGGATCGGCCTTTAATCGTTCTTCGTACACCATGACCATGTCATCCTCTTCAAAAGAGTGATCGACACGAAGATCGCCATGGCACTTGATCACTCATATGAATCGGGACAAATATTGTATTCTTGAACAAGCGATTGCAGATCGGATTCAGAAGAACCGATGGAAGCTCGTCTATAGGAAGGGTCTCTCCTTGAAGGTGGTGCAAGCCTTGATGGTATGACCAGGCCCGACTGGAGCGAGAGACCCTAGGGGTTTAGGTTGCCTGGGCCCGATCGCCTCTTCTTCATCGACGATGACCATGAGAAGAATGGAAGGAGGGCTCGCCGCTCTCGACCTTCGGCACGCTCATTTTCAAGAAAAACAAAGAACTTAAACTAAAAGAGGATTAAAGCCCTTACAGAGTCGATGGCGTCGGGAACCGGAGAAAATGAGAGAACTTGAAGTTGTGAGCAGGGATTGAAAATGGAATGAGAGAGCAACGGCTAACCCTCCCACCCCTATTTATACTAGTCAGAGCATTTAATGCTCGCGAGGTTCTAGGCGCGCATTGATTGGTGGGACTCGGCAATGTTCTGACACTTTTCTCAAATATCCGAATGTTCTGAGATCGGTTAATTGGAGATCGGCATAATAAGTTAAATATTTTGAATAAAGGATCAGTTAAGTGTCATTCAGGTAAAGAACCAGATCGGATAAACGCATTAGAGATCGGAAAATAATCAATGCAAAAATAAGATGATAACCGACAAAATAAAGTCTTTATTCTCAAAAGATCGGATTACATCATTTGGGCGATCTCTAAGGATCGGATTACAATAAAGGTCTAGCTACATCATGTGGCTGATCTCTAGAGATCTGATTACATTGAAAAATTACATCATTTGGATGATCTCTAGAGACCGGTGAAAAATCCTATCTGAAGAGGCTGATCTAAGGATCAGTTTATAACTGATCCCAAGGATACTCCCAGGAGATCTAAGGATCAGTTTATAACTGATCCCAAGGATATTGCCGACCGGAAGCTTAATCCGCTGTCGGAACACCCAATGTGGATCGAGAATCATTGCCGGAACACTCAATGTGATGAGAAGCGAATGAACTCGGTTGAGCAACTCGAGATCGGTACAACGAAGCCCATATCTGGATCGGTCAAATCAGTTCTCTCACCATCGTCAATTAGGACCATCCAATCACCGGATCGTAAATTTTCATCGAGGAATAGGAATTCCATCGGAAGAGGATCAAAACCACGATTGTAGCGGAACTTTCCCGAACAGCTAGAACCAAGAAACAAGGAGAAAGAGAAAAATCGAATGAAGGAAATGCCACTATCAACGAGGGTATATATAGGGAAAATGGGCATTTAATCTTTGGCGGAAAGCTGACGGGCGAGAATCGAGATGTAATTAATGCTTAGACCGAATCGGTGATCAAGGGATAAAAGAGATCGGAGATAGGAGATCGGCATGAGAGATCGGAATAGGAGCTAGGGAGGATCGGAAGACAAAAAGAATAAGACAAATTCCAATAACCGTCGAGAATCGAGGTAGAGGTAGTTAAAGCGTGGCGGCGAGATCTCCACCGCACGCCTAAGAATCGCCATAATCTTGGCAGTGCGGGTATGTCATGTGATCCTGTACATCCCAATCTCCACCGTTGATCTCACTTGTAAGGATGAATCCGGAACCCTTGGATCAAAAGAGAAGACGACAATACCAGCGTTTTTCACTCTTAGCCCTCAGATCGTTCCGGACAAGAGGATTCAAGACCGTCAGATTAAAAGAGGAAAAGGACAAATATTCAGATAAGCTAACTAAGCCATTCGTTTAGATTATCTAAAATTCCTGAACATCCGATCATGTACTTCAAAATCTTGACCCTCCATCTTCCTCAAAATAAATCCTGACCCTTCATGGGGAGCACCCGATTCCTATAAATACCTGCATGAAAAACTGTTCAAGGGACGGACGGAAAAAAATATAGGCAAGAGGCTGCTATTATCGTGGAGGAACTCTGAAACTTCATTCAGTTTGTTACTCTGCTGTTTTGTAGTGATTAAAAGGACTTTTGAAACTAGTTTTCAGGAGTGTTTTCTTGAAAAAGATTTTGAATATTGGAACTCTACATTTCCAGTTTGTTCATTATCTGGTCATACTCTCATCATCTCTGCTTTCCTTTCCTCTGTTCAAGCTCAACTTCCTTTCACCTGGTTCTTACCCGGTTACCTTTTAGCTAAAGCATCTCTCGGTTTCACGACAGACATCAACTCTCAGGCTGATCAATCCGCCATCTTCATCACTATTTACCACTTCACAGTTATTTCAATATATTTGGCTCCTCACAGGTAAGAGTTCACACTACTGTTTACGTTTGTTTCCTGCACTTCCTTTGTTCTTCATATATCTGCAACTTTCTTCAAGGTTATTTTGTACAAGAGAACCCAAGAGAAAATATTGTTATAAGAGTTCATGTTACTGTTTTATTAAGTGTCTACGTTTATTTCCCGCATTTTCCTTGTTCTTCTTACATCTAGACCATTTCTGCACAAGCAATCCCAAAGAAAGTCACTCTCAAATCAGTTTTAGTGATCGGTTCATTTTATTGATCTCGTCATTTCGAAAACCAGTTTTCTAACTCTTTGTAGTATGTAAATGGTTGGGTAAACGAGGTAGCTGCAACTTAGAGGTCTCCTTTAAAAGAGGACACGAATAACACGTCGGGAAGATAGCGAACTATTAGGCCGCGTAACAGCAATTCGACAAAGATGTCATGAAATGGAATAAGACCAAAGTAAGCGAAGCAGTGGATCGGTCATTAATAGATATTGGTAAAATGACTACATGAAAAGGCCAGTGAATCAAGTCTAGTGTTCCCCGTTCAGCCACAGGATATCCATAAACCTTATCCCCGGCATTTTTGAAGGTCAGAATTCTTAGTTTTAGGTTCTTAAGACCCGTAGCTGTGGTTAAATTTTTAAAGGTCGGAAAAGTCTTTGTCCGAGTCTCATCAAAATAGAAGGGGTCGGAAGAGTCCTTATCTTATCCTTGCCTAAAAGTTTTAAGTCAACTCTTAAAGGAGATCGGAGGAGGGTTCTTATCCGGTCTCCCTTCAAAATTTTGATAAACATTAAGTAGGGATCGGAAGAGAGTTCTTATCCGGTCTCAACTCAAAACATTAACGAATAACTCTAAAGGAGATCGGAGGAGGTTCTTATCAGGTCTCCTCTCAAAATACAATAAATAACTTAAAAGAGATCGGAGGAGGATTCTTATCCGGTCTCCCTTCAAAATTTTAATAAACATTAAATAGGGATCGGAGGAGAGTTCTTATCCGGTCTCAACCTCAAATTTTAATAAACATCTAAAGGAGATCGGAGGAGGGTTCTTATCCGGTCTCCTCTCAAAATTTTAATAAATAACTTAAAAGAGATCGGAGGAGGATTCTTATCCGGTCTCCCTTCAAAATTTTAATAAACATTAAATAGGGATCGGAGGAGAGTTCTTATCCGGTCTCAACCTCAAATTTTAATAAACATCTAAAAGAGATCGGAGGAGAGTTCTTATCCGGTCTCATCCTCAAAACTTCAAATAAATAACCTAAAAGAGACCGGAGGAGAGTTCTTATCCGGTCTCCCCTCCAAACTTTAATAAATAACTTAAAAGAGGTCGGAGGAGAGTTCTTATCCGATTCTCACACTCGTTCACTAAGGTTGTCTCATTTACTTGTGTATCTGGGAAATCCTAATTAGTGAAAAACCAAATATTCCTCTTACCAAAAGGATTAACATTCCCGTTCAAGCCCTTCTAACTAATTTATAAAGGACGCAAAATTAAACCTACTTACCCTTATTAAGGGACGAGGTGGGGTGCCTAACACCTTCCCCACCCGTTTACGGACCCCGAACCTAGAATCTCTGTCTTGAAGTGGTTTCATTCTTTATTTATCTTCTCAAATGGTTTTCTTTAGTTCCCCTCAAAACTAAGGTGGCGACTCCTCACTCTTTCCCACTTCGGTGAGTGATCGTCCGGGCGACCGCAAAATCCCATTGCGACAGCTTGGCAACTCCACTGGGGACTATATATAGGGACCCAACCCCATTCTAGTGGTCCAAAAGTAGATTTAATTTTGTTAGATCAAATTATAGTTAGATGGGCTCATTCGGCGATGTTTTATACATTAATTATTATTGCTGCTAACTATTTTGTTTGTTTTGCCTGTTCTATCTCCTACAGTGCTCTTCATTTCAAAGAAAAAGAAAAAAAGAAAAATGGAAAAATAAAATCCCCCTGAATTGGGAAGAGGTAAAAGTGTCCCTTCACACACTGAACACTTACACAATGTCCTCACCCACTATGGTCCTAACCCGGGCTTTCTTACCCTTTTAGGAAAGTAGGAGGGGGTCATGTAGCGATGCAGTGGGTTTTACCCGTTAGTATCCGTGAAGGCTTACGCTCAAATTGAAACTTGTTCTATTTACCGTGATACAGTGGAATTTTCCCGACAATATCATGGGGGTAGAATGGGGCTCTCATTTCTGATGGGGCAATTTGGGAACACTGTGGCTATTAGAAAAATTAGATCCTCGAGCTAAACCGTCACGATAGTGAAAGCCGTAGTAAAGCGCCTCATAAGATAGAAGCATCCCGGATAGGTAGCGCTTACCGGTGTTAGAGTCTCCCTACTATAGGACAAAGGGGCATACTTACTCTTACCCTATTGCTTTAATTTCCTTTTGTTCATTTCTTTTGAGGTAATCTTGAATCCTACTAAACGCCTACACATTTTCCTACTTTGATAAATGTATGCGTGTTACTCAATCAGTATGATTCAAAATTACCTAATTTGTCTTACTAACAAATTCTCCATGAGCGTTACCAAACCAAGGTGCGTAAAGGATAGGCATCATTTTTATCATGGCATCCTCGAGTCGATCGTGAGAAAAGGCTCGAGAATGCTAAACTTTGGTCGAATCGGTTCATAGTCGGTACCCTCGCAAAATGATGCTTAGAGGCACTGTTAGCTCGCTACCTTCGCTAGATCTGGACAAAATAGAGGTCAAAATGAACAACCTCGAGTGTCTAATAGATGGAGGTTGCTTCACCAGTCAAGTGCAGTTTGAAGAGAAATGCGGAAGGGTTGTAACCTTAATGCAAGTCAAGGTCCAAATCCTCGCATTAAAAGCCATGTTGACGGTTTGGAATCCTAAATGCAGTGTTCTCTTTCAATGACATTGATCTGGCCCCGCTATGGAGGAATATCAGGCATTCTTTGGGGATCCCATACTCATTGCGAATCGGATCTACTTACACCTCGAGCATGGCGGACACTGAAACGGTTGGCACATATGTTGGGTTCTCCCCGGAAGAAGTAAAGTCGAGAAAGCGATCAAAGGAACACGCATGGATGGCATTGGGCGTACCTTGAAGCGGTTAGATCATCACCTCCAAGAGAAACAATGGGATCAAGCCTCCGTAGCACTCGCCTTGGGAATCTATGGTCCGATCCTATTCCCGGGCCATTGGGGATCATCACTAGCGATGCGATGGAGGTATTTTGGACGATGAAAGCGGGGATCAATCGATCTGGCAATCCTTGCGAAACCTTGTTAACCTAACTACTGCAGACAACAGGGGAAAGGGTCCATTAAGTGTTGCTCTCAGTTATTATACCTCTGGACTATCAGTCACATGTGTCCTGTGGAGACAAAAGGATTGACTTGGTACCTTGACCAGCCTCCCATTGAGAAGATGATCCGGTTAGTGATCAGTTCGAAGAATGAAAAACAGTGGCGGGAACGGATTCTGAGTTTCAATAGCCATGATTACTGTTGGAGGAAGCTGTGGACGTCAAGCCAACCCGTCTTGATTGGTACAGGAGGTATTCAGTCGGTGTCCCTAATTGGAATAACCGGGTATACAAGTTACACTCCAGCACTGGTAATGAGGCAGTTTGGCTCAACACAGTCCATGATCAACATCAAAGAATACCACCAAGGTCACTTCTACCATGAGCTCAAGGAAGAAGAAGGGTTGAAAATGGCTCGCAAGTCCTGGGAAAACATCACTCTAATGGAAAGATCACCCAAAGGCCCGAGTGCCTCGGGCGATTACCTTAAATGGAGAGCTGATAGGGACCAAGAACGCTCTACCATAGAATTCAAGGACGACAACCCTCGCCAAGACGCCCTATTAGAGGAAGGCGATGTCGCTGGTTGACTCGCTACAAAGGCAAATACCGAAAACTCACAGTGCAGAGCAGATGAAACAATTGGAGGACCAACAGTGAAACTTAAGAGAAGGGTAAGAAAGCTCAAGGAAGAGGCATGGGCGGAAAGGATAGGGTTCGAAGAGCAAGAGGTACAGTGGGAAAAAGAAAGAAATTCTCTCCAAGCTGAGGTCAAAGAGATGAAAGGGCAGAATAGTAAGCTTCAGGAAAGGATGAAGTACCAAGAGGTACTCGTTGAAGAGTATAAACAGGAAAACAAAAAGAAGAAGCTTGAATTAAAAGAACAGGCACTCCTCATCAACGACATCTTGAAAGAGTGTGCTAAAGAAAGGAAAGAGAAAGAGAAACAAGCTGCCCTCTATCAAGTGAAAGAAAATGTGGACCAGTTGGAGAAGATGATAGCACGGGGAAAAAGGAACTATTACAGATCAGTATGCTCTGAAAGTGTTCGACCCCGCCAAGCAAGAAGAAAGGTTATATGAGTATCTTAGAAAATGTCATCTTATTATAAAGAATCTTCCAGAGCCTAGGCCAATGTAAAAGATACGATGTACAAATTACTCAGTTAATGAAGTGATTTTTGGACCATTGTTTAGCAAAATTTGTGAATGAATAGTATGACTCCCGTAGGAACTTCCTCGCTAGGGTTATGTGAAAAATTGAAATGCGCTATATGGACAGGTATCATAAATGCGCATTCAATCCCGTCATTCACGGTCAGACTATCGAACGATGCCATGATAAAGCTGAGGCGATTATCCTTTTGTAGATTCCAACCTGGCTCTCAAATGCCCTTTGTATCCTTCATCCAGACCATGACTTTTAGTTTCTTTGCAAAACTCAAATTCATTTAAATTTTTTTTATCCTCACAGGAAATCAATATTGATTCAAACAAGGCAAGTCTGACCAAGCACACGATCCAACCCAAGCGAGTGTACTTAACAAGATCTCGAACGAGGAAGATAATGGAAAATCAGGAGCAAGTACAGAACCTACAGGGACAGGTCTCCGAGTTGAAGGATCAGCTTTCTGAAATTATGAGACTAATGAAGGAAATGTCTCAGAGCAAACACCTTGAGAACCTAGCCCACCATTACCTCCTCGCCTCCTACAACAAATGATCCTCGGCAAGCTTCAACCTCTTTTACCTTTCGGTCTCCCATTCGGACCGACAATCACTTTGTCAATCCGGTGACCATAAATAATGACCCACCTTTTTCCTATTACCGGCCGTCTCAAATGCCGAGCCTCACCATTCAATCCCGATCCCTCGTTTACTCCACCCCTCGGCTCGGTTGGAGGAGTGTATCATGCGGTGGAAGGAGAACATAGGGCGAGAAAAGCGAGAAACTATCGCCTAGAAGAAAGATTGAGAGCAATAGAGGGTTGAACATGTATGGCTCGATCGATGTGTAAATCCGAGATTGGTGCGGATGTGGTGGTACCACCCAAATTCAAGATTCTGATTTCGACAAATACAGTGAAACTTCGGATCCCGCATCCACTGGCAACCTACATTGCCAAAATGTCCGCCTTATGAGAAGGCGATAGACTTCTCATTCACTTCTTTCACGAGAGCCTCTCGGGCGGCTCGAGATGGTGCATACAATTGGACAGGAGCAAGCTGCACTCCTGGAAGGACTTAGCCGATACCTTTCTTAAGCAGTACAAATTCAATTGTGATGCGGCACCCACAAGGAGGGACCTCCAGAACAGTGCAGAAAGACAGGAAGGTTTTAAGCGGTATGCCCAACGATGGAGGGAGAAGGCTGCAGTATATCCTCCGGTGGACAATGAACTCTGCTCCTATTCATTGAAACATTGAAGGCTCCTACTTCAACACGATGATTGGAAATACCTCCAACAGTTTCTCGGATATCATCCAAGCGGTGAGAGAATTGAAGCTAATCCCGAGAATAGGAAGGCTACTGAGTTGGAGAACCACGTGAAAAAGGCGCCAATTTTGGCAAGAAAAAGGAGAGTGATGTGCATTCCATCACTAGACAGAATTATTTTCCCCAATTCCCCAAAATAACTACCGGCCATATCCTCCCTCTCATGGCCCAACTATTGCGAACATCCCACCCCCTTTCCCTAATTATTCACAACCACGCCCTGTACGCCCCACCGCAAATTTCCAACCAAGACCACCTCCTCCTCGGCTCAACCACGGCCACCACAAAATAACCCAAGACCTCCAAGGAATCTGATCCACCCCTTCCCCTCCCTCTCGTGAAATATCGATACCTTGTCGGTATAAACCAAATAAATGCAGTCCTTTAGACCCAATCCGTAGCCATATCCCAGGTGGTATGATGCCACAGCCCGTTGTGAGTATCATGGAGGAGCACAAGGGCATTCAACTGACAACTGCGGGGCACTCAGAGGGAGAGTGCACGCTCTAATCCGGAACGGGTGGTTGAAAATCGAGGGAAATGGTTCCCTCCCCAATGTTACCTCAAACCCACTGCCTAACCACAATGCGGGCAGTGGTGTAAATATGATAGAGTCTAAAGGAGAGGGATCAACACCAGAAGTGGATGAGCTGGTTCCATACTTTAAGGAGATTTTTACTATAGCAACGAGGGAAGGCTACCTTTGCTCTCAGGTAGCGGGATTCAAAGAGAGTGCGAGGTGTCCTTACCATGGAGGGGCAGCTGACCATGAGCTGCGAGATTGTGAGGGGTTCAGGCAAGAAGTCCGAAATTTGTTATCTCTTAAAGTTCTGAGATGCCAGACAAGGCTAAAAACGGAAAAAGGAGTGAACACCACCGGATACAGCCAAAACGCCTCCACCTCCAAACCCAGAATCACCTTCTCACCCCCGGTAGCCTCTCGCTGCAGAATGATTATCCAAACTCCACCTCAGCTCCCCATCACCAATACTCACGCTGTCCCTTGGAACTATAACTTCCAAGTTTTCACTCAGGGAGCGTCAAGCAGTACATCCACTCCTAGTCTTGCCTCACCTCCGGCACCACCAAAACCATGTTTCGCTCCTCACGAGCACTTCAGAATGACTTATGCTGGACCTGCTAGCAACACTACTCCCCAAGCCAGTTCTAGACCCGTTATTGCAACAAAATCCTCTCCACCTGAGCAAGAAGTCGAGTTTATAACTCGAAGTGGGAGGTGTTACGGGAACGAAGAAAGAGAGAAAAGAAAAGGGAAAGTAAAAATGGGAGAGTCATCCAGAAACACGAAAGAGGAGGTTGAGAAAGCAGGGGAAGCAGAGCCTATGGAGCACAAGGAAGATGAAGAACTGCTGCTCCAAATAATGAAACAGAGCAAGTATGACGTGGTGGAGCAATTGAGAAAAACCCCCGCCCGAATTTCATCATATCACCGATCCCGAGCTCGGAAGTCCACCGACAAGCCCTACAAAGAATCCTGGATCGCCTTTGTGAACCCCGAGCATTACTCCGGGCGGTTTGAGAAAATAGTAGGACAAATGGGCATCGGCTCTGTAGCCTTTTCTCAAGAGGAGGTAGACCTGCGGGCTTAGGGCACAATAAAGCTCTACATGTAATCGTGAAGTGTAAGGGTTGTATAGTGGCCAAGGTTCTCATCGATAACGGATCGGCCCTCAATGTATTGCCTAGTGCGACCTTAGCGGTGCACGGTTGACCAATCGAATATACGTCAAAGTGCAATGGTGGTAAGAGCCTTTGGCACGGTGAGAGAGGTCTTGGGAGACATTGACTTGCCAATCCAAGTCGGGGCATGTACTTTCAACGCCACGTTTCAAGTGATGAACATTGAGCCGCTTACACTATGTTATTAGGGAGGCCGTGGATCCACTCGCAAACGCTGTTCCTTCAACCTTACACCGGAAGATCAAATACATTAAGGACGGCAAAATCATCACGAAGGGGCGAAGAGGCCATCTGGTCACCAAACCGCAATCACTTCCTTATGTGGAAGCGCCGAGGAATCATTGGAGAGTTCTTTCCGTGCCCTTGAATTGCAAGATCTGGGAAGGAAGGGGCTATGGCTATGGTGGCCAAAGTAATGTCAAGAAACGGTATCAAGAGGGGAAAGGCTTGGCACCGCCTTGCAAGGAATCGTCGAGCCTATCTGGCTATTCAGAAAATAGGCCGTTGTGGTTTGGGGTATGAGGAGGATGCCCTCGTGGATGGGCGATTACGGATGAGGAGGATGCTTCGGGATCGAGAGGTTTGACCAGGGACGGAAAATGAAAATAGTCGAGAATTACGAGATCTTCGCCAAACCGGTCATCCAACATCCGCAAGTCTGGAAGAATCGCGGATGATCCATCCATAGATGTCATCCAACTGGATTCCTTGTATGAGGCCCTAGTTTCACCCATGGCTGAGGAGTAGGAGCTTGACAACTGGACAACGGAGGATATCCCTGTACTCAATTTCGAGACCATTCATCAATTAACACCTAATAATCCAATAGACTCAGAAATTCCTCTGGTTAATTTTGAAATCCCCATAACTGCCATTACTTCAAGTAATTCTGAGGAAGACCTTACAGAAGAAAGCAATGAAAAAGATGAACCCTCCCTCGTGCCTTGTGAAGATGAAACGCACACAATAAACTTAGGTTCGGAAGAAGTAAAAAGGGAACTTAAGATAGTAGAGAGTGAGGAATTGGGAGATATGATCGGTCTGCTTAAGGAATTTCTCGACGTATTTTCCTGGAGCTATGACGATATGGTCGGTTTGGACCCTCAGATAATGACGCACAAGATTCCTTTAATTCCAGGAACGATCCCGGTGAAGCAGAAACTGAGGAGAATGAATCCCGATACACTGCTCAAGGTTCGGGATGAAGTCAAGAAACAGTATGACGCCGGATTCTTGGAAGTAGTCAAATATCCCCAATGGGTGGCTAATGTCGTCCCAGTAATGAAGAAAGACGGGAGAGTCAGGGTGTGTGTTGACTACAGGGACCTTAATAAAGCAAGTTTGAAAGATGATTTCCCTCTCCCTCACATTGAGGTGTTAGTTGACAATGCCGCGGGATTGGGTAGGTGTTCGTGTATTGATGGGGCATCAGGGTATAATCAGATTCCGATGGACAAGGAAGACAAGGATAAAACTGCTTTCATCACCCAATGGGGAGTATTTTGCTATCGGGTCATGCCCTTCGGGTTGAAGAATGCCGGGGCTACTTACCAGCGCGCAATGGTCACATTATTCCACGATATGATGCATAAAGAAGTGGAGGTATATGTGGATGATATGATCATTAAATCCAGGGGAGAAGAGAGCCACGTTCAGGTGATGAGGAGGGTGCTCGAAAGGCTCAGGAAATACAAGTTGAAGCTGAACCCTGCTAAATGCATCTTGAGCTAGGTCGGAAAACTATTGGGATTCATAGTAGCGAGAAAGGGATAGAAGTGGATCCACAAAGTTCGAGCTATTCAAGAAATGCCGTCCCCAAAAGCGAAAAGGAGGTGCGCAGCTTTTCTAGGAAAGTTGAACTACATTTCAAGATTTATTTCTAATCTCACCGCCAAAGTGAGCCTATTTTGAGACTACTCGGAAGAACAATCCTACCCAATGGAATTTGGATTGTCAAAAGGCTTTCGAGACAATCAAGCGATTTGTCAAACCCACGATTGGTCACTTTGTGGCGGCGGGCCTCGATCCTGTACATGGCAGTCCAACGAGCTCTATGGGATGTGTTTTGGGACTGATGATGATACGGCGAAAAGAGAGGGCCATTTACTACTGAGCAAGAAGTTCAATGATTGTGAGTCAAGGTACTCTTTCTTAGAAAAGACTTGCTGGCGTTAGCTGGACAAAGAAATCGCCTCAAGCACTACATGTTGAATCACAAGACATGGCTTATCTCGGATGGATCCTATCGATACGTATTCGAAAGCCCATTCGTGCGGAAGGATAGCCAAGTGGCAGGTTATACTCTCGAAGTATGATATAGTCTACATGACCGTAAAGCGGTAAAAGGTAGCGTAATTCTTGACCTCCTAGCGGAAAACCCTATCGGATTATGAAGCTCTGGATTTTGAGTTCCCGACGAACATATTAATGAAGTAGACTACGAAGAACAGGGTCACTCGATGTGTGGGAAATGTATTTTGATGCGATCAATTTATCAGAATGGAATTGGAGCTGTACTAGTATCCCGGAAGAAAGCACTTCCCAATAGCCGCTAAGTTGGGATTTGACTGTACCAACAATGTCGCAGAATATGAAGCTTGTGTAATGGGTCTACATCTTGCTATAGAGATGAAAATCGAAAGTTGGAGGTGTATGGAGACTCGGCTCGATAATTTATCAGTCAAGGGAGAATGGCAAACCAAGGATCCCAAGTTAATCCCCTACGAAATACTTCATCGGAGATGATCAGAATTCAAGAAATCTCTTTCACTCATCCGAGTAGAGACAAGAATCAATTTCTTGACGCCTTAGCTACTCTAGCTGTTATGGCTCAAATCGAAGAAAGCGACGTTTGACGCGTTGAAGATTAAAGTAAGGGATGAGCCTACTATTGCTTCATGATTGAAGAAGAGCTCGATGGAAAGCCTTGGTACCACGACATCCTGGTCTACTGTAGAACCGGAGAATTCCCTTCAGGGGCAAGCAAAAATGAAAAGAAAATGATTCGGAGGTTAGCATTGGGGTATTTTCCCAGTGGGGAAACCCTATACAAAAGAAGCTCCAACGGTGAATTATTGAGATGTGTGGATGCAAAGGAGGCAAAGAGAATCCTTTTTGAAACTCATGAGGGAAATTGTGCAACTCACGCCAATGGACACATGATGGCCAAGCAAATCATGCGACGTGGGTATTTTTGGACCACAATGGAAAAGGATTGCATCGAGTATTTCCGGAAATGCCACAAGTGTCAGATTTACGCAGATCCGATAAATGTGCCACCTCACAAGCTGTTCAATCTTGTCTCACCGTGGCCTTTTGCAATGTGGGGCATAGATGTGATTGGTCCCATCAATCCCAAGGCATCCAATGGGCACAGATTCATCCTTGTAGCCATCGACTATTTCTCCAAGTGGGTCGAGGCGACATCCTATGCTCACATCACGCAGAACACGTTTCTCAAATTCTTCAGAAACAATATCATATGCCGGCATGGTCTCCCGAATGAAATTGTCACTGATAACGCCAAGAACCTGAACGGTCCGAAGATTCAAAAGCTGTGTGATCAATACAAAATCCAACATTTCAATTCCTCCCCATACCGTCCCCAGATGAATGGAGCGGTGGAAGCTGCGAACAAAAATCTAAAAAGGATAATCCGGAAAATGACGGTCACATATAGGGATTGGCATGACATGCTCCCCTATGCTTTTCATGCATACCGGACTTCCATAAGAACCTCAACTGGGGCAACTCCGTACTCACTGGTCTACGGGATGGAAGCGATTACTGTTGAAGTTGAAATTCCTTCCTAAGGATTACGAAGGAATCGGGATTGGTGAGTCGAGAATGGATCCGATCAAGGTTGGATCGATTAAACTTCTTTGGATGAGAAAAGGTTAACAGCAGCATGTCACGGGCAATTATATCAGAGGAGAATGGCCAGAGCATTTGATAAAAACGTACGCCCACGGGAATTCCTACCTGGGGACTTAGTTCTAAAGAAAGTACTACCAAACCAAAACGATCCCCGGGGCAAATGGTCGCCAACTTACGAGGGACCCTATGTGGTTAAAAAGGCGTTTACTGGAGGAGCGTTGATCTTGACTCACATGGACGGTGAAGAATTCCCGAGACCTGTGAATGCCGACACTGTCAAGAAGTATTATGCATAAACTAGCGAAGGATGAAAACCCGAAAGGGCGTCCGAAAAAAAAAAAAAAAAAAAAAAAAATAAAAAAAAATAAAAAAAAACCTTCTTGGGGTGAAAACCAAAAAGGGCGTCCCAAGAACCAAACTGGAGGAATAAGGAAGGGGGCATGAAACCGCGGATAGAGAGGCAACCGTCACAGCAAGGGACTTCGGAGAACTTGGAATATGGCAGTTAAAAGACTTCAAAACCAACTAAAAGGAATATATGAGATCTATCCTTGTACCTTTCCTTTTCCTTTGAAAGTCTATTTTTCCTAAAGCCATGATAAAGTTATACTCCATTCGTTCTGCTTTTGTTTTTCCTGCTTACTCATTTTTTTTATTATCCTTTCTCTTTGACTAATGCGCTATTGATTAGTTAAATTCCTGCCATAAGGTTTGAATTTAAAAATTGATAACCTCGCGTACTTTACTATGAGATTTGCAGGGAATAGCCGCCAAAAAAAAAAAAAAAAAAAAATATATATATATATATATATATATATATATATATATATATATATATATATATATATATATAGAGGTGAAAACCCGAAAGGGCGCTTCTGGTTAAGTGGACGGAGAGAAAGTGAAAACCCGCGAGGGCGCTTCCCATAGAATAAGAAGAAAATCGGGAGCAGAAGAGGGGCATTTGAAGAAAATGGGGTTATAGGTCAAGTCTTGCAACTTCTTCTCCGTTAATCATCGGCCTTCGGTATCTTGTTAAGTACACTTCGTCAGGGAAAGAACTTCATGTGTCAAGGTTAGACTTGCCTTGTAAGTTGATTTTAATTTCCTGCAATTCCACCATCAACCTCTGGTTCCTTGATCTAAGTTGATTTTAATTTCATGCAATTTACATTACCTGCTATCAACCTCTGGTTCCTTGATCTAAGTTGATTTTAATTCCCTGCAATTTACATTACCTGTCATCAACCTCTGGTTCCTTGATCTAAGTTGATTTTAATTTCATGCAATTTATATTTCCTGCTATCAACCTCTGGTTCCTTGATCTAAGTTGATTTTAATTTCCTGCAATTCCACCATCAACCTCTGGTTCCTTGATCTAAGTTGATTTTAATTTCATGCAATTTATATTTCCTGCTATCAACCTCTGGTTCCTTGATCTAAGTTGATTTTAATTTCCTGCAATTCCACCATCAACCTCTGGTTCCTTGATCTAAGTTGATTTTAATTTCATGCAATTTACATTACCTGCTATCAACCTCTGGTTCCTTGATCTAAGTTGATTTTAATTTCCTGCAATTTACATTTCCTGTCATCAACCTCTGGTTCCTTGAGCTAAGTTGATTTTAATTTCCTGCAATTTACATTTCCTGTCATCAACCTCTGGTTCCTTGAGCTAAGTTGATTTTAATTACCTGTCATCAACCTCTGGTTCCTTGATCTAAGTTGATTTTAATTTCATGCAATTTATATTTCCTGCTATCAACCTCTGGTTCCTTGATCTAAGTTGATTTTAATTTCCTGCAATTCCACCATCAACCTCTGGTTCCTTGATCTAAGTTGATTTTAATTTCATGCAATTTACATTACCTGCTATCAACCTCTGGTTCCTTGATCTAAGTTGATTTTAATTTCCTGCAATTTACATTTCCTGTCATCAACCTCTGGTTCCTTGAGCTAAGTTGATTTTAATTTCCTGCAATTTACATTTCCTGTCATCAACCTCTGGTTCCTTGATCTAAGTTGATTTTAATTTCATGCAATTTACATTACCTGCTATCAACCTCTGGTTCCTTGATCTAAGTTGATTTTAATTTCCTGCAATTTACATTTCCTGTCATCAACCTCTGGTTCCTTGAGCTAAGTTGATTTTAATTTCCTGCAATTTACATTTCCTGTCATCAACCTCTGGTTCCTTGAGCTAAGTTGATTTTAATTACCTGTTATCAACCTCTGGTTCCTTGATCTAAGTTGATTTTAATTTCATGCAATTTTAATTCCTGTTATCAACCTCTGGTTTCTAGATCCAAGTTGATTTTAATGTTCGAGGTCATTAACTTAGGTGTGCTTTAGTTCCCTAATTTCGAACACCTAATCGTCCAAAATATGAGTCTGAATCTTTACATAATTCCTATACGGAAATTTTTCCTTTAATAGAAATTATGTAAAGAGGGGCAGCTGTCGACACCATATTTTGGCCGATCCCTAGAATCAATAAAAATTCTTCTTTGAACAGCTAATCTCGTTTCCGATCCCTCTTTAGGTGGTCACATTTCCGATCTCTCCTCACAAAATTGAATTAATGCCGAGTCCTCATATTCATTAAGTCTCGCTGATCTCTCAAATCATTTACTGACCTCTCAAACCCGTTGTCGAATTTCGGACTGTCAAGTATATTCACGATCTCTGTTGATAAATAAAATGAGCGGCACTAGATCTTTTCCTACAGTTTTATTGCCGACCTCCTTTTGAAAGATTAAGAGCTAAAGTTTGGGTTCGGTTTAACGAGGTTCCGATCTTAAGTGTTCAAGTTAAATTTTCAATTTTAACCAAGTCCGTTCAGCATTTCTCCCCACGATCTCATGCTTATTGTGCCTTAGATCTTTTATACTTAGATTGATAATGGAATTTAGTTCATGTTTCGCTATGCTCATACAATTAAATACTTAGGCAAATTCGAAGATTTTCCAATCACATCCATTCATTGAACAAAAGAGATATTCCATTTCATTTCATAATTTGTACAAGTTATTGGTGGGGATCACCCCGGCTGATTTACATTCTGCTCACTCTCTCTCTCTCTCCTCGCCCTCCTCCTCACTATCTTCACCATCACCCAGGAGCAGTCGTCCATCCGGAGAAGTCCTCCTCGGGGTAGCGCTTTTGGAGTTCGGCCAAGAGGTCCTTGTGAGCATTCACATAGGCTCGGCTATCCTGTCACCATCTCTTCATCTTTCGCCTTAAGCTCCTCGTCTTTCTCCTTAAGCTCTTGACGAGTTGGGCGACTGAGCGGCTTCATTGGCACGAAGTGCTGGACCTCTCGAGAGCCCGTTCTCTTTCGGCCAGTCACGAGACCTTTCGGCCGGTGGTCTTCATGGTACTTCGCCCGTCCCTCGACTTGAGATATATAATCCCGGCGGATGAGAGTTGGGATCGGAGGAAGTCAATTCCTGATTTTCTTCCCAACCTCCTTACCCACGCTGAATCTTTTCCCGAATCATGGTGCGGTTCACGGACACTCCACATTCAAGCTCATGGTTGAGTCAAGATATCATCGAGACCATGCAGGATAACTGTCGATCCTCTTGAAAGAAGATAGTAGATCCCGGGACTTTGGCAAAATCGGGTTCTCCCTAACGATCGGTTATTCTTCAAGCGATCGGTCGATGTCGGCGCCACGAGAAGAGTCCTCGAGAAGATTGAGAAGGCTCCCTTTCCGTGCTTGGAATAAGCGAGATAGGCGGGTGCTCTTCCGATCTAGGAGAGATCAGCGACCTCAATGGTCGGCGGACCGAAGGTTGAGAAGGGTCTCTTTGCATCTCCCAGGTTCGTGGCCGGTGTTTGAAGACGTTACGCTTCATCTCCTTTACTTTCGGAAGATCTCTTTGTCCTTCTTCCGCTTCCTAGAACCCTCACCACCCGCCATACACGCACGAAAAGAGGTTAGTGAGATCGCTAAGGTCTGAGGCGAGATATAGAAAATACCAATGCGAGAGGTCGGAAGTTCGCGATCTCGGCGGTGATCGATTGCATGGTCAATGGTGCGATTCGGCGATCACGCATTTGGGCAGAATATTTTAGAGTGGTGGCACGACTTTTGGCTCCATCACTATCAAGCTTTCCTCTTGACTCGGGGTAAAGTGCTTGAGCGAGGGCCCTTGGTACCACCACTACGAGAAAGTCCTCAAAGCGGCTCGGATCTTTACTCCTCGAATGAAGAACCGGTTCTTCCAATTCTTAAGGGATGAGGCGGATCGGAAAAGAGTCATAGCGAGCCGCTGAAAAGAACCAGTGTTCGTCTTCCTTTCGGCGAGTTAGTGCGTAGCTCGGCGAACACCTTAGCCGTAGGTCGATTCCCTTAGCTCGGCATAGACCTCGGAAAGCAACCAAGATCCGCCACGAGTTGGGGTGGATTTGAACAATGGATATTCGGTGAAATTTTAGGACCTCCTTATAGAAATCGGCTAGAGGAACCTCGGACCGGCCTTTAAGCGTTCTTCGTACACCATGACCATGTCATCCTCTTCAAAAGAGTGATCGACACGAAGATCGCCATGGCACTTGATCGACTCATATGAATCGGGACAAATATTGTATTCTTGAACAAGCGATTGCGGATCGGATTCAGAAGAACCGATGGAAGCTCGTCTATAGGAAGGGTCTCTCTCCTTGAAGGTGGTGCAAGCCTTGATGGTATGACCCGACCAGGCACAGGCGAGAGACCCTAGGGGTTTAGGTTGCCTGTGGGCCCGGCGCCTCTTCTTCATCGACGATGACCATGAGAACTGAATGGAAGGAGGGCTCGCGCTCTCGACCTTGGCACCGCTCATTTTCAAGAAAAACAAAGAACTTAAACTAAAAAGAGGATTAAAGCCCTTACCGAGTCGATCGTCGGAGAAACGGAGAAAATGAGAGAACTTGAAGTTGTGAGCGAGGGGATTGAAAATGGAATGAGAGAGCAAGCGGCTAACCCTCCCACCCCTATTTATACTAGTCAGAGCATTTAATGCTCGCGAGGTTCTAGGCAGCGCATTGATTGGTGGGACTCGGCAATTTGTTACGACACTTTTCTCAAATATCCGAATGTTCTGAGATCGGTTAATTGGAGATCGGCATAATAAGTTAAATATTTTGAATAAAGGATCAGTTAAGTGTCATTCAGGTAAAGAACCAGATCGAATAAACGCATTAGAGATCGGAAAATAATCAATGCAAAAATAAGATGATAACCGACAAAATAAAGTCTTTATTCTCAAAAGATCGGATTACATCATTTGGGCGATCTCTAGGGATCGGATTACAATAAAGGTCTAGCTACATCATGTGGCCGATCTCTAGAGATCTGATTACATTGAAAAATTACATCATTTGGACGATCTCTAGAGACCGGTGAAAAATCCTATCTGAAGAGGCTGATCTAAGGATCAGTTTATAACTAATCCCAAGGATACTCCCAGGTGATCTAAGGATCAGTTTATAACTGATCCCAAGGATATTGCCGACCGGAAGCTTAATCCGCTGTCGGAACACCCAATGTGGATCAGAATCGCTGTCGGAACACTCAATGTGATGAGAAGCCGAATGAACTCAGTTGAGCAACTCGAGATCGGTACAACCGAAGCCATGTCTGGATCGGTCAAATCCGGTTCTCTCACCATCGTCAATTAGGACCATCCAATCACCGGGATCGTAAATTTTCAGTCGAGGAATAGGGAATTCCATCGGAAGAGGATCAAAACCACAGTTGTAGCCGGAACTTTCCCCGGAACAGCTAGAACCAAGAAACAAGGAGAAAGAGAGAAAAATCGAATGAAGGAAATGCCACTATCAACGGTATATATAGGGAAAATGGGCATTTAATCTTTGGCGGAAAGCAGCGGGCGCTTGAGAATCGAGATGTAATTAATGCTTAGGCCGAATCGGTGATCAAGGGATAAAAGAGATCGGAGATAGGAGATCGGCATGAGAGAGATCGGAATAGGAGCTAGGGAGGATCGGAAGACAAAAAGAATAAGACAAATTCCAATAACAGTCGTCGAATCGGGTAGAGGTAGTTAAAGCGTGGCGGCGAGATCTCCACATACGCCTAAGAATCGCCCGCAATCTTGACAGTGCGGGGTATGTCATGTGATCTGTACATCCCAATCTCCACCGTTGATCTCACTTGTAAGGATGAATCGGAACCCTTGGATCAAAAGAGAAGACGACAATACCAGCGTTTTCACTCTTAGCCCTCGGATCGTTCGGACAAGAGGATTCAAGACCGTCCAGTTAAAGAGGAAAAGGACAAATATTCCGAAGCGATCTCGACCATTCGTTTTGATTCTCTTTAATTCTGAACATCCGATCATGTACTTCAAAATCTTGACCCTCCATCTTCCTCAAAATAAATCTGACCCTTCATGGGAGCACCGATTCCTATAAATACTGCATGAAAAAGCTGTTCAAGGGACGGACGGAAAAAATATAGGCAAGAGGCTGCTATTATCGTGGAGGAACTCGAAACTTCATTGATTTGTTACTCTGCTTTGTTTTGTAGTGATTGAAAGGACTTTTGAAACTAGTTTTGAGTGTTTTCTTGAAAAGATTTTGAATATTGGAACTCTACATTTCAGTTTGTTCATTATCTGGTCATACTCTCATCATCTCTGCTTTCCTTTCCTCTGTTCAAGCTCAACTTCCTTTCACTGGTTCTTACCGGTTACCTTTTAGCTAAAGCATCTCTCGGTTTCACAGCGGACATCAACTCTCGGTGATCAATCCGCCATCTTCATCACTATTTACCACTTCACGCTTATTTTAATATATTTGGCTCCTCACGGTAAGAGTTCACACTCATCATTTACGTTTGTTTCTGCACTTCCTTTGTTCTTCATATATACAACTTTCTTCAAGGTTATTTTGTACAAGAGAACCCAAGAGAAAATATTGTTATAAGAGTTCATGTTCTTGTTTTATTAAGTGTCTACGTTTATTTCCCGCATTTTCCTTGTTCTTCTTACATCTAGACCATTTACGCACAAGCAATCCCAAAGAAAGTCACTCTCAAATCATTTTTAGTGATCAGTTCATTTTATTGATCTCGTCATTTACGAAAACCAGTTTTCTAACTCTTTGTAGTATGTAAATGGTTGGGTAAGCGTAGGTAGCTGCAACTTAGAGGTCTCCTTTAAAAAGAGGACTGAATAACACGTCGGGAAGATAGCCGAACTATTAGGCGGCGTAAACAGCAATTCGACAAAGATGTCATGAAATGGAATAAGACCAAAGTAAGCGAAGCAGTGGATCGGTCATTAATAGATATTGGTAAAATGACTACATGAAAAGGCCGATGAATCAAGTCTAGTGTTCCCGTTCAGCCACAGGATATCCATAAACCTTATCCGGCATTTTTGAAGGTCGAATTCTTAGTTTTAGGTTCTTAAGACCCGTAGGCGTAGTTAAATTTTTAAAGGTCGGAAAAGTCTTTGTCCGAGTCTCATCAAAATAGAAGGGTCGGAAGAGTCCTTATCTTATCCTTGCCTAAAAGTTTTAAGTCAACTCTTAAATGAGATCGGAGGAGGGTTCATATCCGGTCTCCAGTCAAAATTTTGATAAACATTAAGAAGGGATCGGAAGAGAGTTATTATCCGGTCTAAACTCAAAACATTAACGAATAACTCTAAAGGAGATCGGAGGAGGTTCTTATCCGGTCTCCTCTCAAAATTTTAATAAATAACTTAAAAGAGATCGGAGGAGGATTCTTATCCGGTCTCCCTTCAAAATTTTAATAAACATTAAATAGGGATCGGAGGAGAGTTCTTATCCGGTCTCAACCTCAAATTTTAATAAACATCTAAAGGAGATCGGAGGAGGGTTCTTATCCGGTCTCCTCTCAAAATTTTAATAAATAACTTAAAAGAGATCGGAGGAGGATTCTTATCCGGTCTCCCTTCAAAATTTTAATAAACATTAAATAGGGATCGGAGGAGAGTTCTTATCCGGTCTCAACCTCAAATTTTAATAAACATCTAAAAGAGATCGGAGGAGAGTTCTTATCCGGTCTCATCCTCAAAACTTCAAATAAATAACCTAAAAGAGACCGGAGGAGAGTTCTTATCCGGTCTCCCCTCCAAACTTTAATAAATAACTTAAAAGAGGTCGGAGGAGAGTTCTTATCCGATTCTCACACTCGTTCACTAAGGTTGTCTCATTTACTTGTGTATCTGGGAAATCCTAATTAGTGAAAAACCAAATATTCCTCTTACCAAAAGGATTAACATTCCCGTTCAAGCCCTTCTAACTAATTTATAAAGGACGCAAAATTAAACCTACTTACCCTTATTAAGGGACGAGGTGGGGTGCCTAACACCTTCCCCACCCGTTTACGGACCCCGAACCTAGAATCTCTGTCTTGAAGTGGTTTCATTCTTTATTTATCTTCTCAAATGGTTTTCTTTAGTTCCCCTCAAAACTAAGGCGGCGACTCCTCACTCTTTCCCACTTCGGTGAGTGATCGTCCGGGCGACCGCAAAATCCCATT
Source organism: Hevea brasiliensis (assembly GCF_030052815.1). Taxonomy (NCBI): domain Eukaryota; kingdom Viridiplantae; phylum Streptophyta; class Magnoliopsida; order Malpighiales; family Euphorbiaceae; genus Hevea; species Hevea brasiliensis. The sequence continues at coordinate 35,226,797 of NC_079506.1, forward strand.
GCGACAGCCACCATTGGGTTTTGGGCTGGAGGATATGGATTTTGGGTTGGGGTATATGGACGAAAGTTGTTTTATGGTGGTAGGTGAGTTTGTCTCGAAATGGAGTGGACATCCCCTTCCTTCCTTTTCCCAAAACTATTAGGCTTTTTCATAGAACCCTCCCTGACTACTTCTTGTAACCTTCCTAATCGGAGATTTGCTTCAATCCTTTCTCCAGTCTAGATGATATCAGAGATACTGTTAGAGGTATTCCTAATCATTAAGTTGAAGTATGGGGCCTTCAACATCTCAATGAATAGAGAGCAGAGTTCATTATCCATCACCGGAGGATAGACTTCAGCCGCCTTTTCTCTCCACCTCTAGGCATACTCCTTAAAGCTTTCCCTTTCCCTCTATACCAGGTTCTAGAGGTTTCTCCTTGTGGGGGCAACTTCATAATTGAATTTGTATTGCTTAAGGAATGCATTAGCCAAATCTTTCTAGGAGCGTAACCTACTCCTATCCAATTGGATGCACCAATGTAAGGCTGCCCCTGTGAGACTTTCATGGAAGAAGTGCACCAAGAGCCTATCATCTTCCGTGAGAGTGGACATCTTAGCTATATAAGTGGCTAAATGGATGCGTGGGTCTGAGTTTCCGTTGTATTTGTCAAATTCTAAGACCTTAAATTTCAGTGGGACAACCACATCTGGAACTAATCTCAGTGACAACACATCGACTGAGCCGTACATATTTAACCCTTTAATAGCTCTTAGTCTTTCTTCCAGAGTAGATAATTTATCATTTTCTCTTTCTCTACTTTCCCCTCCTACTGCATGAGCTGCGGGGTAAACTGAAGGGATTGGTGCTGAAGGATGAAATTCCACATTCGGGGCAGCTTGGTGGTAAGAGATGGGAATTTCACAGCTAGGGAATGTCGGATCAAAGGTGATTGTTGGATAAGGATGGGAGTTTGGAAGGTGAAGGAAGTCGAGGCTTGATCATGAAGTTTTTGGGCGTGAGTATCAATTGTTGTTGTGAGTGGGGGAATCACTGGTAAACTTGGTTCTGATGCTGGTCGGGTGGTTTCTTTATTCTGGGACATTTCTCTTATCATCTTCATTAATTCTGAGATCTGTTCCCTTAATTCTAAGACTTGCCCCTGTAGGTTCTACACTTATTCTTGCTCTTCCATTATTTTCTTTGCTTGGGATCTTGTTAAGTAAACCTTTCGTGGTACAACCGATTGCTGGATCGGATTTGTTTTGGGAGCAATATTGGTTTCCTGTAGAAAGTTGCATTATTAGTTTTATTTATAAAAAGAAAAACTTACTGTGGCCAAATTTTTGGCTGGTCAAAGGATACTACGGCAAACAATTGTCGGAAACAGTGTCTGCTGAGGGTAGATTACATTATCTTTTACAATGGCATCATTCGATAGTCCAACCGTGAATGACGAGGCGTATGCATGATTATGATACATGTTCACATAGCGCATATGTCTTTTCGCATAACACTAATAAGGATAAATCTCACGGGAGTTACACTATTCATTCATAAGTTTTAAGGTCCCAGAACATAGTTTTATTATTTATGAAGCATACTTGCTATTGCCTAGGCTCAGGAAGGCTCATTAAAATACAATGACATCTTTTGAGATACTCATACAATCTCGTTTATTGTCTCACAGGGTTGAATGTCTTCAAAGCATATTTGGATTCAGGCAGCAGTTCTTATTTCCCTTGTGCCATCATCTTTTCTAATCGATCGACATTCTCTCGCAATTCTTGGTAAAGGGCGGCTTATCTGTCCTTTTTCCTTCTTTCTTTGGTGCACTCCTTTGAGATATCACTGATTAATTGTGCCTAATTTTTAAGTTCATGCTTCCTTCTCTTATTTTATTGTTGGCACTCTTCCACCAATATCTCATGATACTCTAGTTTTCCTTGTAATTTATCGTTTATCATTTCCTTCTCCTTTATCGTGCTTTGGAGCAATGCCTTCTCCTCCTCCTACTAGGTTTTTTGCCTTTCATATTCCATTTTGACAGTAGTCATTTCCTCTCTAAGTTTCTTTACTTCCCTTTCCAATGCTCGTTGTAGACTTTCTAATCTTTTTATGTGCTTTTTCAATTGCTGGTTCTCAGTAGTCAAATTCTGAAGAGGGTTGTTCGATCCGATATCACATCTTTCTAAACAGACTTATTGGTGAGACATACTTTCCCTGGACCCTGCTATTTTGAAGATGCAACATTCCTTGTCTCTCCTATTTCTCCATAAGGAATATTCCTCTATTGTACTTGGCCCTTTAGGTGACCATTCCATCAAGGTCACCTCTTCCCAGGATTTGCGTAAAGCCTTCAATTCATCCTCTCTGTATGGTTCATGATAGAAACGACTTTGATGGAATCCGTCAGTATTAGGAACAAATTGAGTGG